>NW_005841856.1:2605376-2630791 GCF_000455745.1 Alligator sinensis | reverse complement strand
AGGGAATGTTGAGCGGCGACCTTGTGGCTGCCTATAAGTTAATCATGGGGACACAGAAGGGAATTGGTGAGGCTTTACTCACCAAGGCGCCCCTGGGGGTTACAAGAAATAATGGCCACAAGCTAGCAGAGATCAGATTTAGATTAGACACTAGGAAGAACTTCACAGTTAGAGTGGCCAAGGTCTGGAATGGGCTCCCAAGGGAGGTGGTGCTCTCCCGTACCCTGGGGGTCTTCAAGAGGAGGTTAGATAGGCATCTAGCTGGGGTCATCTAAACCCAGCCCTCTTTCCTGCCTATGCAGGGGGTCGGACTCGATGATCTATTGAGGTTCCTTCCGACCCTAACATCTATGAATCTATGCCCCCCATCCCTCCCCTGAGAGGTGCATGCAGTGGCAGGGAGCCACCTCCCCTCCCCCCTCTCCCCCCATGACCCTTAGATAAGCCACCCTCTGCTTTGTCTCACTGTGCTCCCTGGCCACAGATCCTGCATCCCCTGTCCCTGCCTCACTCCCTCCCTCTCTCACTGTGGAGGCCTCGATCAGGCCCCCCCATGTCCCTTCCACCCTGCATGCCCCTTCCCCTCCATAGATTTACCTACAGAGTGATACTCTTCATGCTGCTTGGCTGTTTCCCTGGTCACATGCATGCATGCGGCCATGCACATAGGTCCCCTGCATGCTATGTCCCTCTCATGGCAGCCCCAAGCAGGACCCCCTGCAGGCTAGAATGCTGGCTACCTACAAGGAAAAACCTGTTGTTTCCTGAGGGGATCCAGGGGTCCCCTGATTGGCAGAGGCCCCTGGGCCCAGGCTCCCTGGGTCCATATGTTAATCTGCTTCTGACTCCACCTTTCAGCACCAGCTGGGGAGCCTCCCAGAATGACCTGCCTCCACTGCCTCCCCCCACTTCTGAAAACACCAGTACTGGCAGAGAGCCTAGCCATTGTTATGGGAACCTGGCTGCAGGCTCCCAGCCACAGCTGGATTCCCCTCCCCTGGAACCAACAGTGAACTTCTGTTTGGTCTGAGGTAAGGTTGTAACTCAGAACATTTTGCAAAATCATTCTGAGTGATCATTCAAGAGCTGGGAGCTGCACTTTTATCTACACCCAAAATTTGTTTTCACTTTTATAAGACTAAGATGAGCATTAATCATGGAAAGACTTTTAAGGAGCAGAGGGTCCCCCAAGTTGTTAAAAGTGAGATACATTTAACCTGACAGAAATGACATATCCTGGTGCTTAATAGTTTGCCATTCCTTGTTGCTATTATTTCAAATGTATTATATTAAAGGTGCCTGTTTTACTTGGATACTAGAAGTACATTTTTTCTTGACACTCCTGATTCAAACATGAACAGTAGAGTTGAACAGCAACTGAAGCAAGGACTAGATTAGGTCTGAAGCCGTGAACCCCATGAACAGATACTTCCCAGAAACATCAAGTAAACATCAAGCAAATTAATTAAAATATGCAAATACTGTAGCCCATGATTATTGCAAATGGTTATCTAAGTCCATTCCTTAAAAAAATACTAAACTAATCACAGTTAACTGATCATTAGGTAATATGAAGTGATTCTTCGGTAAACTGTCGCAACTCATGACTAATAACTGATTAACTATTGTATATAAAAAAACACTATATAGTTCCTTCTTAGCTGTAAAGCAATTTCAATTTCATACATGCCACTTAATGTTATCATTTTTAACAGGGAAGTGAAGTCCTGACTAATGCAGTGTTTCCTTCTGTGTTAATGAACACTGACATTAGAGCTCAATTAGTAATGACACTAATATAATCTCATTTGCTCTTAGTAGCATGCACCTCTCTCAGTGCACAAAATGACACTGTCACAAAGAAATACTGTACATGTTGATAAAGTTCATGGGGTGGCATTTCTTTCCAGAGCAGAAAATAGCAGGGGAAATCACAAATTGTGTCTCCATGTAGCTTAATCTATATTGTAAATGGTGGCAAGAGATGGAGCAACTTGAATAAAATAATCAGTGCAACTTAAAAAACCCCCACGCATCACATGCTTGCAATACTTTAAGATTGTCAGTCCATATGCGTATATTTAAAATTAAACTACAGCTCTTTTAATATGAGCATTAAGAAGCATGCTAACTTAAGTATATGGAGAGGGTTTTTTGCTCTCTCTCTTTTTGCAGGTTTTGATTTTTCTTTTCTCTTTTTGGAACATTTCGGCAACACATTTGTTTCAGGCTAATAATTAATAACAAAATAAATCTCTGGAGAAAATCATTAGGTTCTATTAAACTCCCATTCTGGAAACTCAATCAGCAAAATTTAGATTCTAGATGATAGGTAATTAAGGTTCTTCACTGAATATAGATTGATTAGCATGGGTACGTGCTGAATTGTGAAATATCTGATAGAAGACAGATCATAATCAATATGAAGTTATCAATATGCTCAATAATACAACTTAGTTTTAGGGCTCCAATCCATCTTCCCCTAAAGGCAATGGAAATCAGAGTAGCATTCAAGGTTTTATATAGGGCATCGTGATTTTCTCCCATTTATGCAAAGGTACTGCAGATATCAAATCCATGGGTTTTTATTTGCAGCCCTTCGTCAGCCTGCAAGTTTCTTTCTGAATTATCCCTTATAACATTGCAGGGATATGGATGCAAGCAATGCGAAACACAGAGAAGACTACAGAGGAATCTTTGTCTCAATCTTGAAAGCCACCAACTATGTACAGTAGAAGCATAACTAGCAAGTTCTGTAACCTGGGCAAAACGTACCTGAGGATGGTAAGGTGGGATGGGATATTATGCCCTGGACAAAACCTTGACTGTGACATGAACTATGAGACTATAGCAGTAAGTTATGAGAAGAGAAAAACCAAGACAAGAACCAGATCTGAAGAAGGACAAGTTGAACATATGCAGAAGACTAACAATGATAAAGTGGATGAGAAAAGGAACAGCAGTATTTAGAGTAGGGGTGGGCAAAATGACAGATCTGGCCAACAGCTGGACCCCATTTCTTAGCAGCACCTGCCTAATCTGCTGTGGGCAGTTTCCATGGAGGCCCCAGCAGTGGCAACAGCACAGGGTCACGGTCATGGTTTCCATGGAGATCATCCCCAGCAGTGCTGGCAGGGCGCGCAGCTGGGTGGGGAGCTATTCTGTGACTGGGATCTTGCAGTGGTGACAGTGTGATCTAGACCTGGGACAGAACCACGATCTGCTGCCTGCACATCCCTCCCCAGGGCATGCAGGCAGCAGATCGCAGCTCTGCCCTGGTTCTGGACAATGCTGTCACCACCCCGAGATCCCAGCCCCGGAACAGCTCCCTGCCCAGCTGCGTGCTGTGCCAGCACTGCTGGGGCTGATCTCTATGGAAACCCTGGCCCTGTGCTATCATGGTGCTGCTGCTGGGTTCTCCATGGAAACCAGCCACAGCAATGCGGGTAGGGGCTGCTTATAAATAGAGTCTGTTTTGGGCCCCAACCAGCCTGTGAGGTGGACTTTGCCTGCCCTTGGTTTAGAGGATACTTCTTAGGATCACTTAATCACACGCTATTTTTTTCCATGGGAACTCTGATTCGGTAATCAACAGTGGATGTGCTACTGTTGTGAGATGCAGTGTTTGTGCTTCCGCTCTGTCTCAGCAATTTTTCTCTGCTCATAGACGATAGCTCCAGTATGGGTGAGGCTTTGCCAGGTGGAACAATCATGGGCGAGATCTTCCCAAGACTTCAGGTTAATGTTGAAATGTTTCAAGGATGGCTTGAGGGAATCTTTGAAGCATTTTGTCTGGCCTCCCTGAGAGTACTTTTCCTCCTTTAGCTCATTGTAAAAGATATTTTTTGGCAGCTGCCCATCTAACATCCTGATGAGATGGCCTGCTCATCTCATCTATGATTTCATCAACAGAGTTTGGATGCTTGGAATGCCTGCCCGTGTGAGAACCTGTGTCTGGGACCTTGTCTTGCCATCTTATCCTCAATATTTCCTGAGACAACCCATATAAAAGTGGTTCAGCTTCATAGCATAGTGCCTGTATACCATCCAGGTTTACCATACATACATCAGGATTGGCAACACACCCTTTGTAGACCTTCAGTTTTGTTTGTTGACTGATGCTTCTGTGCTCCTACAACTTTGCACATAGTCTGCTAAAGGCCACACTAGTTTTAGCAATTCTGGCATTGGTTTCATCATCTATGTGACCTGCATGTGCTGGTGAACTGCTGAGACTGGTGAACTTGTCCACTGCCTGGAGAATTTGACCATTCACTGTGATGGTATGCGCCAGGTATCTTAAGTTTTGCCCTTGCTTTGAATTGACTTCAGTTTTCCAGTGTACGTTTGGAATGACAGTGGGTGCCCTAACGTGCACTTTAACGCACTTTAGCTTATTTTAACATGCATTAAAGTATCACAAAAAAGATGTGCTTTTGCTAATGTGCATTAAAATAGGATAACATGCCTTTTTCTAGTACCTCACAATGGAGGTACAAAATTTAATGTGCATCACCAAAAGCGCATTAATGAACAAGTACATGTTCCCATTGTTAGATAATCTCACAGGTATGTAGTGAAGATAAATGGACTAATGCTTGTGAAGCAATCAGAAATTATGGTGGGAACACTACAGAAATACGTGCAAGGAAATGAATAGTTTTAGTGCCATATTTGGGCTACACTGCTGAATGAGGAAAAAAGAAATAATGAATACTTCCCCATTCCCTTAATGAGACAGGGGTCCTCTGGAAATATAGTTTACAAGGCACTTACACACATGTAGAGAGCCTGCTCTGATGCACTGGCAATCCAGTGTGTCAGAGCAGACTCAATTAATCGAGTCTGGTGGAGCACATATATTGACACGTCCTGGCAGTCTCTCATGTCACGTGTATCAGTAGTGCAGTGCATCTGTGCACTGAGAAAATGATGGCAGTGTGCTTTGAAATAAAACACGTTCAATGTGCTTTAGTTTGAAGTGTCCTGTCACCATTTTCTCAGTGTGGGGACGCACTGTGCTGCTAATACACGACACACCTGTGCTTTTAATTAGCACAGCTCACAAATTTAAAAATGCCCAGTGCCACGCTGGGATCACATGTAAAATGCCCTATTATACTATATTATAATGCATGTACAAGAGGGCCAAATTAAGGGTTGCAGAGGCAAAGCTTAATTAAGCATTTCCTAACTTTAGAGTTCTTGACTTTGGAAACTGATGTTCTCTAGCAGTTATTTTGGATGCAGTACATATATATTTGAAAACAACATTTATGGTGTTATTCTCCCAGGCTATGGCACATCAAAGAAGGCAGCAGGAAGAAAATTCATGCAGATTAGAAGAAAGCATGAGGCAAGTAACCATGTTGATTGGTGAGAGGGAAAGAATAAAAGGCCAGTTCCCAAATGATATAAATCAATATAGATTCAGCTGAGCCATGCCAGTTTACACCAACTGAGAATTTGGTCCAGAAGTTACTAATCAAATAAACTGATCGCTGCTAGCAGTGCAGAAGCTTTTGCTGCAATAATGACTAGTAAATAGCCAATAATTATATTAAAAAAAAAAATCTTCTAATACTGGGTGTCTCCAGCTAGAAAACTAGAATTGTCAATTACTTCAAAGCAACTGGATCTGATATTTGGAATTTAAATGATAAAAAAATGACAGCTTCATATTAGCTTGGGTATCACTGTTTCAGCAGCATGTAGTGCCAGTGCCACTCTGAAAAGAAAAAAAAGAGAGACAGAAAAAGAAAAAGGAAAGTGTTCAGTAATGCAAGAAGGGAAAGAGGAAAGGGAAGGAAAAATGTCGCTTCACTTTGTTATGGACTTTCTAATGAACTCTTTTCCCAGTAACCTACCCTAAACAAAATAACTGGCTTCTGGTTCAACCGCTTCTCTGGAGGCATAATAAAAAGGGACAGATATATAATCTGGGAAGTTTTCCAGGTTTCTCAAATACAATCTACAGTTTCCATTTCTCAGCATGTATTTCTAATACATGGCCTGACTTTACAATGGTAATGCCATGCAATTTTATAATGGAGGTGAAGCTTTAAAATTGTAAAGGTTGTACATTATAATACATTGTTCTTTTGACATCAGTATAAAATAAAAGGATTTTCTCCCTCTGGAGCAAATCCAGTCTATCCCTCCTTGGACATTGTATTCCAATAGCAGTGGAACTCGGTGTGACTGCAGAGCACAGAGAAGATAGTGTCCGGGGCTGAGCATGAGGTTGTCTGCTTTTTATGCAAAGGCCAGATATACATAGGTTTCTCCTGCACCATGGAAGTGGAGGAAACAAAAGACTACTGGATCTCCTTTTGTGTGAAACACTCTGCCCATGCCATGCATTGAGGCCTTGAAAATTTGATTCATCCTTTGGACTGAAGTAGTCAATTTTGTCTCAGTAGGACGGGAGGAAATATTTCCATGAAAATACCTAGTACCCAGCATGTTATTCAGTCTAAATTTGGCCTTTGATATATTCCCTACCTTACTATACAATTGCCAGCAACTGAAACATTACAATGTGTTATATAATTAATATTGGCAGGAGTTCAGAACAGGTATAGGAAGAATAAATAAAAGCCCTATTCAGGACCCTGGATCTTGAAAACTGTTTTTTTTACAGACAGATGATGAGAATGATGGGGAAGGACTCTGACACCGAGATGCTCCAGTGTCACGACTATCCCTTGGTCCACAGGGACACAATTTATGAACCTTGGCTATTTGTCTTTTCTGGAGTTTTACTTCTTGTAACTAAGTCTTTTTTCTTTTCTTTTTATCTTAAGTATTAGACAGAAATCCTCTGTATTACAATGTACAGCTTGGTCTTAGGAGTACTTTCTTTCCTTAACTTTTGATTTGCTTTGTAAGTCCCCAGTCTCCCTCTTTATCTTTCTCCCAGTCCTTTCACTCACTTCCTCATATAAAAGTGCTAGTTTTATGCATTGTATCCCATGCCTACTTGTATTATAATGTCCAGAGATAATGCTTTTTGTACTTGCCATCACAAAAAGACAAAAAAAAACCAACAAAAAAGAGAGAAAGGGTAAAAGAAATGGTGTGTGTCACCTATTAATGGCAGTTTATTTTAAATTAATAATTTTCTGAATGACAGATTCTACTTTTCATCCATTTTTTGCTGACTGCAGACATGACTGTTCTAAATATAAAGTGATATTAAATATTTATTAAAGTCGATGTTCTCTAAACAAAAGGACTAGGAAATATAAGTACCAAGAGTAGTTCATTATCAGTTGATTTGGATGAGTTTAATAAAATCTTGTCTTGTGTTTTTCTACAGTCTCTCCCTATTTTATATAAACACAATCCCTTTTAAAAAAGCACGTAGGAATGCTATAAAAGCTAGATGATCTCATGGTATTGTATAATATAGGCATGATCCTACAATCCTTATGCATTCAGGTAGCTGCACTGACAAAGCAAGGCTCAGCCCATATTTTAGAGACATGGTTATGTTAGTATGAAATCAAGTAGGCCACATCCAGACAAGCACGGCTGTGCGGTATGTGGTGCTGCAGCCACATCTGCGATGCCACATACTGCATATTCAGTTGTTTTCCATACTGCAAAGGAGCAACGTGGATGTTTGTTTTTTTTACCCCTGGATATCCCTGCCCGCATTTTATTTATATATATCAGGTGAAGTGAGCTTCAGGGTAGATTTGTACAGCTAGAAAGATTTAAAATGTGGGCAGTGTAGATTTGTATAGATTGATTGATAGATCAATCTATACAAATCTGCCCTGCCCACATTTTAAATACTGTCCCCATTTTAAATATATTCAGTATGTTAGACTAGATAGCATTAAAACTTCCCAATTTATATCTGAGTTATGTATTTGGGAGCATACATTTTAGATTTTTAAAAACCTTTCAAAATGCAGACAAGATACGGGAAATATTATGTGAAGCCAATTTATGTTAGGGTGGCTGTGACAAAGTGGGGCTCCCTCCTTAGCCACAGTGCTAGGTTCCCCCCTTGCCTTTGGGCCCATCCCCCACCTGACTCTCCTGCCATGCCTTGTTATTAATTGATTAACTATCTTAATTAGGTGGGAGGCTGCCCATTTACTGCCCCGAGGCCAGGGGGCACTATCTGCAGCTCTGTACCTTCCCCACACCACAGCCCATGCTTTGCAGATGGCATCTAGATGTTATAGTGTTCCCGGCCTACAGCCAAACCAAGCTTAGGCTGCGCCGTCAGGCCTCAGTCACACACACATTCACACCGCCCTCCTCTCACTAGGGCCTCTCACACTCCACCCACGACTCATTCTGCCTTGCTCCCTCTTGGAGTGGGCCTCTTAGGCCATAGGCTTAGCTACTACATCCCATGGGTGGCAGATGTACCATCTTTTGGGCCTCTCCCATGACCATCACCGGGGTAGTGGCCAGCCAATTACCCGACTGGGTCTAAGCTTAATCTAGCCCCTTCCGGGGGCAACTCGATACATTGAAACATACTGGGCACTCCGCCCTCTGGTTCTTCTCCCCCCACACTGGGGTCATCTCTGCCCCCTTTCTGAGGCTACCCCTCACCAGGGCATTGTTATACGGCACCACAACTGGTGCTCCAGGGTATCACAGGGGACTCTCACTTCTCCCCTGGAGCAGCATGTCAATGTGCTACATTCTGCCCTCCTGCTTCACTCGGGGCTACTCATCTCTGCCCCCTTCATCCGGGATTCCACACTGCCCCCTCGCTTGGGGCCACATGGGCTCCGTGGCCATAGCCATGCCTGGCCCCAACTATCTTTCAATAGGGTCTTGCACCCCACAGGGCTCAGGTGGCTGCAGCCATGCCTGGCCTCCACTCTCCCTCGTTGGGGTCTCTCAGGGTCTTGTACCCCCCCAGGGCTCAGGGGGCCATAGCCGTGCCTGGCCCCCAACTGCCCGCAGTGTTACACAAACCCACCCAAAGCTGAGGGCTATGGTTAAGGCACCCCTACCCACCTTTCACTGGGGTGATCACTGGCCTGGAATTTCCTGAGGACTCCCACGTCACTGAGAGCCCCACCAGGCCACACACTCCTGGCAGGGTGCAGTTTTAGGTCATGCCCAGGACCAGGAGCCTCCTAGCCATCCCCTACAGATCCTGCCCTTACCTCCAAGGCTGTTATGGAGCCTCACAACCAGGTGACATTGCTGCCTGCACTGCCAACAGTAAACTGCCCTGTTTATATGGGCAGCCAGAGCTCTAAAATGACCCCTGCAATCAGGCACCTGCTGGCTGCTTGGCCTAGGTCTTAAAGTGGCTGGCACTAACAGTGCCCTGCCACACACCTCCCCCCTTAAAATGGTAACCGGGGAAGGTTTCCACTGCTGCTCTTCCAAAGCAGGCTCCCCTCAGAGCCTGAGAGAGCCCTCAAGTGGCAAGCACCCCCAAAGGTGTTCTGCCACACACCTCCCCCCTTAGAATGAGATCTGGGGGGCTTCACTTGGCTGCCTTCCCTTCTGGGCTTGGCCCCAGCCTACTGCAGCCCCTGCAACATGGCAAGCACCCCAAATGTGCTCCGCCACAGTGGCCCAAAGATATACTTTTATATCCCAAAGCTGACTAATAGCACCATGGTTATTAACAGTGGTGGGAAACAGGCTCCTTTAGGCTGGTGCATCCCTACCTCATACAGGTGGAAATGTGTGTGACACTAGAGTTTCTCCCCATGTTCTTACCCAGCATTTCCCTCATTTGTTCTACAGGAAAGACAGTGAGATAAAGCTACAAGATAGAGAAGGGACCCCATATCTTCTCATGCTGAAAATGGAAAACTAGCACATTTTGATTTGAAAACTGAACCAAAAACTTTAGGTCAAAATAGCAACAAAAAAAAATCTTTTTGTTTTGACATTTCAAACTCAAATACTGTATATTTCATTAAAAAGAATCCTCAGTACTTAGTCATAAGAGTTCATTCACCTGGATCAGGCTGCAGAATGAAGGAAAAAGACATTGCCTGGAGTATTCCAAGGTTTGCCTCACAAAATGAAATGGAGTAATAAACCAGAAACTACATCACTGCATTGTGTCACATACCAAGCACCCCCAAATAAGACATGCACTTTGTTTTTGGAAGGTGGAATGACTGGGGGGGAAAAAAAAAAGATTTTTCAGTGAACCTACTCTAAGTACTCTCACAGGGAAAACACAGACAGCTGCAGTAAAAGAGGAGCAAAAATTATGGCTGGTCTGTTAACCCCTTAGCTACAGGATGCAGAAGGAACTATAGGCTGTCACCTTGCTCAAGAAGAGGGGCTGGGCAGTTCCGCCTCAGGAGGATTGGTCCCTATAATCTTCACTTATCATCATTTACAATGCCCTCCCCCCCCCCCCCCCCCAATTTCCAGCAGCTAATTTTCAGGGGGAAAGTATATATCATACACATGTAAATATGGTATGCTAGAATTATTTTCTATATATTTCTCTTAAATATAGATTCACATCTAATTCTCATCTAATTGTTCATAACTTGTAACTACCCTGTTTTATCCAATTCATAGTAGTTCTTGAGGAGTAGAATAAGTCTACTCTTGGAAAGTGATCTTTTTTGGGGGAGGGACAAGATCTGGCATTTTGATTTAAGATGATATAAAATATAATGCAATATCTTTCTGTGATAAGATGGCTTACGTTCTAATACAATGGACTACAGCACAATGATTTACCTGGACCTTAAATAGATATAACCTTTGATATAATGCCAGACATCAAATTATTCATTAAGAATTGTAAGGTTAGTAAGGATCTGGCTAAACGGGGGCAATATGAAATTTTGCTGAAAGGAGGACTGCTGGGCTGGATAGTAGTTATTAACTTATTTCTTCAAGTATCAGTCTTGAGAATGATGCTATTTAATATTTTCATTAGTGACCTTGGCACAAAAAGTCACAATGTGCTAATGAAACATATTAATACCATAAAATTGGGAGTCATCACAGAAGAAAATCAGAATAATGTAAAGAAAAAAAATGATGACCTGGAGGACTGAAGTAATAGAATTGGGATGAAATTTCATAATAAAATTGCTGGGGGTTAAAGGGAGAAAGATCCCTGAGAAGGTCACACCCAATAGATGCTCTTGGAGCAACAGGCTGAGGCATCATCAGAAGGATAACTAATGGAATATTACCAACACTTCAGGTATGTTCATTTGCTGCTTACATTACTTGCCAATAGCTGTGCTGTTTATTGAAATATTGATAAGTCAATCATAGAAAAAGAGACAAAATAATCCAATACTCCACTAAACATAAAAACAAAATAAATGTGACAAAACAAATATTCATATATAGACAGCTATATAATAAGGCTTCTGGGTTACATACCAGGGACAATATTATGCTGAAAAGAAGGTACTTGAGGTCTCTGAACAGCATGGACTTGACTGGTACCTTTTTGGTGGATTTCCCAAATGACAGTAAGGTGCTTTGCCAAGCTTGTATGCTATAGCTTATGATATGGATATTGTCATGTTGCATATTGTCAATACAGTGTGTGTCTATACGAGACGCGTGAATCTACATTAGCCTGATTGGATGACCATTACGGGCATGCACATACATGCGTGTGCCCTTAATGCTCATTAAAAATGATTAAATTAAGCTAATCGTGCCTAAATTTGATACCATCAAGTGCTGGTATCAAATTTAGGCATGATTAGTTAAAATGCATGAATGCATGTGTAGACACAACCCAACACTAACTTCAGTGCCGGGTCTGCCCAAACACTAGGGGCACATAGCAGGGCTGCAGGGTCTTGGCACTAACTTTTGTGCTAAGTGCATTAACTCTAGTGCCAAGTGCACTAACTTTAGTGCCAAGTCTCTGCACATATGGACACTCGCCAAAAATTGCTTACTGCACAGTAGCTTAATGTGCATTACATTTAGTTGCACTTAAATGCACGTGTAGATGTGCCCAAAATAGTTTACCGTATCTATGATGGTGTGACAGGGGGCAAACTCAAGGCCCTATCTCAAATCGGCCCACCCACCTGCCTAGGGCAGTGTGCCCTGACTCGCCTGCCATGACTTGAATGTTAACATTATTTATTAAGTGGGAGGCTGCCCTTATGCTACCCCAATGCCAGGGGGTGCTATCCATGCCTCCAAACCTCCGCTACATTGTAGCTCATGCCTCACACATAGTATTTCAATATTATCTTCCTAACAAAGTATTGGCCTAACTTGGCCTCCTGTGGTCACTGGGCTCTACAGCCTCTGTCACTGTGCCCTCTCTGGCACTGGGCTCTCTAAAGCCCTAAAGTGAAACTCTCTGGTGCTAGGCTCTCTGCAGCTCTATAGTGGTGCCCTCTCCAGTGCTGGGGCTCTACACACTAGTGTGCCCCAATGAGGCCTCCTCCTCTCCAATGAGCCTCATCCTGGTTCAAATAACAGTGTAAATATGAGCCCCTGGGCTAGAACTTAACAATAACAATAATACTGGAGGCCGCAATCTGCCCCTTTAAGAAGGCAAGCTTCTCCCTCAGCAATGTGTACCTCCTAGCCCCAGTTACTTTAGGAGCTCCTAGAGTCCAGCAGTCTTACCAGCAGCAGAGCAGGCAACCCAGCATCTCCAAGCAGCCTTTTTCTGCAAGAGCTCCTTCCCCTGGCTGCTGCCACAGAACTAACTTCTGCCAGCCCCAGCCCTGGGACTTATATGTGCCCAGGGCCCTGCCTCCTTCCAATCAGCTGACCAGGTGCAGGTGCTAGCTAGTTCCCTCATGAGCCAGCTGGCTGCCAAGAGTATCTGTAGCTGCAGAACACTGCCTCGCTCTCAGGGCTCTCTAGCTCGGCTGCTTCTGCTTTTAAAGGAGCGGGCACACTTTAGTGCCCTGTGACAGATCGCAACTCATTCAACCAAGTCTCCTCTCCTCTGGAAGGCAGAATTACAGCAAGGGACTTGTACTTAATAACTAATAACAAGAATTTCATCTATAGTGAGAGTTGACCTGCTGGAAAAAAAATTAGGGAATTTAAAACATCTAGGTCTATTAGTCACTCACAGAATGAGTATTGGCCACCAATGTGATGTAGCAACATACAAGATCTCATCTGGACCACTATATACAATTTTGTTTACCTATATTCAAGAAAGATTAATCAAAAGGGTAAAAGGGAACAGAATTCTTATTTTTTGAGGGGATAATAGAGAAACTTTGCTCATTAAGCCTTGCAAAATGAAGGTTGAGAGGGGATATTATTCCTTTCTACAAATGCAACATGTTGGTAAACACCAAGGAAGAAGAAGAGTTATTTAATTTAAAGAGCAACACTGAGACAAAAATAAAAAATATATATAGCTTGGTCAGAAGGGAAACCATAAGAGGATTGAGGTTCTGGAATAACCTTTCCCGGTTCAGAGACAAGATATGCAATGGTTTAATGTATTAACAATTTATTAACAAGTTATTATCATGTGAAAGAACAGGGATCAGTGATCCAGGAGAGTGGCAGAGGAGATTGTGCTGCCAGGTCTGAGGAAGGGCCTCAAGGACCCCAAGGATTGCCGGAGAGTTTCTTCTGGGCATAAGTACTTACCTTGTCGGGAATGAGAGGTGGAAGCACAGGACTTGCCGGAACCACAGAAGACATGATTTATTAGTTCCTGCCAGCTCCAGTTGGCTGGGCACTCAATGAATGATGTCAGAAAAATGCACCCAGCAATGGCTGCAGAGGAGGAAGAGAGAGACAGAGAATGGAGAGGTTATTGAATGAGCAGATGCTCAGACTATGCCCCAGCAGGGGCAAAGGAGGAGAGTGGTAAACTCTCTCCTTTTTGAGGCTCAGAAGAGTCTCTTTATCCCCAGAGTTCAGTGCTGAGATGTGCCAGTGTTCGCAGAGCTGCAGACAGCCAGGGTTGAGAATACCCACAGGAGCAGAGAACAATGCAAGCAGTTGTATTTTTGGGCTGGCGGTTGTGGGGAATCCCAAGGCCAGGTACTCTGTTACCAACCTGAGGATATTTCTTTCATCTAAATGGACCCAATCAGGGGTCCAATGGCTGTGGGCAGTTAAGTTGCACAAGCTCAAGAACTTGGACTACATTGTTACAGACAGCTAGCAATAAGTCCCTGTAGACTGAGTCAAGGTCGAGTCTTCACACCCGTTGCCAATACTTATCTGTGACCCAAAAGCAGGTCATAGTGTGTGGGGACTATATCATCAGGTTGGTGCCAGTCTGGGGTGCAAGGGGAGGCAGAGCCCCAAAGAACATCAGTTAGCCAGGGATCAATAGACGTTCAGGCCAGCAAGCCTCTCTATTTACCTTTAACATCAAGTCATGGCAGACAAGATAGGGTGGACGTGCTGTTGAACATCTGATATAAGATACCTACTTGGGATCTAATGGCAAGCATACACCTAATTCCATTAGGTAAGTAAGCAAACTGCTCCTATAACCCTCTATCACTTAAAAAGAAGCCCCTTTTAGTCATATACGTTTTTTGCTATCAGCTTTCAAGATGATGCAAGTGTATATATTTAGAAGAAAAATACTGTCCTTCTATTGTTGGTTCTGCCATGGGTGACCTCTACTACTAGTTGATGTCTGATAAAATTATTTGAGGTATTTAAACACCTTAAATACATGTACATGGTTGAGAATTCAAAAATAATTTGCTGGGCAGGTACAAGAGAGAGAAAATTACTGAAGATAGATTATTGGATGGGAGGGAAGCATGGAGGAAGAAGTGAGAGCTGTAGGTAAATTAAGGGAGCATTGTCAAATGGTATGATCAATACTGAAGGAGAAAAGGCACTGATCAGTGAAAAGGAACAAGAAATTCAAAGGAACTTGGATCAGGCCATATCGAAAGAGACTATTCAATGTTAATACTTTTCATTATGCATTTCTGCAAACATAGCTACAATATCTAGTTCTTTAAGTGGGATAATCCACAGGTTCATTTTTTTTTAATAAAGTGCATCATTTTTATGTTAACTATCTGAGGCATGAAGAGTCCCTCAATGAATACAGGCCATGTACAGGCATTCATTTCTACCAGTAAGAATTTCTCCAACATTCTTACCAGTAGAAAAACAGGCCGGGAGCTGGATTGTACATGTATTCCTGATCCCCTGCTGGAATGGACACTCCTCTGGCCAGTCAGCACTAGAGAGCTACTCCCTGGGCCACACCCACCCTTAAGGGGGCCCATTGCTTGACAGTCTGTCTTCTCCCCTGCCTCTGAAGGGAGCAGACTGTTAAAAGGCAGTGCCCTGGGTTTTCAATGACCTTGTGTGCAGTCTAGATGGGCTGCACATGCAGTGATTTAAAGGTGGAGGCACAAGGAAGTGGGCTAGGGACAGCTTCCCAGACCCTGGGTCTTGGCTTCCCAACTTCTAAATTGCTACATGTACTTAAAGCCCAGGGGCCAGGAACCAGGCTTGGCGGCAGTCTTCCTGGCTGCATCCATATGTGCGTGGATGTTTGGTTCCCCAGGGACAACTAACGGCACTGCACCTTGTGCTACCGCTAGTTGTTCCTGGGGAATGTCTGTGCTACACATGCTTTGATGTGCAGCAAGTTACCCCAGGTGGTGTAAGGGAGGCTGGAGTCACCACTGGGCTGGCCCCAACAGCCTTACCTAGGGTCTTGGGGGAATCCTGGGGCTCCAGCAGTGGCAATCCTGCACAATGGAGCCTGGCTGGCAGCCAGAGCATGGCTCCAGATGGCCCAGCTCTGTTTTTGAGCAGCACACACTGCCCCTGCGTGTGTGACTCTGATTCTTTTTTCCACACAGTTTTTGACCCCTGCATGTCCAGGGGTCAAAACCCTCCCACTGTGCTGCCTGCTTGCAGTGTGGAGAACAACTGAACAGGCGTTATGTGGTGCCTCAGACATGCCACAGACACCACATACCGCATGGCTGCACTCATCTGGATGAAGTCCTTGAGTCCAATTTTCAATACGTGGACTTTACAGTCCCTTTCCTTGATGGCCAGCTTGGCAGCTGGGGCAGCAAGGGGAAGGCAGATGGAGCGGACAAATTTCCCCAGCCTGTTCCATAAACTGAGGATTGCCTGGTTTGGGGAAGAGGAAGGGAATAGTGGCAGCAGTCCAGAAGGAGAGGCGAGCAGCATGGCAAAGCCCCCTGCCCCCCTTCTCAGACTCCACAGTGCCTGGGAGCTGAGCAGACAGAATAGCACCACTAGCCCCCTGCCTGGTCCTCACACAAGAGTGCTATGTAAATACTAAGTACAACCATTATTATATGAAGAATAAAGTATCTGGGCACTACTGGAACCTCTAAACACCTCCCCTCACAGTCCCAACCCAAGCTATCAGTCTGAACCACAACTAAAAGAGAAGCCCCTGGGCTATAACCCCGCTTTTGTGCAAATAAACGAGAAAAAAATGGAAAAGCTGTATACTGTTACTTTAAACATAGGAAATCATTCCACCCCCTTCAGGGTGGGTAAGCAGCTACCAAAGCCAGCCCTCCCTGGGTGCCAGCATAACCCCTGCTCTGGGTTATGCCCCACATAGGCTTGTACAACCTGGCTGGTAGCTCCCCAGCAGCAGAGCAATCTGGCAGTCCCTCCTGGTGAGGAACTCCCCACCCATGCAACTTGCAGGGCCTGTGCTTATACAGTTCCCTGGCCCTGCCTCTACTGGTCATCTGCCTTCTAAAGCAGTCATAGGTGATTCCTGACTGGGCTTGTTACAGGGTGGCCTGCTGCTACTGGGCCTGCGGGGTTTCTTTGTAAGCCCCCAGCTCCTGTTATTGCGGTCGCTGATGGCTCTGGGGTGGGTGTTTGCCCAAGTCTTTTCCTCCCTTAGTCTGTGCCTGGGTTTGCCTGGTGAGCACACTCCGGGGTTTGCTCCCTGTTCTCCGTAATGGGGTAGGAGCCCTGTTATAATATATATAGCTGCACTCAAAGAGATGATATGCAATTCTTTATGCAACCATATATAGGAGAGTGAGAGTAAATAAGACAGTTTTTCACAGCATAAGCTCAATATCAGTAGTTTATTTACAGCTTTTGCAAAAATAACACAATATAATTTACAATGAAGTTATACGTAATATAACAACAACAATACAATAATTTGTGGTTATTGGTAAAAGCACACAATAACATATTTTACCAATTCAGACAAAAGTAAAATTGAGCCTGCTGTACTATGATATAAAACTAGATCAAATGAAGCAACAGTAAAGCAAAAATGTGAAAAACAAGGGATTTTATTTGATTTTTTTCCCCTTTATTCTTTGTGCAAGTAGCACAAATACACCTATGATGTATAGGACAGACTGAGGGTTGTTAGACAGAAACCAAATTGTCTTTCTTTCCTTAGCCCAGTACTTAGAATTTTCTATGAATGGAGAGATCCATTTCCCTCTTATTTTTTCAAAGAACATAGAAGACCACAAATAGTGATTTAAGTCATCTATCCCATTTTTCCTGCAAGAGGATATCCTGTCCAAACACGGGGCCCAACATAACCATTCCATGATGAGTGCAGCTCTCATTACAGTGAATCACAGTTTAGTAATGGCCTCTCATTGTTTGTGGTTTTCTATTTCAGATAGATAGTTTTCTGGGCCAAAAAGAGTCCTTTATTCATTTTAAAAAGGGGGAGTATGAGAAAATCTCATTGCCTAGATATCTGTCTGCAGGCTGGCATCTTTAATTCTTAAATTTACATCTTGTTTTAACTATGGGAAAATATTGGTTTAGTAAGTGTCAGCAGATTTCCTAGGACATCTGCCTGGAGGACAGTATAGATGTTACTTAATCATCCAGATATGGGCTTACTTGAAAGAGAAGAGGTTTCTAAATGTACTTGAAGTGTTTGATAGAGATACAAGCTCTAATTTTCATCCAATAATTTGGAGTTCTTAATTGAACTAAAATGTTCACATTAAGCAGGTATGTTTCAGGTCACATAAGCCCTTCCCTCACAGAGCTTGGTAGAGATAACAGCTACCTTAAAGAGTAAGTAGAATTGTTTTTCTATTTTGGATTCAAATATGCATCTACTCCATACAATAAAATGAACTTTACCTTATATCTATAGATCTTTAGTGCTACCAACACTACCCTTCTACAGTCTTATTATAAAAGGATAACACTCCACCCCAGGCTTGTCTTGCTTAAATGCTTACATTTTTACGCGTTTATTCCAGCACATATTTTTATTACAATAAATTCTGACATATTTAAATGAGGAAACCACATCTAATACCTATTTTTCTGTAAAAACAACATGGGCTCTGCATCTAGAAAAGTGCGAACATTTGGTTCCTTCGGGACAAGTGGCAGTGGCACATCTTGTGCTGCTACTTGTCCCTGAGGAATGCCTGTGCCATGTGCACTCTGGCGTGCAACAGGTTACCCTGGGTTGGGTAGGGGAGGTTGTGGCCAGCCACTGTGTTGGTCCCAGAAGCCTTGTCTGGAGTCCTGGGGGCTGGGGAAGCTTCAGCCATGGCACTCCTGCAGCTGGGAGCCTGGCTGGCAGCTGGAGCATGACTCTCTGGTTTTGGGCGGCATGTGCTGCTGGTGCATGCACCACCCTGCTTTTTTTCCACACAGGTTTTTTCGACCCTGGGATTTCTGTAAAGTAGCGGCATAGGAAATACCTGAAAGTGCGGTGTGTGGGTCCACAGATGGGTCTGTGGTGCCAAATACTGCACAGTTGCACTCATCTGGACACAGCCATGGCATCTTTCTTTTGTTCCCAAAAAGCAATAGCTTGAATTCAGCAGTGCTGATTTCCAAGCTATTTGAGACAATGTTGTTGAACTATTGTTGAAAAGTATCCAATAACAATAGTCAACAATATTTTTGAAAAACATCTAATAACTTTTGAGGACCTGTCTGAGATTGTGACATTAACAGCGCATCATCTGCATAAAGCAAGACAGGGATAAAATCATTCAATATTGTAGACGCATGGAATTGATTCCCTGTTAACATAGATTAGATCATTCAGGAATATATTGAAAAGTAGAATCAGAAGCAGACATCCTTGTTGCACCCCTTAGCTGGGGAACTGCTGGATAGGGCACCACCAAACCCATAATGCACCCAAGATGCTGTATTTGAATAATAATTAATCACTTAATAGTAAGTAATTAATTGTAGCAGAGCTTAGTCAACTGATGTTACTGCCAATTTCTTCCATTATTTTAACAGGTCTCCAGTGTCAAAAGCTCCCTTTACACCTATGGAAATTACATATATATTTGACACCAAATAATTCAATACTAAGCAGTGGTCCATGCAAGAATAGCCTTCTCTAAAACTGACCTACTCTTCTCCCAGAATGTTATTTTTATTCATTTTGAGACAGCATGTCCCAAATATTTTGGCTGGAATAAACATAAGACTAATGGCACAATATGCTGCAGGGTTTCTCTTATCACTAGTTTTAAGGATTGGGGCTATTATATCTTCATTCCAATACTTAGGATAGATGCCTTCTAAAATAATTCATATTAATTTTTTGGTAAAATTGGAGACCACTGATAGATACATTCCTTGCAGTTTTCTAGGGATAGAAAATAAAGGCTGAGGGCCTTTCCATTAGTCAGTAAGATTATGTATGATCTTACTTGAGTTTCAGAGGCGAGGTAATTATCTGCTTCTGATTTAACAGAAAAAAAAATCTTCAGCAAACAGGCTTTACCAGCTATACGTGAAGTATTAAACTTATTTTGAAAAAACAAAGCAAAACATCAGTATTCGTTTTTACAATATTTTGTTGCTATTTAAGCAAGGAATAAAAAAGACAAGTGATTAATCATACTGAGGAATCTATTTCTCTCTGTACCCTACCAAAGTTCAATCCTAGTAAGTTGAGGGGTAGATTTTCAAAAATCAAAAATTCATATTTCACTTCTTATTCGGGGAAAACCAAATACAGGTTGAATATTTTAGAAAAATCACACTTAAAAAAATTGAATCAATTAGGATTCAACAGTATGGCTGCCGAGTCTGTCAACATTTAAGAGCTTGGAAACATCTCTTATGTTTCTCCAAAAAAAAATTATAAAAGAAATATAGACATAATAAATAGGGATCTACCTAAATCATGGGGGAACTTACCCATTTTTGCAGGTTGATTGCATCCTAAAGCTCTAATTCTACTGTCATTTTGCACTGGCCCTGCCCCTTCGCACTGATTGGGGCAGGGCAGGCCCCAGGGTGGATAGGAGAGAAGGGACAAGTGGGCAGCTATTGTCTTGAATGCTAGCTGACCTTCAAGTAACTGAACCCCTCAGCACTGAATGGTCCCACTGATAGGCCCCAGTGGGAGGAGGAAGACAAGGGGCAGTGGCCATCTTGCCTGCTGCCCTTCATGCTGCCCCACCAGCTGGCACGTTCCACTCCCAGAAGTGAGGACCACTGGAGAGTCATCATTTTATTTCTATTAAGGTTTTTTTGGTTGATTTCACAGATTTTGCAAACAATCCCAAATTTTCCAGTTTCTATGAAGTCTGCAAAACTGCAAATTAAGTAGGGCCCTAATGATAAATTATAATAATATAGGCATATTCTTATATTAAATAAATAGAGGTATTATGTTTAATATGAATGGAAAAAAATCTCATAACAACATCAAAAACAATACTGGCCAGGCAGTTTAGCTAAAATATTTTTGGATTATGATTTAATAAGTCGTGATCAAGGAATAACAATATAATGATAAATAATACATACCTATTGTGATACTGAAATCCTAAAGTCTATTTTTTTTTAAAAGGCTTTCTAATCATGAAGAAAAATGCTCATCTCTGAATGAAAGAAAGAAAATCGCAAAGAATCTCAGATTCCTGATGCACCAGTCAAAAAATGTTTGCCTGAACAAGGATGGCCCACGACAGCATGCTTCAGTCATAGAAAACCTTGGTGGTCTATTGAAAATGTTCCTTTATTCATAAAGAATGTGCATTACTGAATTCACAGTACACACAAGACGTGTAGCCATCAACTGATGTAATAATGTAAATTTAAAGCAGCTCAGTCTGCTTTCTGAAGAGATATCATTTAAAAGAGACTTCATTGAAGCTTGCACAGTTATAAAAGGGAAGTGTAAAACCACTCAAAGCTAATGTCAAATACAAGGAACTACTAGAAAAGTCTTTGAAAGAGAAAAAAGAGAGAGAATGAGAGACAATATGGACACTGCAAAAGAATCCACCCCTGGAAAATCTTTCTGAACAAGTGACTCTAAGATATCCTTAAGTCAGTATAAAATACAATTTCATACCTTTAGTTAGATTATTTATAGAATCTTTAAATCATAAAAAAGGTTTTGTCTTTGTGTTTTCAGATTAGAAAACGCTTTAATGCTTGAAATGGCCTTTCTTTTTCAACTATGTGGAGTGCTTTAGAAGGGATTATTCTTGTTCAGTCCCTCTGTTGGTAAATTACATATTCATAGGACAAGTGTTGAAGGATAAGAGAGTTAGGTTTTACGGTGCACTAGCCAATCAAAAGGAGTTTCTGTTGAGAATATTGAGTTGTCAACTTTCAGAAAGTATTTTAAAGTGAAGTGGGGAGAAGTCTTAATAGGGTTGTTATCCTGAGAGTATGTGATTCTGCTAAGGTTGTTGGTTGTAGCCATATTGGCTTAAGGACATATACAGGCAAGGTTCTTTGGATAGATGTGATATTTTTTATTAGACCTAATCAATAATTGGGAATTAGTTCTTTTCAAACTTTCGGGCACCAACACCCTTTTCTCAGGCGTTTGTGCCTAAAAGCTTGCAAAGAACTTTTTTCCAGCTATTTAGTTGGTCTAATAAAAGATATCACATCTACCCAAAGAACCTTGCCTGATTCTGCTAATACATTTAACCATATGTGAGGCAGATTTATTTCCAGAATGAAGTAGTGGGGCTGTAACTAATGATGAGATCAGTCAAGAAACTTGAAATTCACAAGGGACTACTCTAGGCCTCTGCTAAACTGAGGATTGTATTCATTAATCTAAAAATGTAATCTGAATGGCCTCTTTAAGATAGTTTCTGTATCTGTCCCATATTACTACATGGGTGTTCAATTATAGCACCTTTGGTGAAATTCTCTGTCTAATCTGTTGTTGGTTGACTGGAAAAACAATTTGTTTCCTTCTCAAAACTTTATAATTCTCTCAAAGGTCCTTTTATGATAGTTTTAGGTTTCATATTTTAATAATCATTTTATATTTAATTATCTAATTGGTGCCACAGTATGTAGAGATCTAATTGTTATTACAAACATATCCCAGGGAAATGCCTGCTATTTGCTCCATGGCTACCTTTTCAGCATAAGTTAATGAGAGAAACATCATTACATTTCCAGGGAACTTCTTCTCTGACATGGGATTTCTTCAAGTCTCAGCTTGAGGAAAAGCAGCTATAGTCATTATGCTTTGTACAGATTCCAAGGGGTAGACCCTTGGGTCTGTTCACTTAAAGGCACAGTGAAGTACAATAGTTTGTGTCTTCCCTATCTTGTGGCACTGTAGCAGATTGGCCCATATAATTCAGCCTATGGCATTCTCTCCAGTATTCGATAATGCCTTTCCAAAGACCATATCCTCCCACCGTTATAATAACTGAGATGTTGACAGTACTACAATTACAATTAAGGAAAACTTTTTATTAAGGTCCCAGCATGGGGAAAAGAAATTCTGAGTACCTTATTTGAAATGCTGAACACCCTCAACTCACATGGGGTTGTCAGAATCAATAAATAACCAACTGAGTTATGGAAACATAATTAAGTTATAAGTTAATAAAAAAAATTGAAGCAATCAGACTGTACATTATGACTCAGCTTCCCATGATATTTGTCAAGTTACTGCACATATGCATTTTTCTAGCCTTCTCAAACAATGAATGCCTGCTTACTCTTTGGCCTGTTAATTGGATGGGGGCTTACAACGGGTGAATCACCAGAGTTGATTCTATGAGCCACTAAGTACTTTTCCTTTACTTAGATAACTAGTTTGCCCTTAACAATCAGGCCTAATGGATACTGGCAGTAAGTAGGAAGAAGGGATTTAGGGAAAAAGGGAAAAATCTAAATCTCTAAGCCATTTGTGAATTATAAATAAAGTATAATGCATTTTAATGAATTGTCATTACAAATCCCATAGACCGTGCAGATAAGCAGATCCACGTAAGCTCTGAAGTCTAATGTAACTATCATTCAAATAATATCATATTAAGTGACTCTCATAAGTAGTTGCAGAAATACATGTGCTCTGCTTTTAGTTAAGTGTGTGTGTACAATATGAAATTTATATACATACATATACATATAAACACAGATTTAAAAATCTGTAACCAGATTTTTTCAGGTATTAATTAATTATAAATTATAATAATTAAAATGATAAATGTATTAGATAACATATAATGGAATATGAACAACACTCCCTATCCCTTTATTCTTTAGTTTCAAATCCAATAGTATTTAGAGGCCAGCAGGCAAAAGGATAAAATCAGATATTACTGTTTCTATTCAGCACAGTAAAGTAGACTGCACTGTATCTTGCATTGCTGGAAATAAGTGGATCTTTAGATGCCATTCTCTGCAAAGGATAATGGTATCTCACATGACAAAGAAAACATTACCAGAGGCCTTTGTCATGCAAAACTCTGAGTAAAGGAACTACATATGGGAGAGTTCAAGGGCTACAAGAGAGCTTTTCCAATTACTGGTACCTCTCCATGCACATATGCTCCTGTGGCATCTATGTATATACACTATGAAGTCTATCACAGTTTTAAGGTATTAGCAGACAGAATTGCTTTTCACATGAGTAGTAAAAAAAGTGGTGGTTGACTGGGGCACTGGTCTCAGGAGGCCCCATAGAAGAGGCACAAGAATGGCTGCCCAGGGCTGAGATCCTGACTCTTTCACCTCTGTTGCAGGTCATTCTGGAGCTAGGGTAGTACTTACAGCTTGTGGAGCTATTTGGATGCTCATTGCTCCCCCAACCCGTTATCCTCCCCCAT
Source organism: Alligator sinensis (assembly GCF_000455745.1). Taxonomy (NCBI): domain Eukaryota; kingdom Metazoa; phylum Chordata; order Crocodylia; family Alligatoridae; genus Alligator; species Alligator sinensis. Next base: position 2,606,792 of record NW_005841856.1, on the reverse strand, counting down.
TCACAGTAATAATAAATAAGCCTTACTGCAATGGGTGATGGAGTTAATTGAATCAGATCTCAACATGGAAACAATCCAAGTTTCTTACTTTACTTTATGTGCTCTAGTGTAAGTCAGGAGGGATCAGAATAGATGTTTGCCCTTTAGTTGGGGGGCACAGAGGCTGCCTGCATTGGCTGAGGCCAGCAGGTAGGGGGCACTCTCCCATACCTCCCAGTGTGCCTTGCAGGTTTTCTGGGCTGCCAGAGACTCCCAAGCACAGCCAAATGTCTGAGCCACCCTGATTGGGTGGTGGGCCTGGGCAAACATACACCCCTTCCCCTGCCATGTCACCACAAACCCTTCCCCATGCCCATCTCTAGGCCTGCAGGACAGCTCCAGGGTGAGCACCCACTATCGTGGCTGGCACATGCCTCAGTGTCTTGGCCTGCCTGCACCACACTATGGTATCCTGCCGCCCACACCCAAGCAGGGAGACCCAGGAGCTGTGGCATGTCCTGCTGGTCACCTTGCCCCACTCTCACCAGAGGCTGTGGGACATCAAGTACACCCACCTAGACATGATGTGGCAGCGGTTCACCATGGCACATCTTCATACCTATGAGCCAGGACCTGGATGTCCCACTTGGGGCCTCCCACCACACACTGCCAAGGGTCCTAAACTGGGCCATCAAATTTCATGTGGCCAGTGATGATAAGACCACCCAGGAGGCCATGGTTGCTGGGGTGCTGTGGTACTACCTTCAGACCATCTAGTGCCAGTACTTGGCCTACACCCCCAGCATCAACTAGATGGAATGGATCATCCTGGCCACCTGGGATGATGTACAGTGGGTAAAGACCTTTCCCATACGATGGTCTACCTTCATGGATATTGTCACCCAGGTGGCCCCCCATATCATGTGCCAGGATATCAGCATGTGGCCACCCTTCATTGCAGAGAAATGGGTGGCCATCGCTATCATAAAGCTGACCACTCCCAGCAGTTAACACTATGTCACCAATCAGTTTGGCATGGGCAAGACCATAGCTGGAGAGCTCAACTGGAAGGTGTGCCTGGTCCTCCAGGATGTCCTGGTCAACTGCTTCATCCACTTCATCAACCTGCAGGAGGGAGTTGCCATCTTCCACCATATGGGCTTCCATAACTGTGTGGGGGCTGTGGATGGCACCCAAGTCCCCATCCTCTGCCTGGTCCAGGCTACCCAGGTGCTCATTAACCACAAGGACTACTTCGCCATCAGCCTGCAGGGCATCATTTACCACCAGGGCCACTTCACCCACATCTTTAACATCTGGGCAGGCTTTGATGCTCAATGCCCCCTCTCGCCCTGCCACCCTAGTACTTTAGGATCATGTAGCTGTGGGCCAAAAAAGACTTGCAACATGCCAGATGGCCATGGCCTAGGTATCTGC
>NW_005841856.1:2603299-2605301 GCF_000455745.1 Alligator sinensis | reverse complement strand
ATCAATGCTGGGGTCTGGGTGGCAGGGTGCCTGGTTCTGGCCACTGAGATTTGGTGTGTGGGTGTCATGGCTGGGCTTCTGTGGGGCTGAGCTGGCACACAGGACTATGGGAGCCCCTGGATGATGTGCAGGTGCCAGGGCTTGGCAGCTGTGGAGTGTTTTGTGGCATGGTGGCAGGGCACAGCTGTCCAAACGCAATGCTGGGGAGATGTTCTGTGCTGCCTCAGCTCTGTGACAGCCCAGGAGCAGGACTGGCTAGGCACTTGGCTGGAGCAGCCAATCATGAGCCAAGCTACAGCGTGCCTCCATGTGACATGGGGGGAGCTGCAAAGGTGCCAGGGATACTGATGCACTGTGACCTAACTTGAGTCACTAGGGGATCTGGTACAGACGTTTGATAGACTGGTCCAACCAGTTAACCTAAATTGCTTAAGTCTGATAGTACATCCATCTGGGTCTATCTTAGACTGGAATTTTTAAACTGGTCTATGTGAACTGAGCTTCTATATGGTTACAGGTGTAGACCAGTTTCTGAACACTTATACTCATCTAGATGTTACAACTGTACCTAGCCTTAGTCATTAATATACCAATCCTTAGGAAGAAGGCTGCTACACATAACAGTATTGTTGAGATAATATTGCTGTAAAGATCTAGGGACAGATGTCCAACTGATATAAATCAATATAGGTCCAGGGACACAGGTAAAACTCTGACAATGTACAGCTACCTATTATCTGTCCCACAGTGCTTTTCATTACAGACATGGTTGCATTTTGGTAGGAAGTGAAAGCATTCCTATGTATAACATTTTCAACTCTATGAAGTGCTAATGATCCCTCAGGACAAAAAGAGCTGTCATCATTCATCATTATTATTCTGCATTTGTAGAACAAATAGAGCAATTAAATGCCATTTATCCAGTCTGACTTTAATATCAAAGAATTAAGAAGAACCAACAAAAAATGTTTTCCTTTCAAATGTGATAGATGCAGTGGACAATATAGTTTAACACCTACCCTAGTCCTCTGGGATTGTATATTTATATCTCCTAGTTAGCTATAGATTATTTCCTGGGATATCTGGTATGCACTAGTAGTTTTAATGTCTGACTCTGGATATGCATCAGAGAGGGTTCCCATGTGCTTTTTTATTTATATCCACACAGAAGTGATCTTTATGATCTTTTCTTTAGCCTTAGGCAAATATCATGGGGAAACTTAATTGAATTACACCAATGTAAGGACTGAACTAATTTATAGTGAGTTTGTACCCAAAATTTAAGAAACAGTAACAGTGGCATTATTCCTTAAAATGAAGAAACAAAGGGTATTTTTTCTTTTTTTTTTTTTGTCTTCAAAGAAACAAAACTAAATAGAAATACAAGATAATTGAAACTGGGGGTTTCTCTATTAGGAATGAACACAAATTGATATATATGAACATATCACTAATGATATGTGTGTATGAGGAGAGACAGAGAGAGAAGATCTCTCAAAATGTATGTATACCTCAAGCTATACACACAAAGAGACATGCACATACACAGGAAGGAAGGAAGGACTTTGACTTTTAACAACTTTATTTCACAAAAGATCAGGTACAGAAAGCAAAAAACCATCAAACCACACCAAAGAGAAACCATTCCAGGACATTCAGAACATCACACCGTGACAAACACCGTCACAGTAATACACATCATGTCTAACATGCTATATATAGCCCTCGAGAAACAAACAATTCCACCCTTCCCTGTCCCATAGTACACATACAAAAACCTTCAACTTCTCACCCCGAGAAAATAAACAAAAGCAGCCTGGTGAGGGCCCAGGGCATGGCACAAGCCGGAAGCCACAATCCGCCACCGCGCCTGCCCGGTCGCCCAGACCGGTCATGACATCAGAGCGCGTATTTGAGACGGCCGTCCTCCACGTGGCACAGCGCTCCCTCAAGGGCCCAAAGTGCCTCGAAGGCGGGCACCCCCCGCCGGAGCACAGCGTGC
>NW_005841856.1:2596644-2602439 GCF_000455745.1 Alligator sinensis | reverse complement strand
GGGCCGCGGGGAACTGGCGCGCCCGGGGATGTTCGTCCAAGGCGGCCGCCGCCACCGGCGGGAGGGCGGCGCAGATGTCACGCAGGAGATGACCCATGATGCGGACGGAGCGCACGCCCAGCCGTGCGGCCAGCACCTCGGGCAAGAGCCAGGCTGACCGAGCGGGGTCCAGGAGATGGTGCAGGCGGAGGACATGCACCTGGATGAGAGTGCCCTGCTCGCCAGGTCAACCAGACCCTGGCCCTCCTTGGCAACAGGCAGGTGAAGGACGGCTCGCGGGAGCCAGTGGCGCCCATCCCAGAAGAAGTCTACCAGGTTGCGCTGGAGTCTCTCAAGTAGATCCGGTGGGGGGTCGAGCACGGCGCACCGGTGCCACAAGGTCGCTGCTGCCAGGTTGTTGATGACAAGGACGCGCCCCCGGTAGGAAAGGCTGGGCAGGCGCCAGTGCCACCGCTGCAGGTGGGCCTCCACCCCCTCCTCAAGGCATGTCCACTCGGAGGCCATGTGGTGGGACTGGAACAAGTCCACCAGTACTGGGGCTGCTCAGTGTGATAGGATCTAATTTGGCACATCTGTGCTTGTGCCACGTGGTGTGATGGGATGGGACCTGAGCCAACATTGGATCTATGTAATGGTCCAATCCTGTATGCACAGGAACCATGCAGTGGGGCCTCATCTGGTAAGCCAGCACTGGGGCTGCCTGCCAGGTCTAACCCTCCACACTGGATCTGGGGCTGAACACTGAGTTCAGGACCTCAGGCTGGCTCTGGAGCCAAGTGCTGGGTTGGACCAGATCTGTGTGCTAGGTTGGACTCAGCATACTGGGTCTGGCTGTGGACCAATACCACGTGCCATCCCAATCTGGCATGCATTATAAAGGGTCCTTACAGGTCCAGAAATTTGGTGAGGGAGGAGATGGGAGGGAGAAATGGTAGTATCAATCACCAGTTATGAAAATTAGTATTGCCACTGCTCTGCCCTCTCCCCCAAATGTCCAGACCTTTGAGGAGATGCTTTTCTTTTATATAATGCTCACCCCAATTTTCCCCAGCTGTTTTTTGGGGAAAAGGTGTGGATTATATGCAAAAAAATATGTGGGGGGTGGTGTGTGTATATGTAATCTGCTTATATTAGACTACATATAGTCTAATATAATAAATGGCTTTGTCCATCTGTCTGTCTGTATATCTGTCTGCAATGCTTTGGGGCATCTGAGCATGCGCTGTCCAGAGGGCAGACAGGGATTGGCTGCATGGCCTGGGCTGCACATGCCCAAGTTTGTTCCACTGCCGGGGAAATTTGGCAATGGGGAATGTCCCGGCTGCCCCCTGCCTCCCTGTCCGAGGGAAAAGGGGGGGGGGCACAGTGGTGATGCCCCTGTGCCACCTGGTCCCCCAGAACAACTGGCAGGGAGGGGGAGGCAGCAGGGAGGAAGGGAGGGGAGCAGGGAGTCAGGCAGATGCAGAGTAGCAGTGGGGGCACAGCCCCCCCAAATTCACCTTAGCCCCCCCATAGCCACCCCTCCCAGCACTGCCACCTGCATGCATAGTACGGCTCCCAGCCTGAGCTGGCCCTTCCTGGCCCCATGCATGGCTGCAGGGACACAGACCAGCAGCATCTCCCTGCTGGTCAGTGCAACAGGGGCTGGGAGCGAGCAAGACAGAGCCACAGGCGGCTGGGGCTGTGGGGGGAAGGGGGCTACCTCAGAGTGATGGAGAGTGGGGGAAGGGGAAGGTATGTGGCTGGGTGTGTGTGTGTGTGAGTGTGTGCACACGCAAGTGCATCTCTGTGTACATGCATCTCTGTGTGCGTGCACGTGACTGCGTGTGTCATCTGTGTGTGTGTGCATCTGCGTGTGCTCATCTGTGTGCATGTGCATACATCTATGCATCTGTGCGTGCACATCTGTATATGTCTGCTTCTGTGTGCGTGCATCTGTGTGTGCATGTCTGTGAGTACGCATCTGTGCGTGTGTGCATGTGTCTGTGTGCATTGATGTGTTGGTGTCAGGGTAGGTAGAGTGTATTTGTCTCTGTGTCCATGTGCAGAGAATGAGTAGAGTGCATGCCCACCTGTGTGTGCTTGTGTGTGTCTGTGCATGGCCTGACGTGGGGCTCCATCTCCACCCACTCTCCCACAACCTTCATTCTTGATGGGCAATTTGCTAGTGTATATATATCTTTATGGTTTAATTCAACCATATATATTAGACCATATATATGGTCTAATTCACCTTCACTCTGTTCACTTTGCAAAAGATTCCTGTGCATAACAGAAACAGAAAGAGGTAGTTAGCCATATTAGTCTGACGCCAGGTACAAGGCAGGGCAGAGACGCACACACATCCTGTGCATTACACACAAATGTATAACATTTTCAACTCTAGGAAATGGTAATGATCCCTCAGGATGAAAACTGATATATTTTGTACTAGTCAGGTTATGGACCATCATATTTTTTGTTGCATTGAAGCAGATTATAATGTTCTTAATTGTTATTTATATAGATTGCAATAGTGATTACATACATAATTGTGTGTAAATACACACACACACATAATATAACTCCAGACCCATTTAATTTGAAGTAAGTTGGGGAGTAAAGGACAAGTCATACAGCTGCTTAGTGTGCTTTTAGTTCAAAGGACACTGCTTCTCCACTCAGCAGAAGCACCACACAAGCCTCTCCACAGCAACCCAGGCTGATTAAAAGAGCTCCTTTGAAATAAAAACAGCAACCCTCAGCTAGAGCCATGCGGTGGTCCTGAGCAGCTGTTTGCTGCAGCTGTATGTAACCCTTAGCTGGTTTGCAAACTCTCGTCTTTACAAGGACTGTGGAAGATAACCCAGCAAAAATATCTGAGTTATACTGCACATGGCATATAAAATGGCATCACTTTGAAAACCAGACAGCAACTTCAAAAGACATGCAAAAAACGAAATTCTAAAAACTTTGCAGAACATTAAAATAGAGGATATCTTGACCTTTACATGAAAGCTGGATTTCACTTTAAGCCAATTATATTGCAAATCATCTCCTTTCTACCCAGTATAATTTACTTTAAAAAATGAAAATAGGATGTTTCATTTGAGTGCATGTGGAAACTATATAAACAAAATTTACATCAAGAGCTATCCAAAAATGCGTATAACCATTGCATTTAGCTGTTCTAAATTCATGATGCAGTTAGCTGATTCACAACAAACTTATCTTCTATCATTTAGGCTAGCTTGGACAACCTTGCATCAGGATTACTTACTATCTGCCTAATCAGCACTTTATTGACAATCTCTATTTCCATCTAACTCACTTTTTTAATGTATGCTATTATTAATTCCATACATAAAAATGAGTTCTGGAGATTTCCTGATTTTTTTCTCTCATATGTCAGATAATAATCAGGCAACATAGAGTTTGCACCCATGGGCAAAATACCTTCAAGTCTTCAGTTTAAGTCTAGTGTGAATATAGGGGAAGATGTTAATAACATCAACTCCTACATGCAGGCTTTCTACTTTTGCCCTGTATTCTAGTATTATTTACCTCTCAGAGAAAGCTCTTTGATTTGATCTATTACACAAAAGATACATTGTACTGAACCACAGCAGAACATCACATGGCAGGTGCAGCTATCTTCATTTATGAGGCTTCAAATATACCCCAAGGTATGACTAGTCATAGACCATGGATCTTGCTATATGCCACTGCTACCTTCAATTATTTGCTGGTAGCACCTTTGACATCCACCAGGCTAGAATAGAATCTGTTCACAAGCTCACTTTGACATTAATGGTCTCAATAACCACTGCCACAAAGAAAAAGTGACATGAGGAGGTAGTTGGAGACTCCCTTCTGCAGGGGATGGAGGCATCCATCTGCTGGCATGAGCTGTTGTCTCGGGAGGTCTGCTGCTTGCCCAGAGCCTGGATCTGAGATGTCATGGAGGGATTACCAAGACTCATCCACTCTGACTACTACTTCATGCTACTCATCCATGCGGGCACCAATGATATTGCCAGGGGAGACCCTGTGCAGATCAAAAGTGACTAAAGGGCTCTGGGTGCAAGGGTGAAAGGGATGGGGTCTTAGGTGGTATTCTCCTTGATCCTTCTAGTCAAGGGGAAGGGCCCGGGTGGCAGCAGATGCATTCTGCAGATCAATGCATGGCTGCACAGATGGTGTTGCCAGCATGGCTTTTGCTTCTTTGACACGGGATAATGTTTCAAGTAGAAGGATTTCTAGGAAGAGACAGTATCCACCTGACAAAGAGAGGGAATAGCATTTTCACAGATAGGCTCACTAACCTAGTGAGAAATGTTTTAAACTAGGTTCTTCAGGGGATGGAGAGCAAAGTTCAAAGGTAAATCGGGGAGTGGGTGACCTGGATGAAGCATAAACAGGACGGGGCAACAGGGGAGGCCTTCTCATTCTTTCTGAGACAGTGAGGCAATCGGCTAGTTACCTCAGGTGCCTGTACACAAATGTATGGTGCCTGGGAAACATGTAGGAAGAACTGGAAGTCCTTGCACAGTCCTATAACTATAATGTGATTGCAATAACAGAGACCTGATGGTCTAGCTTGCATGACTGGAGCACTGTCATGGGTGAGTAAAAACTATTCAGGAAGGACAGGCAGGGGAAAAGAGGAGACTGCCATATGGTTGCTGAGAGCTCCAGTATGAAACTAGAGATAGCCCTGTTGAAAGCTTCTAGGTTAGGGTCAGAGGGGAGAGCAACAGGGGTGGTGCCATAGTGGGGGTCTGCTATAGATCACCAGACCAGGAGGATGTAGTGGATGAGGCTTTCTTCAAACAGCTAGCAGACATTTCTCAATCACAAGCCCTGGTTCTCATGGGGGACTTCAATCACCCTGACATCTGCTGGGAGGACAATACAGCAGTGCACGGGCAATCCAGAAACCTTTTGGAGAGTCTTAAGAAAAAAAACCAAAACTTCCTGGTGCAAATGCTAGAGTGGCCAACTATGGGTCATACCCTTCTTGACCTACTGCTCACAAACAGGGAAGAATAGGTGGGGAATGTAGTAGTGGATGACAACTTGGGCAGCAGCAACCATGAGATGGGATGATTAAGTTCATGATCCTGAGGAAAGGAAGAAAGGAGAGCAACAGAGTAAGGACCCTGGATTTTAGAAAAGAAGATTTTGAGTCAGTCAGGGAACTGATAGGCAGGAAACCCTAGGAGGTCAGGCTGAAGGGGAGAGGAGTCTAGGATTGCTGGTTATACTTTAAAGAAACCTTACTGATATACAGAAACAAACTATCCCACTGTACAGGAAGACTAGCGCCCACAACGGCGCCCACAACTACAGCCCAGCCCAGATCGTCAAGTGTAGCAGATAAACAGGTAAGAGATGGGGACCAGGGGAATGCTGGGACTGCTGGGACTGCTGGGACTAGGGGGTTAGTATACACATCTACTGGAGGCCTGAAATGCCTCTACACTAATGCCCGTAGCATGGGGAACAAGCAGGAGGAACTCGCCCTCCTGCTGGCTGACACCAGCCCGGACATCGTGGGGATTACGGAAACATGGTGGGACTCCAAGCATGATTGGGCGGTGAATGTCAAGGGCTATAGGAAAGACAGGTGGGGAGTGGCACTCTATATCAAGGAGGAATACACATCCTTGCTAATTAGTAAAGAGTCAGGGGAGAAGCACTCTGAAGTGCTTTGGGTTAGGGTTCAAGGAGGGGAAAGGGACCTAACGGTGGGAGTTTACTATAGACCACCCAACCAAGGAGAGGAGCTTGACCAGGAATTCTTGGGTCAGCTC
>NW_005841856.1:2596311-2596634 GCF_000455745.1 Alligator sinensis | reverse complement strand
GAGGTAGCGAAGGCTAAGGATGTGGTAGTCATGGGGGACCTGAACTTCCCAGACATCTGCTGGGAGGAGCAGTCAGCCAGGTCTGAGTGCTCCCGTAGGTTCTTAGACAGAGTCCAGGACCTTCATCTAACCCAGGAGGTGCACATCCCCACCAGGGGGGATGCCTTGTTGGATTTGGTGTTGGCCACGGGCGACGACCTGGTGAGGAGGCTGCGGGTGCTTGACCCCCTGGGCGACAGTGACCACTGCCTGCTGGAATTCACCATTCAGCGCAAGGTGGCAAAGGCAAGCAGTCAGGCTGTGGCCCTAGATTTTAGGAGGGC
>NW_005841856.1:2594649-2595381 GCF_000455745.1 Alligator sinensis | reverse complement strand
GACCTTGACAGGTTACAAGGATGGGCGGAGGAGAACAGGATGGGGTTCAACACAGACCAGTGCAAGGTGATGCACCTGGGGAGGAACAACCGGCACCATACCTACAGGCTGGGGAACTCCCCTCTTGTCAGCACGGAGGTGGAAAAGGATCTTGGAGTCATTATTGACTCCAAGATGAACATGGCTCAGCAGTGTGGGGAGGTGGCTAGGAAGGCCAACTGTACCTTGTCGTGCATCCACAGATGCATTTCAAGCAGGACCAAGGAGGTGATCCTCCCCCTCTATGTGGCACTGGTCAGGCCGCAGCTGGAGTACTGCATCCAGTTCTGGGAGCCGCACTTTAAGAGGGATGTGGACAGCATCGAGAGGGTCCAGAGGAGGGCCACTCGCATGATCAAGGGACAGCAGGGCAGGTCCTATGAGGAAAGGTTACGGGACCTGAACCTGTTCAGCCTCCAGAAGAGAAGGCTGAGGGGGGATCTTATGGCCTGCTATAAACTAGTCAGGGGGGATCAACAGGCACTGCGGGAGTCCCTGTTCCCCCGAGCGCCGCCAGGAGTGACCAGGAATAACAGTCACAAGCTGGCGGAGGGAAGGTTTAAGTTGGACATCAGGAGGCGCTACTTCACGGTCAGGGCGGCTAGGGTCTGGAACCAGCTTCCAAGTGAGGTGGTGCAGGCTCCCACCCTGGGGGGTTTTAAGAGGAGGTTAGATGACCATCTGGCTGGGGTC
>NW_005841856.1:2587050-2594622 GCF_000455745.1 Alligator sinensis | reverse complement strand
GACTTGATGATCTGCCCAGGTCCCTTCCGACCCTAGAAACTATGAAACTATGAAACTAGCAAGTATGGTAGAAGATGAACTTGGTTTAGCAGGAAACTCTTCAGTAAGCTAAAAACAAAAGCAAAACATATAAGAAGTGAAAACTTGAACAAACAACTAGGAAGGAGTATAAAGGTATTGCTTGGGTCTGCAGGGTTGAAGTCAGGAACACCAAAGTGCAACTGGGGTTGCAGCTAGCAAGGGACAGGAAGGGTAACCAAAAGGGTTTCTACAAGTATGTCAGTAACAAGAGTAAGGTCAGGAGAAATGTGGGTCTCTTACTGAATGGGGAAGGTAACCTAGTGACAGAGGATGCAGAAAAAGCTGAAGTATTCAATGCTTATTTTACCTTGCCTTCACAGGCAAGGTCCGTTCCCAGATTACTGAACTAGCAGCACAGTTTGGGGAGGAGGTGATCAGAACAACAGTGGCAAAAGAACATGTTATAGACTGTTCAGAAAAGCTGGATGTGTACAAATCCATGGGGCCAGATGGGATGCACCCAAGCATGCTGAGGAAGTTAGCTGATGTGATTGCAGAGACACTGACCATCATCTTTGAAAACGTATGGTGACTGGGATAGGTCCTGCATGACTGGAAAAGGGCAAATTAGGTACAATTCTTTGAGAAAGAGAAGGGAACTACAGACCATTCAGCCTCACCTCAGTCCCTGCAAAAATCATGGAGCAGGTCCTTAAAGTATCCATTTCCAAGCACTTGCAGGAGAAAAAGGTAATTAGGAACAGTCAGCATGGATTCACCAAGGGCAAGTCCTGCCTGACCAACCTGATCAACTTCTATGAAGAGATAACTGACTCTATAGATGTGGGGAGAACAGTGGACATGATATGCCTTGACTTCAGCAAGGCCTTTCATATGGTCTCCCACAATATTCTCGCAAGCAAGCTAAGGAAGTATGGGTTGGATGAATGGACTGTAAGGTGGATAGAAAATTGGCTGGAGCATTGGACGCAGAGGGTAGTAGTCAATGGCTTGTTGTCTAGCTGGCAAGAGGTATCAAGTAGAGTGCCCCAGTGGTCAGTCTGGGACCAGTTTTGTTCAATATCTTCATCAATGACCTGGAAGATGGCCTAGAGTGCACCTTCAGCAAGTCATCAGATGACACCAAGCTGGGGGGAGTAGTAGATACGGAGGCGGGATGGGGGGGGTGGGGTAGGGAAATGGTTCAGAGAGGCCTCAACAAATTGGAGGATTGGACTAAAAGAAATTATATGAGGTTCAATAAGGACAAGTGCAAAGTCCTGCACTTAGGACACAACAATCCCATGCACCACTACAGGCTGAGGACAGACTGGCTAAGCAACAGCTCTACAGAAAGTTTTCTGGGGGTAACAGTGGACAATAAGCTGAATATGAGTCAACAGTGTGTCCTTTTGAAGACGGCTTCTGGCAATGCTGCTACAAACGGGCTGCATTTGTAGTAGCATTGCCAGAAGATCAAGGGAACTATGTCTTCCCTGCTATTCAGCACTTGTGAAGCCACATCCTCAGTACTGTGTCCAGTTTAGCCTGCCCCCCCTCTCCCCTCCCAAAAAAAGGATGTGGATAAATTGGAGAGAGAGCAGCAGATGGCAACAAATATGCTTAGGGGGCTCAGGCACAGGACTTCTGAGGAGAGGCTGAGGGAAATGGGCTTATTTAGTCTAGAGAAGGGAATACTGAGAGGGGATTTAATAGCAGCCTTCAGATACCTGAAGTGTTGTTCCAAAAAGGATGGAGATAGACTGTTCTCAGTGGTGACAGATGAGAAAACAAGGAGCAAGGGAAGTTTAGGTTAGATATTAGGAAGAATTTTCTCACTAGGAGGGTAGTAAAACACTGGACCAGGTTACCCAGAGAGGTTGCAGAATCCCCATTCTTTGAAGTTTTTTTAGATCTGGCTAGAAAAAGCCTTTGCTAGGATGATCTAGTTGGGGATGATCCTGCTTTGAGCAGGGGGTTGGACTAGATGACCTCCTGAGGTCCCTTCCAACCCTAATTTTCTATGTTTCTATGACATTACCATGTACATTGCTAGCAAACTGCCACAAAGAAGAGGGGTTAAATCTAAAATTATGGTTGCAGTAGGCAACAAGCTGCTCAACCCTTGTCACACTTGTGTCCATGCACAGAAGAAAAAGTTTAGGTACCTGGGGAACTTTTATGGTCAAAAAGTAAGAATCTATGGAATTCAGTCACCTCCAGGTTTGGGTGGCAAATAAGCAGGAGAATTTAGGCCACTATTTAGATATAGGTAAAATGTAGCCATCTAAGTCACATTTTAGGTTTCTAGATCCTTTTGTGTAAATTTCCCTTAGCGAAGAAATGAGGACTACAGTTAAAGTATAGGCCCTTCAGTGGCCTCCACGATTGGGATGTGATTCATCCTCTGGGAAAAATAGTATTCAAGTATTTCACCATAAATATATTCTCACAGTAGTTCTAACTCATTTGCAGGCCCAAGCATTCTTCTAAGTTCAGATAAGCACTATATAAATGTTTGGAAACATAGGATTTTAGCATAGCAATGTGTATCACAAACTCCCCATGGTTGGATATACAGTACTATGTATTCCTATATTAAGATGTCCATGTTGAACTGTATGCACATCACAGTCTCCTTGCAGAGGCTATGCAATATTCAATATTTGTGTTTCATTTAAGGTGCTTTTTTCCTGACACACATTCTACATAATCTGTAAATTAGCACCGAGACTTAACTTGAGTGACTATATGCCAATTCAGATTACAGAAATGCACTGATGATGTGAAATATTTTCCATTTACCATTTTTAAATGATTTCACCATGAGATACTTTAGTGCTGGATTCTTTGGATCAGTTCAGTATACTGGTATAAAGTGAGACATATACCAATGAATCATATCCCCAAGGCCAAAATTTGTACCAGTTTGAATCAAAATCAGAATGAAAGTACAATCTGCTATTTGGAGTGCTGCATATTGTCACAAGTTTGGTTTTTTTTATCCAAAAGTATGTACCTTGATCTGTTAGATAAAAAAAAGCACTTCAGTGACTTGGGAGTCAAAATCCTATTTCCAAAAGTGACTTAGAACTCGACTTTTAAAAGTATTTAGACACAGAAAGATGCAGATTTTGACATTTTAAAAAGCTCCTAGTTCCCCAGCTCCTATTGATTTCAATGGCAGTTAGCCAGCTAGATACGTTTGCTTTTCAGATGTTTTAAGGTATTTAGGCCTTTTTTCACTTAGCATTGCAAAACTGAAGGCCTAATACTAGCAAAAAACATAGGCACTTAGAAGTGAGGGGCTACAGTGGCTGACTTTTAGGCACCCCTCCAGCATAGACTCCTAAATCAGGTATTAGACAGTTAGGCTCCCTATGCAATGCCTGGAAGATCTGAATGGGATACAAAACAGTCAGCACACTGATCAAGCACCTGCCAAGAACTAGCTAATAAGAAACGCTGATGATAGCAGGGTGTCTGAAAACTCCTCTTTGGGGCTCAGGTACTTCCTCAGGGCCATGAACTGCTTCAGCAAGACAGAGACTCTCTTGATGTTAGAGGACTCACTTGGAAGGCCTGGTACTTGGATTCAAATGATTGCTTCAAAAGCCCATGGAGAAAGAGAGATTTGAATTGGCTTCTTACATATCCCAAGTACCACCAGGCTATGGCATATAAGGGGTTCACTACCTTTCCTTCCCTAGGGTTTGTGTGAACCCTAATCCAGTAAGCAGCCTTGAGATCTGGCTTCAGAGAGGAAATAGGTAGGAAATAGGAATGCCTAATTTATTTGTCCTCCTTGTGGTTAGACGCTGTGCTGCTTGGTAGCATATAGAATTGAGTGGTTGTGCACATGCTTAATGTAGACACATAGGGGACTTTACTGCTAGAAACTGAGGTGTCTGGGGAACAAAGGTGACCATGGTTAAGCAATAACGAAGCATCAGTTTTAAGTATCTAAATTTTGGACACTTAAGCCACTTTGAAAATGGCAGGGTATCGTCCTACATAGGGGCTCTATAAGGTGCTCAATGAGTCAGGTGGTGAAGATGGCATTAGAACCAGTCACTCAACTTGTCATATTCCATTTTATCTGATTCTGCAGAGTGTCTCTACTTTTGGTATGTCTACAGGAGTTGCTGGGTGCATCTACATGTGCAATTACTTCTATATGTTTTATTCCGCAGTAATTTCTCAGGCGCACCTGAGAACCTGGCGTGGGACACTGGGCTTTGACACTGTGGTGGACAAGGTTACGCTGCCCTGCAACTTCTGTCACTGATGCCTGGAGGGGTACCTGTTTCTGCACTACATGTCCCTGTCCCTTGCAGCTGAGGGCAACATCACCACCAGCTTCGTTCTTCCGCATGAGAGGCCTATGCCTGCCTAACTGATGAGATACTAGCTGCTCAGTAAAGTTTTGCACTTCTTCCCACCTTCCTGCATGCTGTGGTGGGGGGGTGCTCCAGGGGCCAGAGGGAGTGTGGCCTGGCTGGGCAGGGATGGGGGTCAAGGGGAAGGGGCAGAGGCAGGTGCAGGGTTGGGAAGCGTCCTCCCCCCAGTACAGGGCTTACCGTGTGATTGTGGCAGGCATGCGTGGTGGCTTGAGTCTGTCCTCACTGGTGGGGACAATGTGCAGCTCCTGGCGGTGTTCTGGGGAGCAAGTGCACTGTGCCTGACTGCCTGGGCAGAGGCCCCCTCAGGGGAGGAGCTGGAGTTGCTGAGGGCTGGCAGTGCCATGGCCGGGCTGGCCTTCTGAGTGGGGCTGCACATCCAGAGCTAGTGGGGCAGGTGCTGGCTCAGGCTGCTGGAGCTGCTGGACGAGGTCTGGGATGGGCACAGTGGCAGGATGGGCTCCTGGAATCCTGAAGGGCCCTCCCTTACTGATGCCTTGTTGCGGCTGCCAGGCTGCAGTGGCAGCTTAGCTAGGCTGCCCGTGCTGGAGTACATGGTGCAACTCTGGCCAGAATCCCAAGGTGTGAGGATCTGGTCCAGCTGCCGCATAAGGGCATGGATTTGCAGGCAGCCCCCAACTGGTGGTTGTAGTCAGTGATAGTCACTCATTGTGCCCAGAAGGCCTTGACCTTTATATGGCACTGGCGTGCTGACTGGTTGTGTTCATGCTCCTGCATGCAACCTAACAGTGCTTCATACACACGGGTGTTGGAATACTCCAAGTAAACTGGCTGAGGACCTTGGCCAGTTGCAGAAGGTCCACATTCTCCTCCTGGGAACAGTTCCCAGCATGTGGCATTGGGGATGGCACCAGTGTGGTTCCCTTGACACTCTCCAGTGCTGCAGGTCTGGGCAGGTGCCTGCTGCACCCAGTGCAGGGACACAGAATGGGACAGGCAAGCAGGTGGTGAGGATATGCCAGGGACCAATGCTGGGGTGCAAGCAGGATACTGTGGCTGGCCGGGGGCCAGTGGTGTGGTGTGCAGGTATCCCAGGACCTGGAGTCCCTGCAGGTGTCCCAGGACCCAGAGTCCCTGAAGGCAAGGAGCCACCTCAGCCCAGGACTGGGGAAGCTCCAAGCTCCATGGCCCTGGGGCTAGCCCATGGGTGGCCCCCTGGTGGTGGGGCTGATCAGGAGAAAGTTCCATCCCAGTTGCTGTCTACAGGTGCATTACTGCACAGTAACTCCTCTACAGTTAATTTGCTACTACGGAGTAAACTACTCCGTACTGCACAATAGTTACTGCACAATAAGCACACAGATGGTGACACTTACCGGGCATGTCTACACGAGACGCTACTACACAGTAGCGTTGCTGGGCACTAACCGTGTGATAAGGCTTCTGCACAGTAGTAATAGATACTGCGCAGGATCTCATTACTGCTATACGGTAGTGTCTGAAAAAAAATGTGGCAATGGTACTACACAGTAACACCAGTTACTGAGCAGTCATTTAGTACTTGCTTATGCAAGTACTAAATGACTGTACAGTAACAACTGTGCAGTTTGCTACTCATGTAGATGTGGCCACTGTGCAGTAAATTAGTCTACTGCACAGTAAGGTGTCTCATGTAGATGTGCATGCTGGGTAGGAAAGGAAATAGGAAAAGTTCCTTCTCTGCTATTATAATAGCACATGGTTTATTCTCAACAATAATTTAAACAACTCATGAGATCAAAAGAAGTTGTATGTTGACATTAATACTGCATGACTCATGATTGGTATATGGTAATTCATTTAAAGCAAGCAGTATGAGCTTCACAGTGTATACTGCTTCATCTTTAGTAACAATATATAGACGTACTAGTTCTGGCCAAAAGTTGCCATTCTTCTCTAACTGTGCCATATCATACCTTGAAAGAAGCCCCACTAATTTCAATAACACTGCTTGTGAAATGAGGTTGGGCATTCCTCAGTATGATAAAACACAGCAGTAGCTGGCACTATATATAGTGAATCAGAACAAACTGATGTTCGATATGAGTTTTTGTGAATTTACCATCTACAAGTCAAATGAAGAATTAGACTTACTGAAGGCTAAGTAAGCATCAAGTAAGGGACTCTACTTTTTGCCTACTGTAAGGGGAGTTCTTTCTTGGCCCTTTATTTTGGTTTTGACTAAAACCTACAATTTTACTCTAGCAATATTTAAGCTATTTAAATGAAATGATACTCATTTGTGCTTGGTTTTATTAGCCTGAGCCAGAAACAGTGCCCAAAAGATAAAACTCAATTGCATTTGTGATTATCTGTTGACAATGACCGTGCTTGTGATTTAAAAAGAAATATGAGAATTATAGTAGTGTAATGAACAGTGAATAATACAGAGAAAATAATTATGAGAACATTTGACAGAATAGTATATAATGTACATATCAAAAATTGCTTCTTATTTTAAAATATTATCAATATAAAACTCAACAATTTAAGGGGACAGCAATTTTTTAAAAGTATTTTAAATCTCCATATCATTACACCACTGTTGCTAAGGCTGTGATTTTCAGACTATTTTAAAATAACCTATAAAAGGAATAATTAACAGAAAATTATATAGTGATAGCTGTTCATTTCCAAGAAATATTATGTTTGTGCTTTAAGTAGAACATTTAAATATACTGAAAAAGTAATGCTCTATTCATTTGTAGATCTCCTTTTCAGATCGTAGTACAATAGTGTAATACAGTTATCATTAAAAAAAAGTCTATGAGGCTAAAGCATATGCTGTAAAATTACACTACATCTAGTTTTAGAACAAACATTCTAAATCGAGAGAACAAAGGTGCCTTGTATATAAAAAAAGACTGCAACCTTCATTATACATCATTTAGAAGATTAAAAAGAAGATTGAAACTATAACGTTTGGGTCTGAGACCCAAAGTGGAAATAAATGTAGTACGTAATTTAAAAATGTAATTATCAAATATAATTTTGTCAATGTATTGACAGTATTGTAATTAAAAGCAAATGTAGTTTTAAATTTCACTTATGTATTTAAGGGCCATTTCATAAAGTTTTCTTTTTTTGTTGTTGTTTTTACTATATAAACCACTTACTATACAACTCCTATATAAGCAGACAAAATAGGGAA
>NW_005841856.1:2582234-2587019 GCF_000455745.1 Alligator sinensis | reverse complement strand
GGGAAAGAGGAACATACAGAGGAAACCGAATGCCAGGCATTTTTCTATCAAAAGCATCCTTTGAGAAATAACTTCAAAAAATAATATTCTGGTTTTAATTTTGGTAATAGAATTCCTAAATAAAACTTTGACTCAGATAAACAGCAGACATTTTTTCATGCTGTCTGAAAACCTCTTTTTTTTTTTTTTTCAACACAGCATCTTCCAGGTTGTCAAAAGATGCATGGTCTCTGGGGCTGGTTTGTCATAAAAGGTAAGATCAAACCAATAGAAAAATACAATGAGCTTGTGCAGCAGGCCAGCTCAGCCATGCAGTGATAAAAAACAGTGGCAGTTTTTCCAAAGTAATCTGACAGACTTCATTTGTCTCAGTGTGGATTTTGCTATGATGTCACATGTCATGACTTCCCATCATCCTTTTGCTATGTTGCAGCCACTCCTCTGTGTACTGCCAAAGGAGTGTGCAAAGTATGTAAGTGAGAATGCCAGGAGATTTTTCAAATGAATTTGACTTTTAGGAGAATCTGTAAGTCAAGAGCCAAAACAGGCATCAATTCCTTTCTCTCTGCCAAAGAGCTGTCACTTTCTTGGAAAGTTAAATTTGTCACAAGGAAAGAAAATTTCACCATAGTCTGTTTAAATAAGTTAGGGAGTAGAATCTTTTCCCAGGTGATTTTTCCACAGAAAGCAAATGTATCAATCATTTTATTCTCTGAAATAACAATTTATTATCCATGCAGGAGGCCTTAGATTCAATCTGCACAGTGTTCCGAGTGTCGTGTCAGATACTAAAATCTGTCATCAGTCTTTATCAAGGAAATCATTCTCTTCTTGTCATCAGTTGTTATTAATAAGACTATTTATTACTTCAATAATTAATTATGACAACTAGTCTGCCACTTGGATAATGAATAAATATTGATAAATTGCTTGGCTAATACACTGGTGCTGTCTAACTAGTTTGAAAATAGAGACCCGAGTGGAGTTATATAAAAAAATTATAAACTTATATCATATAGCTTGAATTGAATAGTCTCCTTTTAGCTAAAAAACACCTGGATTTTTGTCTGGACATAAAGTCTAAGAACCTGTCAACAGCCACATAGAAAGAATATTAGGACACAATTGTCAAAGGTGACTACAACATTTCAGTTGTTTCAATTTTTGAGAATCCTACTTTTTGAGACTCCTTAAAAGAGGCTGATCTTTTGAGGGTAGACACAACCGAGGCCTCCAAACCTACCCGCTACTCTCAAGAATATTTTCTCAAATTCATAAATCACAAAGATTCACAGATAAATGTCAGACCACTAGTAACTTTCTTACTAGTGGAAATTATAGGGCACTTACATACATACAGTGAGGCTACTTCAACGTGCTGTAATTGCAGCACATCAGAGCAGACTCGATTCACTGAGTCTGCCGGAGTGCGGTAATTACTGCGTCCCAGCAGACTCCAGCCTCATGTGTATCACTCTCTGCACTGAAAAATGATGGCATTCAATGAGCTTTAGTTAAAGCATCCTCACTGTTATTTTTCAGCTCAGGGAATTAAAACACCCCCCACCCCACCCCACCCCACCCCCAAACCATGTGTATAGATAACACTCTAGGGCAAACAATCTCTTACTATATATTTGTGAAGGGCATAACACTAGGGGTCCCTGATCTTGACTGCAGGCTCTTGGCTATATAATAATTAAAAACAATAATGTAAATAAACACATTAAAACAATATTGTACCATCATATTTTCTCTTGTTTGTGCTGTGTCTTCTATTTCTTTGGATCTCTTTAATGTGTTGGTTTCAAATCGGAAACAGTGGCCACATCTACGCAGGTTGCTGACCGCACACTCATTACTGCACAGTCATTTGATACTTGTATAAACAAGTATTAAACGACTGCACAGGAACTGGAGTTACTGCACAACAGCATCGCCGAATGGCTTTTAAGTGATGCTGACTACACGGTAGCTCATTACTACCGGGCAGTAGCATTGCATCACACTTTGTGCCATGTGACATTACTGTGTGGCAGTAAAGAACTATTGCGCAGTCAGGATCTCGTGTAAATGCAGCCAGTATCTAGCAGTAAGAGACTTTAGGGAGGGCATAAAATTAGTGGACTGAAACAAAAGATGGTAGCTGGTCAGTCTCAGATGAAAGTTTTTGATTTCAGAGTCATTTTCCTCATGGGATGAAGCCTGGATTGGTAAGCTGCATGGACTGTATGGTGCAAAGCTCATCTTTATTCTTAGTGTTAGCTTAAGGCTTGGGAGTATGAGACAAGGTGGTGGAGTGCATAATTTAACACAAATGGAGAAAATCTCTTCTTGTTACTTCTGTTTTACAACACAGCACATAGGACTTAGTCATCGATGGTCACATTTTCTAAATTCATTTTTTTAAATAAAAAGGTATGTCTGTTTTATGGCCAAGAAGTGCAGTTTGTAAGTATTGCGTGGCCCTGGAAAAAAAAGATTACACGTGGGTGGCAATGTACTTACCTACGTGAGACTCTCTCCACAAATGCTTACATTTCCCCAAGATAACTTACATGAAACATGCGTCCTAGCTTGCTGTCTACTGCATGTTTGTAGTAAACTCTATATGTAAATGGATCCTTTACTTGCCTGTGTTAGAGCCAACTGCTGTTTACCAAAAGACAATGATTAAGCTTTTAATTTATGTGAAATATTTTGGATATATTTCATTTTTTCAAATTCATTTGTTTACTAACAGACCTTAAGATAGAAAGCTTTCCAAAGTATCAGGTGAAATGTAATTAAGAATCACTCAGACATATAATTTAATCAGAAGAACAAGCAAATACATACCAGATATAAAGAACTTCTTCAGAATTCTTCTTCTTGTTAACTTTTTCATTGCGAGTCTTGGCAGAGGTAGCTTAGATCGACTTTAAAGGGCCAATTCCCATTGTATTTGACTGCTGTCAAGTTTTAAAAAGAAAAAATCAGTTGTGTTCACTTAGGTATAATCAAATTGGCAATTTCTACTCACTTTACAGTCAATTTTCAGTGTTTTCCACATAAACCTATTAATGGTAAACCATCATAAAATTTAAAAAGATTAACCTCTGTGTTGGGAAATTATTATTTTGGTTTTTTGGGTTTCTTTCCATTTTCCTGAATCTTCTCCTTCTGTACTCTCTCTTTGGGACTGCGTGTGGCCTCACTTTTGTATCATTTCCTACCAGCCTTTATGGAATCAATAAGATTCAGTTTGGTGTTTGGTTTCAAAAACTCAAGACTGGTGAAAACTGAATCAGTTTAACTACATGCATTTATAGTGATTAAATGAACTCTTTCAAAGAGTAACCTATTTCAGTTACCATAAGTTAATTGGGTTGAACTGGATAAAGTACACTGATTTAAAAACCACATTAGTTAAACATCCTCAAGTAGACAAAACCTAAATGTTCAGGACACTCAGAACCATTTAGTTTCTAATCCAGAAGCTTCAATTTATTTGGGAAAAGTTGCATGAAGTTTTTTCCTGAACAATAATGAGAAACCCATTTCCCTGAACCATGCTAACTAGACTGTCTACTAGGTTTGGGGGTACCTTTCACCTTTATGCTTCTAACAAAAGTTCAGGGCCACATTCTCAAAGAATCATTTGCGCGTACACAATGAAGCATGTTGGTGTACTCTTTTTGTGCACAAACTGATGTCTTTTTTGAAAGCCGTATGCCTGTGCACAGATGGACTGAAAATAGGTGGGTGTGAAAAAATCTGTTTGGCCTCAAAGCCTTGTTAACAAGTTTTGGGAATGGCTGGGTGACCATTCTGTTGATCTGATTGTCAGAGCCTCCCCAAGATATACTTTTTCCCTAATCTCAGTGCCCTTGCCCTTCACACCACATTGGCAAGTTCTTAATGAAAAAGAAAACATGAATTTTGTCAGCCTAGCCTGTGTCACATGTTTATGTTAAAAACAGATGTCACTTTTTAATTGCCATAAATACTGTGAGTCTTAAAAAAAAACCCACATGCACACAGAAACCCTTTTGTTTTTTGAAAGCTACCTTGGATTTCTATGATGTAATCAGATGTTTCTTCAGTACTGCATCCATGAGGTCTGCTCATATGGCCATGGCCTGCTTAACACCTGCTTCTTCACAGACGTATGCAAGATACGGAAACCCACGGATCTGTAATGAACTCTAAGGACTCCTTTAAGTTCTAGGCTGACTGTTCTAGTCTGCTGATGTAGCTGCTTCTCCTAACCCAGGATGGTAGATTCAGCAGTTATTGTTAGGTTGGCTGGAGGACCTTTCTTCTCAGGGCTCCTGGCTTCTACTGGCTGAAATAATGTCTAGCATATGCATGGCCTGAATCTTCTAAACTGGCTTATTTCTGAAAATAGGCTATGCATACACTTATCTATGGCCATGTTCACCATCCGCGATGTAGCTGCTTCTCCTAACCCAGGATGGTAGATTCAGCAGTTATTGTTAGGTTGGCTGGAGGACCTTTCTTCTCAGGGCTCCTGGCTTCTACTGGCTGAAATAATGTCTAGCATATGCATGGCCTGAATCTTCTAAACTGGCTTATTTCTGAAAATAGGCTATGCATACACTTATCTATGGCCATGTTCACCATCCGCCTGCCATTCTCCCCCCCCCCGGGGCCATTCTGGGGGGGGGGTGGGGGGTGTCCACACACACAGACACACAAACAGACACACAGATATAGATATAGTCTCTGCAGTTTCTGTTTTCCTGTTTATCCTCTTCTTTGACAGATGTGCTTCCATCAGAA
>NW_005841856.1:2567704-2582224 GCF_000455745.1 Alligator sinensis | reverse complement strand
TATATATATATATATATATATAAATATATTCCTAAATGTGGCCCTTTATTATCTGATCCTTTTCAGAACACATTTAGAAGCTAGGCAATTAAGTTATCTGTCATGCTTCCCAGTGGTTTTTGCATAAATAAAATCTAGCAGCTCTTCATAAAAGTACCATAATGCTTAGATAGCCATTATGTTTTTATCCCATTGTATATACTGTTTATTTTTCCTGCTTCATTTTTTTCTCGGTTATCCACTTCCACTGGTGCGAACTCATTTCTCAGGTTGCTGTGCCTAATCTTTGACAGGATAATAAGTGGTAAATGATGATTATCAGTCTAGGAAACATGCTTCCTTGTGCCATTTTGTAGTGCATTCATTATAGAAAACTCTTTGCTCTTTATTTGTGCACTGATGCATACATCTTCATACATCCTGAGGAAAAAAAAACGTTCATCTTTAACATATATCTGACACTTACACTCCTCCATGAGATTGTCTAAACCATGTAAGCATCCAGCTGCACAGACGGTGGAGCTGGAGTTTGTCTCATTTCTGACTTTGGCATGTTTAAATCTGACTTAACTCCTACATAAAATGTCATGGAGAAATCATTTCATACTCAACTGGCTGATTGAATTAATTAGGCCTTTAATCTTCATTGTTTTATGGGAAGTGGAAACTTTGATTCCCGATCCAATGATGTTGAAAGAGTAAAGCACATTTGTCACAGCAATATGTCACCTAGACACCAATTTCTCACATATTGCTCTTTAATTAATCAGATACAACAAGGTGAGAATTATGGTGTTAATAATTCATACTTTGCTTGTTGCTTTATGTGGAACACGGGTGATGACTGAACCCCTTTGGAAATATTAGACATGAATTACTGCATCATAATTCATGGCCTCCAGAACTGTATTCAATTATTTTTATTTATGCTTTAATGTGTGTCTGTGTGTGTGTTTCTGTACAGACAGCAAAGGAAAAGTTGAAAACATTAAAAATACAGTAGATATTTTATGGAACTATTTTTTGATGAAAACCAGGTCATTCCAGAATAATTTTTTAGGAAGTTTCAGATTTTTTTCATTTGCTTCAGGCTGTAGTGCACAGGACGAATATGTCATGCTTCATTGCAGTGCTCCCTAGTCAGGAGCTTTGAGAAATGGATTTTTACTGGTTTAACACAAGACAACCATGTTAGGCAAGTAATATGAAATCTGTTTGGCAAACCATTGAGTAAACAAATCCCTGTCCTCCGGCAGAGTCCAGAATGAAGCCATTTATGGAAGCTTTAAAAAAAAAAAAAGAAAAAGCTTTTCCATTTAAATTTTCAGTACAACACTGAGGAGTAAGGATTTGATCTAGAACAGTGGTTCTCAAACTTTCTGGACTCGAGGCATCCCTCAAAATTCCAGCTCTTAGCTTTCACTCATTTTTTGACTATGTAAAAATAATAGAGCGATTCTTCTACTGCATAGAAATCAGATTGCCACTAGGCTTTCTGATATGTTGTGGGCTGCCTCGTGTGTGTTTATTGGTGCATGCCAAAACTGCTGTAACCAAGGCAATATTGTATTTTGGGGGACTTTAGCATATGCAGAGTGGATGAGCTGTGCAGCAGTGCAGCACTCCCTTGTATGGCCTAAAGACAGTGTAGACATGACCTATATGACATTGCTTTTTTGGTTGAGAAATACCTGGTTTAAGAACTATCAGATCAAGAACCTAATTTGACTTATACCTTCCCCCCAGCTTCTTATACCAGGATAAAATCAGCAGACAATAACAGATATTGTTCCCTACTATCTATCACCACTCCTGTTAGGACTGCTGAGTTTTTAAAAAAAAAGGATACAGAAAATAAATGGCTTAGTGTATAATAAACCCTTTGACTTCTGTGAGACTAAGAGCGCATTCCAGAGAGTTCACAGAGAGACTTGGCCAAAGCTGTTACATGGGACAAGCAGAATTTCTTCCAGGGGTTCTTGTCATAATTTCTGGCTCTTTCATACCTCTTTGAGAAAGGACTGAGGCAAATTTAATGTTACTATATATCCTGTAAAGGTGTTTGAAAGAGCTGGATTTACTCAGAGGAAGTAAAAACAAAATCTTTACTAGACGAGAGCTTCTAGTTCATCTCAGAACAAGAACTGAATGAACCTTTTTAGAAAGCAGGCCACAAACATATAAAGGAAATGGTGGAGAAAATGTTATGCAATTTCTTTATGGCTAAGTGCAGACGGTCAAAAAGCCCGAGGCTGAATAGATTCAATGTTTGCAGGTTAGTCTAAGCTGCATAGATTGAACTGATAAGCAAGTGAACAGACAGTTACTTTTGAACCCAGAAATGCAGCAACATGCTTGCAGTGGCTCAGGTCAGAAGCTGGGGGCGGGGGGTTGGAACTCACTCCTGGGCTGCGTTACTGTATGGCTATGTGTGGCTTGCAAAAGGGATACCCCTTCTTCCCAACTGGCAATTTACAGGGCATTTCTCTGCCTTACAGTCTATGGAGTTGGACTCCGCAAGAGAAGGTTGAGAGGCGACCTTGTGACTGCCTATAAATTCATCACGGGGGCACAGAAGGGAATTGGTGAGGTTTTATTCACCAAGGCACCCCCGGGGGTTACAAGAAATAATGGCCACAAGCTAGCAGAGATCAGATTTAGACTAGACTTTAGGAAGAACTTCTTCACAGTTAGAGTGGCCAAGGTCTGGAACGGGCTCCCAAGGGAGGTGGTGCTCTCCCCTACCCTGGGGGTCTTCAAGAGGAGGTTAGATAAGCATCTAGCTGATAAGCATCTAGTGGGGTTCATCTAGACCCAGCCCTCTTTCCTGCCTATGCAGGGGGTCAGACTCGATGATCTATTGAGGTCCCTTCCGACCCTAGCATCTATGAATCTATGAATCTAGAGCACACCTCCCTGCTCCACTGGAGCAGACAGCTTGGGCCTAGACTAGCCTACCTATCCTGTGAGGGGGGGAGGTGCAAAGCATCCTGGGATAGAGGGGTACTGTGAGTTAAAGTTGAATCTGCAGGGGATCTAGGACATAAGTTTAATAAACCAATTTAACCTAAATTAGTTAAGTCTGATACTATGTCCATCCAGTTTTATCTTAAACTGGTTTGGGTAATTTTGAAAGCAGTTTATGTGCACTGAACTTCGGCTGTGTTACAGATTTGAACCAGTTTCTGATCACTTATACTGGTTTATGTGTAATTTCTATCCCTAGCCTATATCTTTAGTAGCTTTCATTTGTAAATTGTACTTGTGCTGGGTGTCAGTAGTATTAAGCAGTTCTACAAAGCATACTTTACATAAAAGCAAATATTTCTGTAGGTCACTTTGAGAATTGCAGTATTCACAGTCCTGTGAAGTAGCGAGCCCTACCTGGATAGTCACTATGTCTAGATCACAAACATGGCCACAGATATGCACATGTATATTCTATTTTTAGAAATAAGCCAGTTTAAAAGATTCAAACTAGTGGTCCCTTCACACAGTGGCTTCCTTCAGAAAATAGCCTGCATTGAGCAGCACAGCATGTGTGAATATGCTGCTGCTGAGCTTGTTCATTTTGCAGGCTAGGTATTGCCATTGATTGCCTCACATACCAGGATGTTCAGTGAGAGTGAAAGGCTTTGAGTTTCACTCAAAAGGCACCCCACATTTTGCAGGATTGAGAACTAGATTTTCCATTTTGTAGCAATTTTCAGAGTTTCAATTATTTTTCTGGCCCGTAACTGAAATAAGATCAATCACTTAAACATTTTCCGGTGAAATTAAATTTCCTAAAATTGTTCTGGATTGATATAAATATGTTACTTGGATTCTGACTTTCAAACAATATAATATCTGTATTGTATATATTTATATAATCATCTTTCTCTTTGATCATTTTAAGGAACCATGATGAAAATTCATTAAAAAGGTGAAAATGTTTCATTCTGAAAAAATGGTAGAATTAAATGTTCCAGCCTTATGAGGCCATTTCATTCCACCCTGCTTTGTTTCCAGAACAGACTGATCCAAACTGAAGTTTTCTTAAAAGATTTTACTTTCCACAAATCAAATTTTTATGGAAGAAAAATGTTCTAAAAGAAAATGTCCCATCATCTTATATGTGCAATTTGATGACAGTGTTTGACATTCAAGCTTAGGACAAGGCCCAATGGTGATTTATATTGTTGCACTAAACCATTAGCTTTTACTCTCTGCCCATTTACAAGGGCTTTACATACCATGGAAAATTAGTGCTAATACCCCCAGCTGCAGGGTTTAAATGTCTGCAAACATTTTGTGCCTTGGGACACACTGCACAGGAGCTTGGGGAGACTGCAAGTCCCATGTGCCCCCTGGACAGGACCCAGGCTGCTGCTGCTCATCCTGTCCACTAGCCAAAGCTGCTCCTTGGCCACAGATGAGTGCTCCAGACCTTGGCCCTGCTCCACTGCTGAGCACTCCTGAGCGCTGTCCAGGGCCAGCCACACAAGGACAGCTGCATGGGTGCTCAGAGAGTCAGTGTGGGAGGCACCACCAGCATCTCCTCCCCATCCTTCCCAGTGAGGCCTGGAGCCACCATTGTGTGTACACCCAAGCCAAGCACCTAGGGCCCCAACTGACCCAGAAGAAGGTGTGCAACTTTGTGGACCTCTGGGGAGATGTGGAGATACAGGGGCAGTTTGCACAGGGTGGATGTGCAAACTCCCCATCCCCGCATGGATGCTTGACCGCCCATGTTTATGAGGCCCCGTTGAGCAGGATGCATGAGAGAAGCCACTCTCAGTCAGTGTGGCAATGCCGCATGAAGGTCAAGGCCTTGCACACACAATGGGTAGCTGTAACCAACCACAACCATTGGTCCAGTTGTGTCTACAAGACCATGCTCACCACGCTCACTGCAGACAATTTTCTGGAAAGCACTTCATTCCCCTCCACAAACACAGATCCTGTCCCCCCCACCCCCGGACAACAGACCCTCTCTCTCTCCCAAACAACAGAACCCCACCCTGACTCACAGAGCCCTACCACCAACTACCCCACCCAACAACAATAAAGCACCCAGCTCCCCATGCAGATTATGTACAGTGCTCTGTGTGCTATACTGGAGAGGAGGATAGTGGGATGGGGGTGCCTATGGGGTGGAACCTGGGGAGAGGTGCCCAGCACCTTAGCTACTGGCTACACCACTGAGGGTGCACATGCCATGGCAGGGCCAGCAGGTGTGGGGGGGAGGCTCACCCAGGGGTGAGGGTGTTTGCTGCTCTGCCAGCATGGCCAGCTCCCCCTCCTGCAGCCAGCAGCCAGGGCTGCAGGGCCTGCATGTGGTGCTGGTCCTGCTGCAGGCAGCTCCTGCTCTGGGGCTAAATGAAGCCAGGGCAGGTGCAGGTGTGGGGGGGGGGCAGTTGGAAGGGGACCTGGCCACTTAGAAGGGAACTTAGCCAGTTGGAAGGGCACCTCAGCACAAGTCCACTATGGGGCTTGTGGCTGGTGGCTGCCAGGGGGCAGGAAGGCTAGGGCTGGGGGCAGGCCAGCGGGTGGGATGAAGGTGACCACCAGAGCCAGGATGGTGTCTTGTGCTTGGCAGTCCTCCTACATGGCTTCTACTGCCCTGGCAACTACAGCAGCTTGCTGCTTTTGGGCCTCCACCATCCTCTTGAGTGCAGTGTCTCTCTCCTTAAGGGCCAAGAGCCTGTCCCCAAATTCCCAGTCTGCTCAGTCCCTTTCCAGCTCCTACACAACCCTCTCCTGCTTCCACACTATGTCCTCTGCATGCCAGGCCCATGAGTCCACCAGCTGCTCCTCCACCATGGAACCAGCCAGAGCCAGAACATACAGAGGGACCTGGCCAAGCCTCCTCCTGACCCTGAAGGTGCATCCCTGTGTGCCTCTCCTCTGCATGCAGCTGCTGAATTTGCAGAGCCAGGAGAAAGAGGTTTGGGGGTTGTGCATGCATGGGTGCTCAGGAACCATGATAAGTTTGCCAGGCAGCCACTGCCTTAACTCCCCATCCCTGCTTGCTCCATAGGGGCACATGGGTCACTGGGTGCTTGTCACAGGCAGCCTGCCTTCCCTGCCCCCCTCCCAGGCCAGGGCAGGCTTGGCTCCTGGCAGCACCTGCTGTGCATGTTCCTGACCCACTCCCTACTTCTTCTACTTCAGGCCAGGCCATCTCTTCCATTGCCACCAGGCTCAGTGGGTGAGGGGCTATGGACAACTGTGAGGCAGATGTGGTGGTGCCCTCATTCGTTCCTAGGGGGTCTATCTGGAGATGTGCCCCGGGGCAGGCATCCTCTGAGTGTGCCCCTGGTGAGAGTGTCCCAGGCATGCCAGAAGGAGCTGTTTGTGTGAAGCAAGTGGTGACAACCCACGACGCCCTGCTGCTGCCGATCACCATGGTGCTCCAGGAACACTCAATAACCTAGTGTGGGACTATGGCATGGGATGGTGCAGCAGACAATGTGGGGGCATGGCATGGGACAGGCAAGAGGCAATGGGGCTGGACTGGAGGCCAGCACCAGGGTCCAGCCAGGGTGCTGCAGCTGGCTCAGTTTCTCTGCTGTGAGACCATGCAGGCAGCAGGTGGCACAGGCCCGGATGGTCTCACAGAGTTTGAAAGGGTAGGCAGAGCCACTGCAGCATTGGGGTGGAGGAGCTCTGAGCCCTGTAAGCCTGGGACGAGCCTGAGGTTGCCCCTTGGTGGTGGTAAATTTGCTCCCAGTTGCCAACTACACCTAAGCTACTGTGCAGTTACTATGACACGTTAATTTGCTACCTGCAAATGCAGATAGCAAATTAACCGTGCAGTAAATTAATTTACTGTGTAGTAAGTGCCTACAGGTGCAGATGGTTACATTTTACCATGCAGTTAGCTAATTTACTGCATGGTAAAGTGTAACCAACTGCACGGTAAAGTGTCTTGTATAGACGCACCCCCTGTGACATTACATCTTAAGAGTGGTCTTCAGCATTATTTTTAATTAGTACTAAAGGTAATGAAAATGACGCTGTACTCTGGAACACAATAGCTACCTGTTTATACTGTATGCCATTCCATGAGGTGTTTTAAAATGCTATATATAAATAACGGCCAAATCATTGCCTGTGTGTGACTTACTAGTAGATGACAAGGATTCACAGAGCTAGAGGAAATTAAATGCCCTCAGGGCATAAAAGGTTACTATCTGTTTGAAGCAAAAGATATATACATTTGAGATTTGATTAATTTCTTACATATAAATCTTTATGGATTGCTATCCATTACATTAAACTTCGTAAAAGAAACTGTGTGATCTTTCAATGTCCTTCAATTGAATTATGTTACATTGTGCTGAGAAGGCCCACACTCCTCTGTTTTAATTTAGACATCTTTATTTTGCTGAGTATTAGTTTTGCTGGCACTAAAATAATTGGTGTTTTTTAAATCTTGATATTCTGAATGTATTAATATGAAATCACCTTAGGTTTTGTTCAGCAGCGCCTTGAAAGAAAAGAATGCCCTTTGATCCATCCCCTCAATATATGGAAAAAGAGAACAAATATAAATACGATATCTTCTTAAAATAGCTGACCATTATTACCATTTGAAATTTGATAGGACCCAGGCATGGCTTCTGTTCCTGGGTCTACCACTGATTTGGGCAAGCCACTTCACTTTGTCCACATAGATGATGCACAAGTTTTTGCAAGGGGGGCGGGGGGGGAGGGAGCACAACTCCATGCTGCTGCGAGGTGCTGGCCCCAGCCAGGCTGCAGCCCCATGCCTAACACCAGTGCACAAAATCAGGGGGGCACATGCCCCCTTTGAACCCCCATGTGTTGCCTATTCCTGTCCATGTCTCAGAATCCCCAACTATAAGACTGGCATATATTTATCTTATAATATGTGTGTGTTGATGAGGCCCTTGTTACACTTAAGATGTGATCATGCCATTAATTGAACATGTGGTCAGACTGTGGCTCCCAGCTGCAGGGACACAGCTGGAGCCACCAGTTGATCTGGACTCCCAGGTGTGGGATTGCACCATGAGCCTCCCAGGTCAAGGGGTGCACCCTGAGCCTGGCAGCTGGCAGCTCATCTGTCAGATCTTCCAGCACCAGCAGTAAGGAGAGATGGGATATGATGTTCGATCACACAGTCATGCCTCCTCCCATGCACTTGGTGTGGCAGGAAGCATGATTGTGGGGATTGTGCATCAGATCCCATCATGCTTTTAACTTCATGTCTGCCAGGGGCCTAATACACACTGGATGCATCTACACTTTCAATTAGCACATAGCAATCAGTGTGCACCTGGGATTGCAGCATGTTGAGTTGGGGCAGAACAGCTCTGGGCTGCCAGCTGGGGCTGCTGTGCCCCAGCTCAAAAATGCTGCAGAGGGGCTGACTGGGACATGAAGGTACTTCAGTGTGGGGCTAGCTGGCAGGCAGCCCCTATACTGTAGCACCCTCATGCCCCAGCCAGCCCCGGTCACCATCTTCAGATGCATTGTGGCACACATAACTACTCTGCTGTAGGATAGTACTTGTCCCACACAGTACTATCCCACAGCAGAGTTAATTAACTGACAGGCTCAAATGTAGATAGCGACACTTTACTGTGGAGCTAATTAGTCAGTGTAGATGCACCCACAGAGAGGCATGCACACTATATATAAATAATATATTTAAGGCAACACAAGTAATTGAGAAGAAGAGTAACTTTCTGTCTCTTCTCCTATGGCTTGAATTTTCACTTCCTTATGCAATTCAAAATAAAAGGAAAGTAGATAAAATGCAGCAGGGGCTCTCCCAGGAAAAGCTGAATCTCTGTATAAGGCCTTATTTTTAAGCAGAGTCTTAACAATTTTACTAATTTCTGTCCACTTCACCTGCTTACTGGACTATGCTTTACACCCGCATTGGTATATCCTGAATGACTGAATGCAGAGTATAAGTATTTATGATGGAAAGCTAAGAATAGTCTCTCCAATTCCTCTTCTGAAATCTATATTCTTGAGATGGCTGCTCTGCCCATCTGACTATTTCTACCTGATTATATTTATGCTTCTTTCCTGGGGCCAAGTTCCTATGCCACTTGAAATCAATACCCATTGTCTTCTAGGTTCTGGATCAGGTTGATGGTATATTGTGCAATTCCTTAAAACTGCTAAGTATTTCTTTAGAATCCAGAAATCTTAACTCTTTAAGTTTGTATGTGAGGTTAGTAATTGCACTGGTTGTATTTGAGAAATGCCTATGAAAATGTAGAAAAGAACAATTGAAATAAAATATATTTGATCCTTTCTTTAAAAATAAATTAAAAAATAAATGTTCATGGACCTGGGCTTAGATTGGCCATAATAGGTTCAAGTGATTTACTTCATGTTTTCACTATGGCTCCTTATGGTATTAAATAGTAGATACTTGAAAGTCCAGATGCAGTGCATTGCCACAATTACAATATTTACAGTTCTCCCCTGCTGATTTCACAAATAGGGCCTGTCAGCCAGCCAGGCAGAGCTTTAAAAGAAAATAAGCTGAAAAATAAGCCGAGAAGAAGAGAGATAACCATTGACTGAAAGCATGAAGCGCCTCAATCAGATAGGGCAGGTTCATTTCTCCCTCAGTTCAGATCTCATTTGTGTGTGTTTAATAATCATCGTCCTGCCTCCCATTTTTGATTTCTCACCTCAGCTACTTGCTGGACACTGGTTCTACATCTGAGGCGATGGACCACTTTAAACTACAGTATGCTGTTTCTTCTGTTGCTAAAAAAAAAATAAAATCAGCCTTCAAGGGATAGAGAGTCAAGGACCAGCACGAGGGGTAAGCAACTCACTTAAACATATCTATCTATCTATCTATCTATCTATCTATCTAAGCTTCATGAACATTTTTCATGGAATGGTTGATTGTTGAAGTGGATGGTATGCTTTAATGTCATTGTCATGAATTCTTCACACAGAACAAAGTAGGTGGAAGATTTTAAAATGTTGCTGTTCAAAAGGGAATTGTACTGTAATAACTGGACTAGAGGAGAAGGGTTCTGACTGAAATATTCTTTTTAAATATGAAAAGGTCTTATAGTTCATAACAACACTTATAGCATCAAATACCACTTTATTACTTTTTCCTTTAACTAGATAGAACTGTAGTGTAATTTATCAGCATGTGCCAAACCTTATTGAAAAACCTGATACTTATTTTAAGCTAGCAACAGATCTGCTTCTAAAATGCAGGACACACTCTCCAGCCAAACAAACTTATTCCCCTGTTTTTAAAGAAGTATAGAAATGTGGGCATTACTTTATATTGCCTACAGTGCTGTTGCTAACAAACCTGTACTTTCAGAAAACCTGAAATATCTATCTCCAACACGTATCAAAAATGATGTACTCCAGTTCCACCAAATGTGTACATTGAAATAAAACATTAACCACACATAAGGTTAACCACTGGCTTTACATGATTTTTATATTAGCACATCAGCATCTAGCTGTCAGACATGTTAACACTGGTTAGCAGTAGGTTTCAACACATTGGCAGCATTCTTGAATCCCTTGATCTTTTTTCCCTCCTTCCATCCCCCACATCCCAGCATATGACCTACTACTTGAGTTATAGCTATCTTCTTTGAAGATGAGCCACTGGAGGTAGACTCAAGACAAGTGTTTACAAGTAAGTAATACTGCGGATCAGTATTATGGAACTTAGATTGCATTTCTTGCCTTGAGAGAAGAGTGTGGTTGTAGTGGTTAGTGATAGGAAACACTGAACTGGTTAAGTCACTTTAAGAAGCAGTGACACAGTGGTTAGAACAGGCATTATGACCGTCTTGTGTTCTCCAATTACTGATGATGACATTGCAAAAGCTCCCCGATAATTTTACAAGGTCTGGCTTCCCAGGTTGGGTTTATGACTGATATTTTAGGAACTGGCACATGAGGAATAACTATGTGACCACAGATTTCAGAGTGTTTTAGATTTATTGAAAAGAAGAATAAGGAAAATGGAAATATATGACAAAAGGGGTGATTTTTAAGTTCTCATTATTCCCTATCTGGACAACCCCCTGTCAATGTATTACAAAATACATCATGCTGTTTCACTGTGTTTATGATTTTATGTAAATTGGAGAAATCAGGGGCAAGTAGGTCAACAGTGATCCAACAGACCTTAAAAAAAATCTCCCTTCTCATAGGATTTGACTATTGTTTTGAGACTCAGCACAGGCAATGTACTCATCAGAAAATAAATTCACTATTTGCCCAAGGAGGGGCAAAGAACAGATTCTTTCTTTTGTTTGGTTAAAATCTTTAACTAGTCATGCTCCCTGTAGTTTGTCTTTTCCTACCCCCTCCTTCTCTGAATTCATCATTATTTAGACAAAAATGTATCCATGTGTACCTATAACACATATGCACAAATATAATTACATAGGAACTTTAGGTTACAACTATAGGAAATGTAGGTGAAAACTATGGCTACGTTGCCACTAATCAGAAGATTGAAGTTTATAAGCCTTTCAAAAAATCCATTGTGATTTATTTTTCTTTAAGTAAATGCAATACTGTTTTGTGAATGAACTACAAGTGCCAGTTTGTTAAGAGTAACTCAATTTCTTGAGTTACTCTTCAGGTAACCAGATTACTCATATGCTTGTCACTAGAAGCCAATATTATGTCTCATCATAATGACTGATTGAACTACTCTCTCTCAGTGACACCCGGCGCTAGTTTTGTTTGTGAAACTGTTGAGTCAGCTTCATTGATTTCATGTTGTGTAGGACTGGGTACTCCTGTGATCCTACAAAGTTGGTGACATTTTCTCATGATGAGGTCACAATAGGGCTCAACATCAGGGTTGGTTTCTGTATTTATGGCAACCTGTGCTAGACTCCTTTAAGTGTTATAACATCAAAATCAGAAGGTAGCATAACAAGACTCACTAAGCATAAAACAACATGAAATACTACGGATGCACAAATTAAATGGCAACATATCCTGTCTGTACTCATTTGCTTCTATCCTTTTCCACGTCTAAACAAGAGACATCTTTGATTATAAAAACAAGAGAGGGAATGCAGGGAATGCTGTTTTACAATAAAATTAAAATGTGGTTCTGAGGTAATTAGGAATCAAAACCTCTTAAGGGGCAGATACGGCCATGTACTGGCATTCAAAACACCGCAAGGATTCTTTCACATTTTCCTCTCCCTAGGAAAACCTACTGGGAGAGAACAGCCTAGGGCCTGGGCAGGTGCTGCACAATTCACCTGCATTGCCAACAGCATGCAGCCAGAGGGCCCCTCTGCATGCATCCCAGAGTACTTTGCAGGCTCCACTGGATGGAAGCGCTGAGAGCAGCTGAGCACGCAGGCCAGCACTGATTGGCTTGCCGCCCCAGGGAACTGTGTCCCTTGCGAAACTCCTAACAACAAATCCTATGCCCCTCGTCCCCATGCATAGCTGTTCTGAGAAAGCAGAGCCCTGCCAAGTGTTTTCGACTCCAGCAGCCCACAATAGATCCCTACCCATCTCAGAGTAGCCAATGGATCCTGTTCCTGCACTGCCAGTTCCAATTCCTGCCTGCCTGAGAATCAAGCTCATTTGACATGCCCTTTTCCAGCCCATGTGCCAGAAGCTTGTGCTAGCATGCAGATTGCTGCAAATGGTTCAGAGGCCCATGGTTACACTCCTCCCTAAGACTGCTGATAGGCACCACTTTCATGGGATCCAGTCAGTGACTTCTATGTAGTTGAGGAAGAAGAGCCCCTACTGTTACCCGTCAGATCTGTGCTCCTGGAGAACCCTGGTGCAGTACCCAGCCTGTCTGACTCAAGAAGGACTCTTGCTCCCTGTAGCAGGGCACTAAGGTGCCTGCTACTTTGAGAGCAGAGATAAGAACCCAGGTGTAGGATGCTGGGACAATCGATTAATGAGGGAAGTGGCCGCACCTTCCACCTGGTATGATGCAATGTAGGTTCCTGGCTGTATTACAGGACCTTATCCAGGAAGTGCACAGCCCCACTATGGGTAATGTCTTGCTGGACCTGGTCCTGGCCACGGGGGATGACCTGGTGAGGGGACTGCAGGTCCTTGACTGCCTGGGCAATAGCAATCATCACCTGCTGGATTTCACTATCCAACGCAGGGCGTCCACGGCTCAGACCGAGGCTAAAGCCCTTGACTTCAGAAGGGCCAACTTCAATGAGCTTAGGAGACTAGTGGGGGAGGCACTGAGGGCCCAGAACGTAGAGGAGCTGGGAGCCCACGAGGGATGGTCGTACCTTAAGGGGGAGATCCTCCAGGCCCAAAGGATAACAGTCCCTGAGAAAAGCAAGGGGGTTAAGTGTGCTCAGAAACCCCCTTGGCTCAGCATGGGCACTTAGCAATGCCTGAGGACTAAAAGGGAGGCATACAACCAGTGGAAGGGAGGAACTATCACCAAGGAGGAGTACTCCTCCTCAGCCCGGGAGTGTAGGAGGGCCATTAGGAAGGCCAAGGCAGAGATGGATCTCAGGCTAGCGTCCAGGATTAAGGACAACAAAAAGTCCTTTTTCAAGTACATTGGGAGCAAGAAGAGGGCACCAGGCAATGTAGGGCCCCTGCAAGACACAAACGGTAATCTGGTGGCCAAGCCAGACAGCAAAGCTGATATTTTTAACAATTATTTGCCTTTGTTTTCCTGAACAGGGACTGGGATATCCCACCTACCAGAGGTAGGGACAATCTCAGGGATAGCTCTATCAAGCCTTTAGTCAGTGCAGATGTAGTTAGGGATCTTCTGGAAGGGCTAGACATTTTTTAAAACTGCAGGTCCAGATGCCCTCCACCCAAGAGTGTTGAGGGAGCTGGCAGGGGTCATTGCGGAGCCAGCATCCGTGGTCATCTGGCCAGGTGCCGGGGCATTGGAAACTGGCTAAAGTGGTCCACATTTTTTAGAAGGGGAGGAAGGAGGACCCAAGTAATTATAGGCTTGTAAGCCTCACTTTAGTGCTCGGGAAGCTCTTGGAGAGGATCATCAAGGAGCATATCTGTGGGGGGCCAGCAGGGGAGATCATGCTCAGGGGCACTCAGCATGGGTTCACCAAAGGCAGGTCCTGCCAGACCAACCCGATTGCCTTTTATGACCAAGTAAATAAATCCTTGGATGATGGTGTCACTGTGGACATAGTTTTTCTAGACTTTAAGAAGGCCTTTGACACTGTCTCTCACCCCATCCTCATCAACAAATTAAGTGACTGTGGCATTGATGCCTGCACAGTTGGATGGGTAAAAAATTGGCTGATGGGGTGCACCCAGAGCGTAGTGGTGGACGGGTTGTACTCAACCTGGAGAGATACGAGCAGTGGGGTCCTCCAGGGTTCAGTCCTCAGGCCCACACTGTTTAACATCTTCATCAGTGACTTGAATGAGGGGGTGGAAAGCACGCTATCTAAGTTTGCTGATGACACTAAAATGTGGGGCGAGGTGGACACACATGAAGGGAGAGAGAGGCTGCAACTAGATTTAGACAGACTACAAAAGTGGGCAGATGAGAAT
>NW_005841856.1:2554073-2567538 GCF_000455745.1 Alligator sinensis | reverse complement strand
GCCCACCCGCTTGGTGAGAGGGCAGCAGGACAGGCCATACGAGGAGACACTGAAGGACCTGAACCTGTTCAGCCTCAGCAAAAGGAGGCTGAGGGGTGACCTGGTGGCTGCCTACAAGCTCATCAGGGGGGATCAACAGCAAATAGGCAGAGCTCTTTTCTCCCCAGCACCACCTGGGGTGACGAGGACCAATGGTCATAAGCTGATGGAGAATAGATTTAGGTTGGAGATCAGAAGACAATATTTTACAGTTAGGGTGGCCAAAATCTGGAACCAACTTCCCAGGGAGGTGGTCCTTGACCCTACCTTGGGCAAATTCAAGAGGAGGTTGGATGATCACCTGTCTGGGGTCTTGTGAACCCAGCATTCATTCCTGCCTGTGGCAGGGGGTCAGTCTAGATGATCTGTTCAGGTCCCTCCTCACCCTAGCTACTATGAAACTATGAGATGACCGGAAGGGGCAGGGCCTGGTTCCCATATAAATCCCAGGCCTGAGAGCAGGAGGGCAGTTCCCTGCCAGCAGCCATGGGGGAAGGAGCTCTCCCAGAGCAAGCAGAGTGGGAGAGGCCAGACGGAGGTACAGCTCCGAGACTGGGGAAGGACAGAGCACTCCTGGTGTGGCTGGAATAATGTTATAGTCAGGTGGCTAGGATTTATGTTATAGTCTAGGGGCTTGTGTTTTGTTTGCTGTTTTAGCTGAAGGTTTGGGTGAGGCTATTAGGGGTTGGAGGAGGCATCATAGGGGACCCGCAGCAGCGTGGTGACCCCAGCCCCAGAGAGGGGGCAGCGAGAAGCCCCAGAGAGGGGGCAGTGATTGACGAGTGCCAGAGATGGTGCGGAGTGAGACTGAAGAATGTCAGTTCCATCAGTGAGGCTTGGGGCGTGGTAAAGGGGTGGTTGGAGCCATGCATAGCCCATAAGGCTGGGGTGCACCAAAACACCCATTACAGAATGGAAAGGAAACCGTGTCCAAGAGGATGGAAAGGCAGTCTCCCTATTATATATATAACATAAAAGATGTGGCGGGCGAGAATTGAGGGTGCCCTTTAGGCAGCTTGGCATGGTAAGGGCGCCTTAGGGGAGATCACTGCGAGCCCTAGAATGCCATCCTGTTACACTCCCACATCCCCACCCCTGCCTGAACCAGAACTGATCAAAAGAAGGACTTACAAAAGGCAATGCAGATGCAATGAGAGACCCAGATGCAATGCGAGATCTAAATCCCTCTATATAAGCGTGACAGGGTTAAGGCAACTTCACTAGTCTCATTTGCATCAGAGATGGGAAAGGGAGGCACCTCCATTAGCATTCAGAATGGAGAACAGAGATTCCGAGGCATGGACTGCACTGAACTCTGGGACTAGAGAGGCAGGGAAGCACTGCTCAGCATTTATCAGACCAATTCTAGTAATGACTACTTTATTGGTACCCAAACACTGAATCTGCCCGTCTGCATTGGAAGCTCCCTCAGAGTAATGCCACCTGTAGCCAGGAGTGATTAGTTCCTATTATCCAGCATATGAGCCATTCCTTACGCATGAACAAACCTGGTGTTCTCCCTTGAGCCATTGTTGGTTCCCTCCAAAAACCCCTACCCAAGCTCAAGTTTCTGTTCTGGTGCCTGGATCCAAACATTGCACCAATTCCACTTCCTGACCAATTCCACCTTCATTGATCGCGCTGAGGGCTTTGTCTGTCTGCAAGCTCCAACACCTGGGAACCTCGACTGGGTCAAGCTTCACTAAGTGGCAAGACCCCAACTCTCTCTCTTTGTTTAAGCCCACTTTCTAAACCTCAGACTTGGTTTAATCCCTCTCCCTCACTCCAGGCACAGCTTTCTAAACCCAATTTTTGCTGATCAAACTTGAGCAAGACTTTCCCAAATACAATATTACAGTTTTAATTGGGTAACTGCTTTGTTTGTTTGTCTCTCCTTGTATGGCTATTACTATTAGTGTCCCTATAAGCAGCATATACCTGGAAATATAATAACTTTTATGGTCAAGCTAGTTGCCATACCTCTCTCCAAACCTTGTTTACTCTTCCTTCTCCTCAACCTCCCCATTTGCTCTGCAGCAATGTTTCTTTTAGCCAAGCCAAAGATCCCTGTAAAGCCCAAAAATCCTGTGGGGTTTGTTCATCAAGGGAGTTACTACAAGGACAACTGGAACATGAGATTGGGAAGTGATGAGTACAGGGCATATGAGGGTGTTAGCCTGTTAATGCCAATTGACCCAGCCTGGCTCAGACATGCTCTGTTCCTGTGATAAATCTGGGGCACATGACGGTTTTAGCTTGGAAATGCCAAGTAACCCTGCCCACTCAGATGTTCCCTGTTAATCTGTGTGTCTGTGTGTTCAGTCAATTCAGTGGTTGGAGGAACCCAGTCCAATTGAAACTAAGCCCTGCAAGATAGCTCCATTGGGGGTGAGGTCTTGCAGAAGGGAGAGAGAGATAGAGCTCTGTATAGAAACACAAGCAGTACATTGATAGAATTACAGAGAACCCAGAAATGTAACTCTAATAAATGAGTGCACCCCAAAGGGACAGGCAAATCTGGTAATGCTACAGGATGCTATACAGCCTGGGGTGCTCTGAGAGACTGTCAACTGCTGCTTCCGAGCCCATGAGATAAGCAGTGACTGGTTTAAGTTCGTTGCCCTGAGCACCTGAGATTGGCAGTACTATCAGCAGTACTTCCCCATGTGCTTGGCCACCTTCAAGGAGACTGTTGCCGAGCTGGATCCACAAATTGAACCACAGGACATTGGCATAGACACCTAGCCTACTCTCTCATTCCCTGGCTCATAAAGCACCTGGCAAGCAAGAAGAAGCTTTTAAACTGCTGTCTCAGCAGGTGCCATGTGACCACCGTGTGCAACTTTGGGCATCTGAAGGAACTCTATATGCCTAGACATGGTCAAGAAGTATTTGCTATGCTTCATCATCTTTGCCTGCACCCCACCCTGCAAAACATCTGCAAAGCCTGGGTGGAAGAAATTAAACATGTGGAGGCAAGCCTCAGCAAGTCCCTGCCAGGGCCCATCAGTGGCCAGGGGAACATGATCAGAAAAGCACTATCAGATTATCTCCCTGCATGGCAAGGTGCAGGGTGGCACCCAGCCACACAAGAGTAAAATACAGAACAGGCTGTGCTAGATACCAGCCCCTTACTGGGTACTCGGCTCTTTCTGCCCCCTCTTGTGGCCACTCTCCACCCTTCCTTGGGGTCACCTTTATGCCCCTCTCTGGGACTCCCTGCTGCCCATCACCAGGGCTAACCTCATGGCCCTTCATGGGTTTGGGGTCTTA
The DNA here is from genome assembly GCF_000455745.1 of Alligator sinensis. NCBI lineage: Eukaryota > Metazoa > Chordata > Crocodylia > Alligatoridae > Alligator > Alligator sinensis. The sequence continues at coordinate 2,564,226 of NW_005841856.1, read as the reverse complement.
CACCCCCAGGGGCTCAGGTGCCTGGCCCCATAGTTTGTATATTCTCCACTATATAGTGGGGGCTGAGGTTTTAAGGTGTCCCTACCTGCCTTTCACTGGGGAATATAACTGGCCTGGCATTTCCTGGTGGCTCCCATGCCACTAGGAACCTCACCAGGCCACCCTTCCCCATCAGGGTGCAGTTTCAAGTCATACCCAGGACCAAGAGCCTCCAAACCATCCCCTGTAGCTCCTACCCTTACCTCCAAGGTGTTCCTGGAGCAGGACTCCACAGAGAGATGTTTCTTCTCTGCTGGTTGGTCACAAACTGCTCTCCCTCTCCAGGAGAAGTGGGTCCCCATACCCTAACTTCCTGACACCTCTGTGAACTTCAGGGATTTATCATTGCAGGTAGAAGACAGTGGGGTAAACCAGGAGTAACTATCCCCCTGAGATGACTGTGGGGCTGTACATTCACAGTCACAGTCACTATGTGGTCCCCAAAGGGACCCTGCCATCCATATCCATGTGTCCAGGATACTTGGGAAGTCTTAAAAAAAAAATAATAATACAATCGGTGTCCACCAAGAAACAGAGGAATGGCGTGGGGGTTTTTGAGCAGACTATTCAAGGACCCTGGGGGTAGAAGGACCATGAGGCCTTGGAGACAGAGTTAGGGGTTTGTGTAGAAATTCCAGTGTTATGGGAGAGCATTAGTTAGCTTGGATGCTGGAGGACAGCTCTGCAGCTTCTCCTGTGAGTGTAGGTGTACAGGTGTTCATTTTCCCAGGAGAAACTCTTCTAGGAGTGATCTCTACTGCCTTGGATATGGGTTATTTTTCTTGTGGAACCATATTTGCTCAGGGATAAACCATTTGAATGTTTGTACAGTTGTGTGGTTTTTACTGAAAGGAGTGAGATTCTTCTAATACCAGTATGTGAATTCTGTTTTCATATCTGGTCATCTGATCTGTTATAAAATATCTCATTTCAATCTCTCTCGCTCTCTCTCCGTATATGTGTGTATGTATGTGTGTGTGTGTGTATGTGTATATATATAAATATATATCTATTGGTAACTCCAACTGAACCTGTCGCAGTTCAAGGCTAGGTATTATTCATGACAAACAGCATCAAAGAAAATAATTAGAAGAATCCATGACCTTGAAATGTGAACAAAGTCTCAGCAGGATAATTGTTTGAGAATATAGAACTTCCAAATGTGTAGAACAGGTGGCAAAACTATTAGGGATGTGCAGCTGTTCTATGCTACAAAATTCCCCGTGGAAAACCTTGAGATGATTGTTATGTAAAACTATGTTTTGTCTCCATACAACCTGTTTTATGAAACTGTAAGCTATGTAAATGTGCCATCAAGAGATAGAGGCAGTTACATTTTTTCCATTTTTTTATATTAAGAAATTACACACATTATTTTATAAAATCTCAGTCACAAATTAGCATTATAGAAACAGCATAATAATAAAACACTGCTGATCTATTATTGTAAAACTTTACATGTTTGAAATGAATACTAAACAGATATAATGCAATCTATAATCCAGTCACAGAGACGGATAATATATGATGAGCATCCATTTAATGTTTATGTATTCATGCCTTCTTAAAAGGTGTTATGTCATCCAAGAACTAGGTATTATAAAGTACATCTTCATAGTAATTTTATTATTATATATAATGTTTTATTTCAAACACCATATAGAGTTTGATTAGGAACCTTCTGAAGAAAATAATGTGAAAAATCTCAATATAAATGTCTACAGAGGACAGTGGAACAAAACAATATTAAGATATACACACTGTTATTTGATAATATTTTCTGTCTGAGGATTCTAAAACTCCTTTAAAAAGGTCATGATTTAAAACTTACAGCTACCTTATGAAATGAATAGATATCATTACCCTTATTTTAACAATCTGTTCAATGACCCTGATCATGTGATTAATGTTAAACCCATACTTAAGTGCTATGTTGGACTGGGGAATATGGCAAATGATGGCTAAATGCAGGCATTCAAGAAGGCTGAGGTGGAAGCGCTATAAGTTTTGAGCTTTACTCTAAGTGCCCAAGGTTAGGCTGGGAGCAAGCTGAATGCATGTTAGCCATTGGGGGTGGAGTGGGGGGGAGAAGAGGGAAGGGGCTTGCAGTCTGTCTGCAAAGCCCAAATGCAACAGGTTGGGGGGGCGGGGGGGTCGCATACCTCTCAGTGTGACCTGCGGGCTCCCTGGGCTGCTGAAGATTCCCGAGCAGACCCAAACAACCAAGCCACCCCTGACTGGCTGGCAGGGACATCATGGCCGAAGCTCATCATGACATGCCCCTTCATGGCCATGAGCCACCGGTCACCCATCCTGCACCGTCACCCGTCCTGCACATGCGCATCTACCATACCTTGCACCCACCAATTATGTGTGTGTGTTCTGGATGTCTGGGTTGTGTGTGTGTGTGTGTGTGTGTGTGTGTGTGTGTGTGTGCACGCCTGTCCCAGATACCTGGGTTTTCTATGCATATGTGTGTGTCCTGAACACCTATAGTCCGTGTGTGTGTGTCCCAGATGCCTGAATTCCCACCTTCACCGATGCTGGTGACCTTGCTTCCACGCAGCAGCAGGCTGTCTGGATCTGTGAAGCCCTGGCCAAGTAGCTTCTCACCTGTATGAAACAGAAGTGCTCCCTGGATGAATAGAGCCAAAGAACTTTGAGTGCCCCCACCATGATGCCAGGACATGGGTCTGTGGCCCCAGGCCCCTTTGGCCCTGTGTCATAGGGACAATGGCCCACAACTCAGACTGGCCAAGCACTGTCCCCCTTCCCACCCCTCCCCCGGGGTCACATACTGGGACTGTGGGAGAATGCTGCCCAAGGAAGAGACTTGCCTCATTTCATCAAATGTTGAAGCTGCCAATGTTTTAGTGCATTTATTACACAAAAACTGTAGAACGCTGCCTGCTCCAGAACTTGGAACCTTTTTTTCTCAGTTAACATTGAGAGAGTGGGAAAAGACCAGAGATGCACCAGGCAGTTATTTTGTTCAGGGTGGTGGGGGAGCCATCAGGACTTGAAACATAAAACTTTGGGGCAGCAGGAGGAATGACATGCCGGAAACTGCCACCCCTTGGTTTAATTAAATGTTGCCAAACTTTTCATGTGCATAATAAAGAAAATCTGTAGAATATTGCCCACCCTGGAACTTGGACTTGAGTCCAAGGGCTGCCTATTTTCACAGAGGCTGTGTTGGTCCCCCACTGTGGCACCCAGGCCCAGAGTGGCCTGGCCAAGTGGCCTGGTGGGCTGGCCCACCCCTCCCCATTTTGGGGACTGGCCTAGAACCTCTTTGGGGCCCTGCACCTATGCTGGTGACCTCCAGTGGCTGGGGGTAGCAAGTTGGCCCTGGAAGGTGGGCTGAGTCAATTCAAGAAAACTGGTCCTCCTCCCGTCCCCTGATGCTGCTCCCTGGAGTGGGCCCTGACAGACACCTTCCTGGCTCCTTGGACCATGAGTTAGTGGCTCTCATGCACCAGATCTACTATGAAACCTGAAAGAGAACACACACTTACCTTTGGGGGAGAGGTAAAGCCCATCCCACTCGAGCATGTCTCTTGTTCTGAAGTGCGGGTCATGGTCCAGAAAGCCAAAGCCTGCCACAAGACATCATTCCCGAAGCCACAAGTTGACATCCCAGATGCAAGTCTTATGGCGTCTTCCACACCTACTCACTGGAAGGATCGATGAGAAGACAACCTGTGCCCCTATCTCCTTCAGCTTGCCCCTCAGAGCTTGGTAGTTGTTCATCAGGTGATCTGGATTGCTCAAGGCTGCATCATTAGTGCCCACATGGATTAGGAGCATGGGGTAGTAATTAGCGGGCCAGATGAGGGCCGGGATCATCTCCAACATGTTCTGAATCTATGCTCTGTGCAGACAGTAGACCTCATGTGCCTTGCGGTCCTGACAATAGATGGGACCCTCTGTTCCTCTCAGGATGGAGTCACCTATGATGAGGACCCGGTGCCTCTTCTTCTGGGTCAACTTGCCTCCTTCAGCCCATTCTGTGTGTGGAGTGACCTCCTCACCAGAGGTTTTCTCCTCACCTTCCTCTTCCTCCAATGTTGCCAGGGCCTCATACCTGTTCCCCAGCTGAACTGGGGAAGCTGGTACTGCACCACTGTGAGCAGCCCTGGCTCTGGAGGGGACCTTCTGCCATTCTGCTGTGGAGTGAGCAGACCTGGCTCTGGAGTGAGCAGACCTTCTGCCATTCCACCAGCTCCTTCAGGACACTTGGGTGTGTTCCATCTGAGCCCGAATGTACCCGAGATGGCTGATGGGTTCAGGTGCAGTCAGCCCCGATGACCCAAGGGCAGACGTTGAAGAGTCAGGTGACCTGCATCACCCTTTATAAACTCAAGCCTAGGCCAGACAGGCAGTCTGGCCATAGGAGTCCCAGGGGGGAGGGGTGCAGGGTGGAGTGGGGAGCTCCCTGCATAGAGGAAGAGGAATTGAACTCAAAACCAGAGAAAAGTAGCTCCAGATGGGAGGTGGGTGGAGAAGACCAGTGACATTGCATTGGGAACCAGATAATCTGCAGAACATCTTTATTCTTTTGGTTTTGGCTTGAAGAATGTTGCCCCAGGGTGAGACATCATTTTTGTTTTGAGTCAAGTCGACACCCAGGATTGTGGGTGATCCTCACTCCAGTGGTCCAGATTGTGGCTGTAGGGGAGGTGGAGACCACGGAAAAGAGGTGCTTGAGGTACCCCAGACCTCAAAACATGATTGGGAAGGCAGAGGACAGAGACTGAAAGGTTAGCTCTGGGCCCAGCAGGAAAAAGCTCACCAGGACTGAAAGGTGTTGGCATGAGACATGGCAGCAGGACCTCAAGGCTGTGATGCACTTTCTGTGCCAAAGCTTATGGCCCTGAATAGTGGGCTCTGAGCCAGTAGCCACAGCTTGAATAAAATTGGGCCATGGCCAGGAGAGCCCCAGCTCAGGCATGGACTGGATGTCCAAGCATCCCCTCACTCATGAGCAGCCTTTTCTCATCTACTGGTTCCATCAAGCCATGGCCGATAAGCATACAGATGGAGAAGAGCCAGAGGGAATGAAGACGCTAGCAGGAAGAAGTTCAGAAAGCAGGTATGCTGTGCCAACAGCCTGGGCAGTGTATAGGGTCTAAAGACAGGTTTTCTTGAAGTGTCACAGAAGAAACTGTGGTTTTATATCAGTGGCAAAAAACATTTCTGGAGTTTAAGAAATGGTTAAACTAGAAATTCTATGTTGCTACATGCACAAAAAAGAGGAATGTTTATGCTGTATTTGCTGCATATTTACATGTTTGGGGCCACAAAAAGCCATTAACAGGTTTATTATTAATCAGCATGTACTTCATATTTTTAGTTTTAAAGGTCACATCATTGCTGCACTATCTTGTATTGCTAATAAATATTATTATCTAATATGCATTAAAACTACCATATTCTATTATGGTTGAGGACCTACACACTAAGAAGTCAGGAAGTATAGGTTGAAATGATCCATTTTCATTTACGTTTTAAAATGTTTTCCTTCTTTTCATGTTAATATAATCATGTAATTATTATTTAATATTACTAGGTTAGCAATCTTAGGTGTTTGTCTCTCTATCTATAGTAAAAGCCCTGTTATCCGGCATTTTACTAACTGGCATTTCTATTAACGGGAATTTCCATCTGGCTGGCCAGACATGGGGGAGGTGGAGGGGAAGGGGAAGCTTGCACACAGCCGCCGCCAGCACCACCAGCCAGCCTGTGCTGCTGCCACTCCATGTGCAGCTGCCACCACCCTCCTCCGTCCTCTCCCCATGCAGCCAGAAAATCCTGTGCCTCAGGTAACCGGCATTTTTAGATTACCGGCATCCCCCCATTTCCCCACTCTTGCCAGAAAACAGGGTTTTTACTCTCTCTGTCTTAAAATTGTCTCAAAAGTGGCATTGGTATTGCTAGAGTAAGCTCAGGGGAGGAGCATGCATCAGCCCTGAGCAAGGGCGCTGATTCAGAGGGAGTGCCAGAATGGCAATCTCCAGAAAGTCCTTGCTGCTGTAGCAGTCCATGTTCAGGAAGCTTGCGAGCTTGTACCACTACCTAGCCCCTGCATGAAGAGGTATGTGCTCACTCCCCCTCCCCCTGCAGCACTTGGAGCACAAACCTTTTAAATTATGCCTCTGCATGGCATAATATCAGTCTCAAAGGACCAGCTATCTTGCATTCAGATAACTTTTGTCTTCTCCCGGGGATTATCCTGGGGATTGCCATAGTCCCAAACCTGGGACCATCTCAGACATTCACCCATTTAAACTGAAACATTCATGACTGCTTCTGTACACCACCTGTTTTACAAATAATAATTCTAAACCAGTGCATTGGTTATTACTGTTCTCATGTGGAAAAAAAACAAAACAAACAACATTATTTTTTTCTGCCTGAAACCAGATAAGGTGTCTCCATGGAAATAACAGGAAGATACGCACCAAAAGCAAAATTGTTGGAAGGGTCATGCTAGCAATAATTGTCTTCAGAAAGGTCATATTTGAATTCTATGTAGAGTCCAATGTCTCTGGTTAATTATTGCAAGCTATTTTGTGACTCAAATTCTCAAGCTCTCTCAAAGGGTTTAAAGAATTCTAATCTACAGCCACAACTGGAGCACACCGAGTCTGTGTATGTTCTTACAACTCTACAATAGTGTTTAAAATCATTTAGGACAATAGGTTATGTTTGTGAATATGAGATAGCAAATTTTGAAATATTTTGGTGTACATTTATATAATTTATATTCATCAAATTTCATTGCTTACAGAGAGTAGGTAGCTAAAATCAAAGGAATAGTTCTCTTTAGTACCTGTATTATATGCAAAATATATGACAGTGACGTGATATAAAAGTTTTATTGGTATTCATTAAAGCACATTACCCCATGGTGTGTTCCTTATATTAGATAACTGATAGATAACAGAGATCATTCTAGACATATATTTTTTTTTACCTCCAATTTACACTTCAGTCTTCAAAGAGTTGGATATCTTTTCAGATTTTCCAAATTTTGTTCAAGGTGAGACATTACATGCTGTGTTTTAGCATAGAATGATACATTCATAGACGTTCTAAGACTAAAAATAGGGTTTTATACTAGAAAGTTTGACATAACCTTAACAATGGAGTTGTGAGTGTGACATTATAATGAGGGTAAATAAGCAGTAGATCAGCAGCATGACAACAATAATAACAACTTTCAATTTTTTCTACAGACTTAGCATGTAGCCAGCCATCCTAAACCACATTTCCTTCAAGATCACAAACAGCTAAAAGGTTTAGAACATTAGATTATTAAAAAAAAGACAAAAGCACATTTAAATTAAAAATGAAATGAGAGAAACAGCGTTTAAAAATCAATCTTTCTTCTGCAAATGAAAATGTCTGCATTCTATTGTATGTCTGAACGCTAATTACAGAGCAATGCAAGAAGGTGTTAAGAAGGTAGGCTGTGGCAGACTCAGCCGATAACCTTGGCTGCATGAAGTAGGATGAACATTGCATACTGAAAATGCTTGGTCAAAAGCGGACGCTATAAAGAATTAATTAATGTCACTAGGAAAAATTATGTGAAAGTATTTAGACCAGATAATAAAATAAAAATACGCTAGAAAAGAATGTAAAAGAGAGTTGTGGGCTGAGGGATGAAGAGTAAATGAGGCATAAATGAGTTGCTGAAGTTACTAAAATAATTTAACCTTTTGCTTTTTCATTCTTGCTCTTTCCTTTGTCTTTGAGGTTTATGTTGCATAGGGTTTTTTTTTTTTGGGGGGGGGGGGGGTTTGTCACTGTCAGTACTATTATTTGACTGCAAGTTGTATAGAAAATTCTGAAATCCAAAACAGATTTTAACAAGGGCAATTTTTTACTTGCCAAGTCTTTGTTCATTTCCTCCACAGATGCTCTCCCATCCCTCTGGTTTCCCTGAGGTACATCAATGACATCATCATAATATTGGCACATGGGAAGGAAACTCTAGAGAAATTTCAAGACTTTAATAACTTACACGCCTCCATCAAACTAACTCTGCAATACTCCATGCGGCAGATTCATTTCCTAGACACTACAGTGAAGGTTTGCAATGGCCACATTGCCACTACATTGTATTGGAAACCAACCAACCACCAACCAGCTACCGTGATGCCACTCCCTTTCACCCTAAGCATACCAGTAGATCCATTGTCTACAGTCAAGTTCTATGTTACAATTGGATCTGCTGTGATCCCACTGACTGGGATGTACCCTTTAAGGATCTAGAGCAGGGATTCCTACAATAACAATACAATCCCAGAACTATAGCTACTCAAATCAAGAACGCTAGTTCAGACTTCACTTTGACCTACTACTATACCAACCCTGGGACAAGGCCAACAGAATCCCTCTGGTTTTCACCTGCCATCCCCAGCTTGAACACCTAAGACACATCACTAATGACCTTCAAACACTCCTACAGAAAGATGTGTATCTCAAGATAGCCACTGGGGTCAAACCTATCCTGGCTTACAGACAGCCCCCTAACCTCAAATGACACCTCTTAAGCGACAGACTAACACTCATCCTCATCAAGGCACTAGGCTTTGCAATGGACCCAAATGCCTACTGTGTCCCCACATCAATACAGACCACATCATCACTGGACCTAATAACAAGGAGTATAGCACCCGAGGTTCATACACCCGTAGCTCTACCAATGTCATGTATAGCATTACTTGCTTACAATGCCCATCTGCTGTTTCTGTCAGACCGACAGGGAGTTCTCTATATGTAAGAATGAATGAATACTAACCTGCCATCAGCTGCAGAAAGACACAAAAGCCTGGAGCAGAACACTTCAACTTGCCTGGACACTCCATCGTTGACCTCAGGATTCCTGTTTCCATGCAGAAAACATTTTTATAAGTTTTGAACAGGAAAATGGGGAACAAGAAATCACCCACAAACTGGGCTAAGTTTGGTTTAATTAGGAGCAATGGACTCTTATCTCATTACCTGAATGAACTTTTGGTACTCTTTTATTCCTATGGGTTCTTTGCTTGCATGCCTTTCACAGTACTTCCCCTCCTCTGTCCTCCCTCCACTGGTTTCCCACCTATTTTGTTGTAATCACTCACCCCACTTCCTACTCTGCTCTATGCCATCCTTTCACAGCATCTGATGACATGAACTTGGGTTCATGAAAGCTTCTGATCTAGATATGTATCTTATTTACTTAGTTTATAAAGGTGCATATCTATGCTGCTTTCTAAGTCTTTGGACAGCCAGGGAAGATGGCAACACTTACTTAGGGAGGCAAAGCAAAAGATCTGAAAGTAGCTGTGCAACAGATACAGCTGAAAAATGTTCAGGAGATCTGCTCTAACATTAAACAGAAGATTAAAGGCAATGTATGGAAATATGAACAAGTGAAAGCAAGAATTCCTGATATAGAAATTCTTGCTGCTTTGTATAACGATGACATGTGTTTTTTGCAAAGATCAAAGAGAATACGAGTTTGAAAGGTAGAATTGTGATTTTTCAAACATATGCAGGATCCAGAATTATTGGTTGGCTTTCATAGAAAGGCTAGGAACTGAAAGCTCTGGCTTAAGAGCTTTCTCATTTGATGTATGCCTGGAATAAATGGACTTTACTAACCCTAGTTCTCTTATGCTTGCCTGTGATGCTTTCTCTAATCACTAAATTTGACAAAAGCAGTAAAATCTTTTAAGCTTTCAGCATTCTTGTGGTTCTGGTTGACTTCTGTACAGCATTTTTTCCCTACTGTAAAATCACTTTTCCTTTGTTTTTCCTTCTATTTTTAAATCAGAATTAATTGACAATATACAAAATAAATGCAAACTATTTAAATAGAAAATCCTTAAAGTGATTTCCTTTTAACCTCCACTGGATCCTCTTCCCAATATAATCTGAAGTAAGTAGAGACTTATTTGCCATGAATTATTATGAAGTTGGTCTATTATTTTCTAGGCTTTCTATTTTCTTCCTGTTCTCCTCTTATCTCTCCTTTGTCTCTCCTTTCCACTCTGGATAGCCACTGGCAAGTAGATTAGGAGACATGGTTGCAGGGAATTGGAAAGGGCGGGCGGGG
>NW_005841856.1:2519393-2554063 GCF_000455745.1 Alligator sinensis | reverse complement strand
GGGGGGGGGGAGATAATTATTTTCTCAATCCAGTGTCACAGCACAGAGGGGTTTTGTTCACTGTTAGTTTGAATGTGTATTTGAAGTATGCTGTCTCAGTACTCTTCCCTCACTTTTCTAAAACACCTATCACCATATGTACATATTAGGTTGCATCAGATACATCTCGATCCTTATTCCTTTATTTTAGTTCACTTCTCAAGAACGATTAGGAGGGCACAGACACTCTTTTTCTAGCCAATCAAAAAACAAGGGCCCTTCTCCTAGTAGAGATTTTATGGAAAAAAGGTAAGAACTGCCAGAAAATTCATGAAACTAACTAAGGATTTCACTATTGCTATTGATTTTAGGTGAAAAGTGCTTGGATACTTTGGTGATGAATGGCAGTATAAAATCAGAAGACAGCAGACAGAAAAGTACTAGTGTGTTTGGAATACTAGTGATGTGCTCCTTATTTGGATATGCCTATAAGATATGCTACAGCCTGTTGAAAGAGCTGTAAATCTAGGTTCCTGCATTATGCTCATCAAAATGTTACCTGAGAGCCAGTGCAGTTACCCTGAGTTGACTGTATTAAGATACCTGAAGGTAATATAGGCATGAATCACTGTAACTAGATCTTCAAGCAAAAGGCAAGAGATGGTTTCCCCCTGTACTAGAAAGAATTTTCTTTAATATTCATTTTTCTCAGTGGAGCCTATTCTAAGACTACAGCAAGTTTTCTCAATTGCTGCCATTCTAGACGTCAAAAAGCAACACATCCAACTTTCTTTCTAGTTTGCCCATGCTTAGACCAAATATCTTGGGGGAAGACAGAAATTGTTGGATCAGCCAATTCTTGAATAAGTTTCCCAAGTCAACTCTAGCTCTGAGACTTGTATCACTATACTCTGCTACAGGAAATAAAAGCAGGAACTACTTGAATTATGTGGCTATAATTCTATTCCAGTACTTCAGTAACTGCATAAAACTCCTGAAAGTCACTTTAGAGGTTCATGATATCACATAACCTCCTGATGAAACAATGGCTACATAATCTGCTTTCATTCTGCTATATACAATATATAACTTGCCAAGGGAAAGCAAATACTATTATTCTTTTATGGCTCCAGCCATAACCTCTCCTTCTCCTCTCTTTATCTCAGAGATCTATTCTTTTGTTTGCTGCACAAAGGATTTATGATAAGTATGTATCTCCCAGTGAGGTACAGGTCTGTTTTCAATATGCAAGGTCACCTTTGTGTTGCCTGGTTCAGGCACTTGCAACATCCAGTGTACCAGTGCATGTCACAGATTATTTGCTCACATGTGCCTGTGTTTATATTAGATTGTGAGCACAAGGTATTCACAAACTAGGTACATCCAAAGGACCCTATCCATAGTCTCTATGGAATTGATTTTCATGGTGACCAAGTAGCTGGCTTTGGCTTTATTTAGCGTTGTGGATTCCTGGCAACTAAAAACAAATGCCTCCCAAACATCAGTTGAAGGTGGTTATGGAGCAGGGGTTTTTTTCTGTGCATGTTTTGGTTCTTTCTGATTCTGTCAACACTTTGCCGTCTCTCAAGCAAGGCTAAAGATGTTATCCTCCCACTCTACTCAGCCTTTGTGAGACCGCAGCTGAAGTACTGCATCCAGTTCTGGGCACTGCAGTTCAGGAAGGTTGCGGGGAAGCTCAAGAGACTCCAAAGGAGGGCCACACACATAATTAGAAGTCTAGAGACTTGGTCATACAAGGAGCAGCTGAAAGACTTGGGACTGTTCAGTCTGGAGAAGAGAAGACTCAGAGGGGACTTGTTTGACTCCCCTGATATATTTATAGGCTGCCACCAGGGCCTGGGGGAGCAACTATTCACCAAGGCCCCCCTGCGGAGGACTAGAAATAATGGGCACAAACTGACTGAAGATCACTTCAGACTACACGTATGGAAATTCTTCTTTACAAGTTGAGTACCGAGGATTTGGAATAGGCTCCCCCTGGAGGTGGAACAGTCATCCACCCTGGTGATCTTCAAAAAGTATCTTTGATGCCCATCTTGCTGGGCTTATCTGACCCCAAGTATGAGGGGGCTGGACCCGATGATCTGGAAGGTATTTTCCAGTCCCTAACAACTATGAAACTATCAGCTCACCCCATAGTAAGACTCAGGTCTTGCTTACTGCTCATATCTCAAATGTTATGTTATGATTTCAACTGCCTGGCTCACCCCAAACTTTGGAAAAGAGAAGCATCCTGAGGCATCCAAGTATTAAATGACTGCACAATGACAAATGTGCAGTCTATGTCTTGTGTAGACATGGCCACTGGGAACAGTTCAGCTCCATCCTCTTTGGAACCTCCCTTCAAGTAGCTGAAGGCTGCTATTAAATCCCTTCTCAGTCTCCTCTTCTCCAGACTAAATGAGCCCCGTATCCTCAGCCTCTCCTCGAAAGTCATCTGCCCTGTCCCCTAACCATTTTTGTTGCCCTCTGCTGGACTCTCTCCAGTATGTCCACATCCTTTCTGTAGTGGGGGGCCCAAAACTGGACACAGTACTCCAGATGTATCCTCACCAGTGTTGCATAGAGGGAAAGAATCACTTCCCTCGATGTGCTATTTTGTTTTATTTTGTTTTTTTTTTTTAATTTATTTTCGGATGTGCTGGAGACTTGAAAGCAGGAGCCTTGTTGTAAACAGACTGGTTGATCACTGAGGACTTGTAATTTCCTATACATCAACATTTTCATATTATTTTCACTGATAAGATGCAGCTGAATCTTAGAAAAACCTTAGCAAAGCAGTTAAATAGAGATGCAGTCACAATTTTACAAATGATCAGGCTGGAATTTCTGCTGTGGCTAATTTTAATATAAGATACATGCACACATTTAATTTTATGAAGATGAAAATAGGGTACCTTGCAATAAAAGGATCATTGGCAGCAAAGCACTCAAATTTGCAGATTTAATGTGCTTCAAAATAGGTTCATTCCATTGCCGTTCAACTGGAAAAAGAAAAATGCATATATATTAATTCCTGTATGAGTTTAGTATTCACTATACAATTATGATAGCACCAAGATCTCCTCAGTTTCAAAAGGCTTAGAAAATAGGTTCATGTGAAAGTTAATCCTAGTTGATACCTAAAAGTTTGACCCAATGATAGTTTTTGAAGTGGGAAAGAGAGACTTTTATGGTATGCTGCCACTATTATCCAGGTACAAAAGAAACCGGCTTTTAGAAGAATAAAACAAATTTTAGAAGTAAAGTGTACATGGAATAGTGAATAATGTATAGCTCTTAGCAAAAACATACTAAACAATTATTGCATAAACTTGTAAAATAAAGGGCCAAGTTGCAAGCCCAAACAATTTGCCAGCTGATCAAAAAAGCATCAATATTATATTTATATTAATAGATGCTGAGAGAAACAATATGGATGGGTGAAATGCTCCTAATCAAGCAGAATTAATAGAAAAGATTATTCCAAGAGAAGACCCATGCTTATCCATATAATTAGGAATGAATATGTGCATTCTAGATTATCCTATAGCATCACTGCAAATATAGCTCAGTATCGAGCCATTTCTCTGATTAAATTGATTTTATTTTCCCTTTTGGTTACAAAATGACTTAGTATAGCTTCACTGCAAAGTGTTTTATGTCAGCTGGTGACTTTGAATTGTTGAATAATACTCATGATGATTTTAAAATGTACAAAGTGTTGGCATGGTATGATTGTGGGTGACTCCTGACCGTCCAGTTTCCTAGAAACATCAAGGGACTGAGATACAGTGTGGCTTTGATGGACACTTTATTACTGACTATATCACTTGTAGGCTTCACTTGTTTCCAAATAACCAAGGGAATCATTTAAAAGACAAGAGAGCCAAACACTTCCCTTCCTTTTGACTGTTGTGATGTGTTCAGGTCGTTCAGTTGCACTTCCTTTTTTATAGACTGGAGGCGTATAAAGCTATGAAGAATAGTCTTCTGCTGACTGAGCTGGCCCGTTAAGAGAGAGGCCTTAATGGGGTGGACAGAAAATAGACGGAGATTTGGATTTAGTCTTTAATTGATATGCAGGTTAAACAGCTCTTCTCTTATGAACCCCTCTCAGACTCCATTTCTTTTCCTGAAACCTCCTTTCATTTGAAAACTCCTTAGAGGATCCCCAAGGTAAAGATTTTGCTAGTTGCAGAAGCACGGAGCCAGCACCCTACAGCCGTCTCCTACCAAGCATGGATAACAGACCCCACAAGCCCTGCCTGTAACTTGCACTGGCTCATGTAATTTAAAGAGGTCTGCAAGTGAGTTCATATAAACATGTGACTCTACCCACTCAGAGGAAAGAGATACTTAGTCTTAAACAGCCTCAAATTTTAAAAGGTGCCTATTATAAAGATAAATGCCATGTAAAGCTAAATATAGAGTATAGTCATAGTTATATACATCTTCCTAAAAGGCATTGGCAATTTAGCTACTGTTCTTATTTTTCTCTCTCATTTGCAGCTGGTTAAACAATTCAAATATTCTTGTTGCCCTTTCTTTTTTCATCTTTCATTTAACCTGAATGCCTTTGCTCAACTCTCTTTGTTCCTTTGCCTTTCTTTTTGAATCCTCATGCTTCATTTTGCATAATTCAACTCCCTCTTGTCCATTTGACCTCCTTTAGCTTCCCTCTTGTCCTTCTGCCCTCTAGATAGTTTCTCCATTTTTTGCTGTCCTTCAAACAGCTCATTCTTGATTTCTATCAAATTACCCTTTCTCCAGTATGGATAAGCTACTTCTAATGCCTTTGCTTTTTACATGGCTTTCTGGTTTCGTTCTGCCCTTTATGCAGCTTGCTTTCATACCTTCACACTCTCTCGAGCTCCCTGTTGCTCCTCTGGCTTCTATTCAGCTGTGTCTTTTCTCTTTGGCATCACTCCAGCTTTCCCTTTGTATTTCACATGCTTTCACATTTTTCAGGGACTACCACTGCAGTCCCCTGAAACACTCTCTCTCCCCTGGGATTTTCCCTATCATCTCAGTAATGTTCCTACCTCTTGTTGGCCAAGAGAACATTTTCAGGGCTTCTCCTGCAACTTTTTTCTTTCCCTTCCTATTGTTCCAGCATGAGGGTGGGGCTTTTTTATTATTATTATGTATAATGGGATTTACATAACCATCGTTTTCAGCAGCTTTTACTTTTAGGCACACTGGCTGTAAATTTCCACTTTTTATTAAGGAAACAAAATTAAGGGTTTATAATCACCTTAATTTACCATTCCGAGCAAAAAGTAAAAGCTGGCCCTGCAGAGGGTGAGTGCTGTTGAAAGCCTCAGAGAGCTGGCAGTTTTTAAAACAACTGGTGTCCACGTGGTAATGACTTTCAATAGCACTCGATGCAGTCATTTAACTACTGGTTTTAACTGCTGCTTAGCAGCAGCGTGGGGCACCATTAAAACAGTAGTCTTGACATGGCATTAAGCAAGTAGTTGAAGAGCTGCTATGAATTAAAATTAGCGGGGTTTTGAGTAATTATTATGATGCCCACTAGGACATGCATGGCTATGGTTTCTCTCGGCATAGTCAATCACAAAGTGTTTCTTCTAACTTTAGAACTTAGCCATTTTAAATTGCCTGAAGTTCGAAGCCATCTCACAATATGGCTGTCCAAATATAACTTTGATTCATTTCTACCATTTCATTAAGTCATTTCAAAATAATATGAATGCACAAATAAGAATCTAGCTTACTACAAAATACCGAAATAGTTAATGAGATAAAAACAAAATTCACACATCACATTCTCTGCATGAAAAGCTATGGTTCAAACAGACTAGCATGTGCTTTGGCAAGAGGCCAATGTGCCTTTACATTTGGGTCTAACTTGTGATCCTGTGAATTTGGATATCTCAGGACTAATCCTAGTTCTGACTTCAGCTTTCAGCGTAGCCTTGCATAATTTCTTTTTTTTAACTTGTCCAGTGTTGAGGAGACCAAAAATAAGGATGGGCTCTAATAAGGATTAGTAAAGATTTGACTTTCTTGCCAAGCACAGGTGAGGAAAAGTGCTCTCCTTCGAGTGCTTATCCATAAGCATGTCCAAAATGTAGGTGCCCATGTGCTGCAGCAAACAAACTGAAAAACATTTTTCTCTTAGCAATACACACTGAACATACCATAGTCCTATTCTGCTCTTCCTCATGCTCCATGATAAAGGGATCAAGAGCAGTAAGCTTCCTATTTTTTACTTCCTCTCAACTTCCTCTGCTCAAGGCAGAGTGCCTTGATTGGCTCATGATTCAAGGCCTATGTTCTAGGTTTACAGAGCTGTAAACTACTTCTGATTCATTAATCTCCCGTTCCTTCCAATTTCATCCGTATGATGTAGCATGTTGAGGTATTTCCACCCTGTTTTTTCCTCTTTTGATTATAATCTCTATGCTTTACCTGCATGTGGTTTGGAAACTGGAAGCCAAGCACTGCTGTTATGACTTCTTATCAAACATGAGGATTCAAAACAGCACCACACAGTGGCATCATGCCAGGATCTGATCACTTTTCAGGTGCTTGCAACACCTAAGAGAACCCCATGAAACCAACAAGTGCTTTATCTCTCAACTGTTTAAATCTAAGGTCAGAGAGAACATGGACTCAGACTGCAGGTCTGCTTCCTGGGCAAAGCCACAGAATCCATCTTCAACCATAGGACTTAATATATGGCTCAGGGTTGTACTTCCCTCTCTGATATCAGTCAGTAAGGCAGATATGGCACTGGCACCATTTGAATCATCCACAGGCTGCAAGGCTAAAGGCAGTTTCCAGGGGCAATCTCTATCTGGGGACTCCAAAAGGAGGTATGATTCACCTCTATCTCATTCATTGTGTTCCTAGATTTCATGACTCAGGACAATTCTTGCTAAGATTCACATGCTTACATTTCAGCACCAATGAGCATCTCTGCTGGTCACTTGAAGTCTAAGGCACCAGTTCCCCCCAGGCCTAAATATCATTGTCTCCTCAAACTCCTCTAGATTGACTGGCGTCTGGGATGACATCAAAATTACCTCAGGAATCTATTCTGATTACCCTTTTTGGTTATGAGTCCACCATCAGGCCCAGACTCAGATTCATCTTTTACAGTACTACTTACAAAGGTAGGTTAATCAAAATCTCCATTTTTTTTATTCTGACCACGGTTTTGTTCAGTCCACAGACCAGGGTCATTGATACGATGATCCTAGAAGAGAACATCCAAGTCCTCTAGATTGTCTTGTTATTTCCCTTGGATTCCAACACGGCTGTTGCAAAAATGTGTCCAGTCTTTCCATGGTACCCATTTTGGCAACAGTGTCCTTGGCCTTACCCTGCTGTTGGTGATAGGTCAAGCTTTCCAGCCAACTAGTTCTCAACTTTGTCCTCAAAGACTTCTTTAGTTCAACTGACATTATCTTCCCCTTAATGAAAGCATTCTGTATATCTGGGTTTGACATTTTTCTGATTTGACTATCTCACTAACATCTTCTTTGCTGGATGTGGTTCAAACCTGTTGTCTTACCAGATAGATAGGGCCCTGCTGAATTCACAGAAGTGGGCTGCATGACAGCTTCTTTAATCTTTCAGGTTCCCCTGTGCACTCTCCCCTGCCCCTCACCAAAGTTGGCCTAAAACAGGGGTAATCAAACATTTAGCTCGCTAGGGAAGGTGTCCTTGGAAGAAGGGCAACGAGAGAGAGGAGGCAGATTAAGAGACCCAGGCAACTGTGTGGAGGACAATGCAATCCCAGAGCCACTGTCACTACCTCTGCTTGCACTTGTGAGGCTTCTGTCCAGGCAGAACTGCTCACCGTGGAGGCTTCCACCCATGTCTGGGTTTGGGACTGTGGGGACTCCAGCTTGTAAGTTCCTTCTGGTGATGGCCAGGTGAGGGAATGCTTCTGGTCTAAGTGGTGCATCCTGGTGGTGTCTCTGAGAGAACAGGCAAAAGAGATACAGGAGAAGGTGGTGAGTGTCTGCCATCAGGAGTTCATCCATTTAATGCTGGAGGAGACCTCCAGGACTGTGGAGGAAGAACTGCAAGAGGCAGTGCTAGAGAAGAGAGAGGACATGGATTCCCAGGAAGATGGAATTGGAAGCCTGTGACCACTGGCAGCAAGCATAAATCTCATCTCCACCTGCAGCCGTTTGTCTGGAAAGTAGATATGGAGCCCTAGGAACACAAAGTGAAGATCACATTCCATTTATGGAAGAGGATTGGCAAGGCCTCCCAAGGTGGAAAGGATCGAGACCACTGCCACCAAGAAGTGATGGGTGGTGGTGGTTGGAGACTCACTTCTACAAGGCATGGAGGGATCCATCTGCCAACCTCCTGACCTGTTGCCTTGTGAAGTCTGCTGCTTGCCTGGGGCCTGGATCCAAGATATCACAGAGGGATTACAGAGACTCATCTGGCCCTCTGACTACTACCCCATGCTGCTCATCCATGGGGGCACCAATTATACTGCCAGGGGAGACCCTGAGCAGATAAAAAATGACTACAGGGCTCTGAATGCAAGGGCGAAGGGGACAGGGGCTCAGGTGGGGTTCTCTTTAACCCTTCTGGTCAAGGGAAAAGGATTGGGAAGGAGTGGGTGCATCTTGCAGATCAGTACCTGGCTGCACAGGTCAGATCACCAGCAGGACTTTAACTTCTTTGACCACGGGATGATGTTTCAAGAAGAGAGATCACTAGGAAGAGATGGGATCCACCTGAAAAAGAGAGGGAAAAGCATTTTTGCAGAGAGCCTCACTAACCTAGTGAGAAGGACTTTACACTGGGTTTGCCAGGGGATGGAGACCAAAGCCCTGAGGTAAGTGGGAAAGTGGGTGACTTGGGGGAAGAGCAAGCAAGAAGGGGCAACAGGGAAGATGTTTTAATTTTCCCTGAGAAAACAGGGCAATCTATTAGTTAACTCAGGTGCCTGTACATGAATGCATGACACCTGGTAAAAAAAGCAGGAAGAATTTGAAGTCCTTGCATAATCATGGAACTATAACATGATTGGAATAACAGAGACTTAGTAGGATAGCTTCCATGACTTTAGTAGATGGGTATAAACTGCTCAGGAAGGACAGGCAGGGGAGAAGAGGAGGAGGAGTTTAACATTATGCAAAACATCCATTTGATTGCTCAGAGCTCCAGTATGGAACTGGAGATAGGCCTGTTGAAAGTCTCTGGGTTAGGGTCAGAACAGAGAACATCAAAGGTCATGTTATGGTGTGGGTCTGCTACAGACCACCACACAAGGAGGAAGGAGATGGATGAGGCTTTGTTCAAACAGTTAGCAAAAGTTTCCCAACCACAGGCCCTGGTTCTCATGGGGGTCTTCAATCACCCTGACATCTTTTGGGAGGGCAATACAGCAGTGCACAGGGTACCCCGGAAGTTTTTGCAGAGTTCTGGGGACAACTTCCTGGTGCAAGTGCTAAAGTGGCCAACTAGGGCCTGTGCTCTTCTTAGCCTGCTGCTCACAAACAGGGATGAATTGGTGGGGGGTGTACTAGTGGATGGCAAGTTGGGTAGCAGTGACCATAAGATGATTGAGTTCAGGATTCTGAGGAAAAGAAGGAAGGAGAGCAGCAGAGACAGGGTCCTGGACTTCAGAAAACAAGACTTTGATTCGTTCAGGGAGCTGATGGGCAGGAGCCCCTGAGAAACCAACCTGAGGGGAAGAGGAGTCCAGGGAGCTGGTTGTAATTCAAAGAAGGCTTACTGAGAGTGCAGCATGGGGTGGTAGTCAGAGTGCAGGAACAAACTACCCCAAAGCATAGGAAGACTATCAAGTATGGCGGAAGACCAGCTTGGCTTAGCAAGGGACTCTCCATTAAGCTAAATCACAGAAAGGAAGCTTATAAGAAGTGGAAACTTAGACGAACAACTAGAGAGGAGTATAAGAGTATTGCTCGGGCATGCAGGGATGAAGTCAGGAAGGTCAAAGTGCAACCAGAGTTGCAGCTAGGAAGGGATGTGAAGGCTAAAAAGAAGGGTTTCTACAAGTATGTCAGCAACAAGAGGAGGATCAGGGAAGTGTGGGTACCTTAATGAATGGGGGAGACAACCTAGTGACAGAGGATGCAGAAAAGGCTTAAGTACTCAATGCCTTTTTCACCTCAGTCTTGACAGGCAAAGTCAGCTCCCAGACTACTGCATTGGGCAACACAGTTTGGGGAGAAGATGGGCAGCCCTCAATGGTGAAAGAACAGGTTACGGACTATTAAGAAAAGCTGGATGTATACAAGTCCATGGGGCTGGATGCAATGCATCTGAGAGTACTGAGGGCATTGGATGATGTGATTGCAGAGCCACTGGTCTTCATCTTTGAATACTCATGGGGTCAGGAGAAGTCCCAGATTATTGGAAAAGGACATATGTAGTGCACATCTTTAAAAAAGGGAAGAAGGAGGATCCAGGGAACTACAGACCAGTCAGCCTCACTTCAGTCTCTGGAAAAATCATGGAGCAGATCCTCAAGGAATCCATTTCTAAGCACCTGGAGGAGAAGAAGGTGATTAGGAATAGTCCGTATCGATTTGCCAAGGGCAAGTCATGCTTGACCAACCTGATTGCCTTCTATGATGAGATGACTGGCTCTGAGAATGCTGGGAGATCTGTGAATGTGGTATACCTTGATTTTAGCAAGGCTTTTGATATGGTCTCCCACAACAGTCTCACAGGCAAGCTAAGGAAGTATGGACTGAATGAATGGCCTGTAAGGTGCATAGAAAATTGGTTGGAGCATCAGGCTCAGAGGGTAGTAATCAATGGCTTGATGTCTAGTTGGTACCCGGTATCAAGTGGTGTGCCCCAGGGTGCTATGTCCTAGAGCCAGTTTTGTTCAAGATCTTCATCAATGACCTGGTAGATGGCATAGAGTTCACCCTTAGCAAGTCTGCAGATGATATCAAGCTGGGGGAAGCAGTAGATACACTGGAGAGTAGGGCTAGGATTCAGGGTGACCTAGAGAAATTGGAGGATTGGGCCAAAAGGAATCTCATGGGGTTCAAGAAGGACACGTACAAAATCCTTCACTTAGGATGGACGAATCCTGTGCACCAGCACAGGCTGGGGGTGACTGGCTAAGCAGCTGATCTGCAGAAGACGACCTGGGGATTACAGTGGACAATAAGCTGAATATGAACCAACAGTGTGCTCATGTCGAGGAGAAGACTAACAGCATAATGGGCTACATTAGCAGGACCATTGCCAGGAGATCGAGTGAAGTGATTCTTCCCCTCTATGTGGCATTGGTGAGACCACGTTTAAAGTCTTGTGTTCAGTTTTGGGCCTCCCATTACAGAAAGGATGTGGACAAATTAGAGAGAGTCTAGTGGAGGGCAACAAAAATGGTAAGAGGGCTGGGGGCATAACTTATAAGAGGAGGCTGAGGGAACTGGACTTATATACTCTATAGAAGAGAATAGGGAATTTAATAGCAGCCTTCAACTGAACTGTTCTCAGTGGTGGCAGATGACAGAACAAGGAGCAATGGTCTCAAGTTGCAGCAAGGGAATTCAGGTTAGATATTAGGAAACTCTTTCACGAGAAGGGTAGTAAAACCCTGGAATAGGTTACCCAGAGAGGTTGTGGACTCTCCATCCTTGGAGGTTTTTAAGTCCTGGTTAGACAAACCTTGGCTGGGATAATCTAGTTGGGGATGGTCCTACTTTTCACAGGGGGTTGGACTAGATGACCTCCTGAGGTCCCTTTCATCCCTAATTTTCCATGATTCTATGTGTATATATAAATAACATAAGCAAGACATATATACTAAGGTTATTGTTTTCTGGGCAATTCAGTCTTAACCTTTGTTCCTGTTTTATGCTGAAGTACACATTTGGTGGGAATAATTAATAGCACGGAATTACATTTTTCCTGGATGAAGATATGCCAGTTAGATTACATATTCAGCACTATAGGTAGCAAAATACATATACATAGAACGATAAAGGATTTGTATTGCCATTCAGCTGCTCCAAAATATATATTTTCAAGATATTTTTGTTATGTTTTCTGAATCGTCTTTACTATATCTGAGAGAGAGAGAGAGAATCTGCAATTTTTGCTAATTCTTAATTCTTTAAGTTATGATTTGGAGTACACCTGTTGCACTCTATTCATTCCCCTCTTTATCCTTTCTCAAGGATTTGCCTAAAGCACACTAGCCTCTAATTCACAGTGCATTATTGATAAAAACAGAGATCATTTTGATAAGTTTGAAGCACCACTGCTATTTTGTTATGATTAATCCTTCCATGACATCCAATTCTGAAGCACAGTATCACAACAAACTAGCTGCATCTTTAATCAGTCACCTTAAAACTTTTAATTATTTTCCATCAATAGTCTTACTGGATTTTAATGCTGTTCTAATAAAACAGTTGTTTCAGCATCAATAATTTCAAATAATTTGTGACAAATAAAAAAAAAAATACTTTTTTAGATACACTAATGGAAGGAGCCCAAATTAAAGTAACCATTCCAATAGCTTGCAAGAATAGCTAACATAAAATATCAAAAATATAGTTTTATGTTTGCTAAACTGTTTTAGCAAGGAAATTGCCAAAAAGCACTTGGTATCTTAAGTACTTGCATTATGCCATGAATTTTGTATGATTCAATTTGGCTGTGTTCCATGTGTCTGAATCAGTGAAGATGCAGATCAAAATAATAGGTATATTTTCAAGGGGGTGTGTGGAGCAAGAGGAACAACAGCTTTTTATTTTTTAAATATTTTAAGGTGGTTGTTTTTTTTTAAAGTCACATGGCCCAAGTAATGGGCCTAAAACAAACCCAGATTCATGGAGACAGAAAGAGAGGAAAAAAAGAGTGCTGTGTCCTTGTGCTTAAGGCTCTCACCAGTGGGAGGAAGGAACCTAGAACCTGGTTCTAGTTTTTACCTGGATAACTCAGTTTCAAATTGTCATTCAGCATCATAAATCAAGGTAGGTTCAACAGAAATCTGCTCAGTATATTCTACCATGCAGTCCCAGAAGTATTTATGTGTCGAGATACTCATTTTGATTACACGTTCTGAAAAGTTTGTAAAGTCTATTTTATTAAGCTCAGGAAATTTTACTGCTACTTTTTTTCCCCCCCTTGAAACATAGCTGGATAAGGGGACCAAAGCCAAGGGAAAGAAGAAAAAAACCTTGTAGACGATATTATTCAGGTACATTTAAACACTCATTAGAAGGAATATCTATTTCTTTGTTGTGTAGGAAGCAGTAAATAGCTGTTGAGCTAGATTAAATGCTGAAGCAATGCTCAGGCATTTAATCAGACTCAAAAGCTATTTGCCGTAAGCATACTAAAAGGTAATAAAGATGACAAACTATAGTGTAAAAAAGATGAAAACAAGGCAAATTGTCTGTCTTTTTGAACAGCTAAAGAGCTGCGTTAGTGCTTTTTTGAAAATTTTCAGTAACATGCTCCATGGATTATATGCCATATGAATGCCATTGTGTGCCTTAGAATATATCTATACAGATATGAATACTTGAAGAATGGTTTTAATGGAAATATGTTGTAAAATCCAATGCACTACTATCAATATTTCAATGGTGAGTGAAGTTTATCTTTGAAATCAGGACTCATCATTTGAATATCTAAATCCTACATTTGAGTGCTCAGGTGGAGCAAAAGGAGTTCATGTTCATGTTCATGTTCACTAATACATCTTTTGACCCGTCTTTCAGTTCCAATTAAAGATAAAACTTTGCACAGAGGGGCCATACAAAGCTATATGCAAAATGCAAGAGTTAAATGCTAATGGCCCATTTCTTCAAACCGATAGACACTCTCAGCTAGCACTGATGGAAAGAGGGATGAGTGATATTGAAGGAAGTAATCAATACCATTCCTGCTCAGGTCCTGAGTGCAGATGATATCAAGAACTGGTTTTAAGTTTGGAGATACAAGTAATGAGTTCCAGTTTGAAACTGGATCCAGACATTCTAATACAACTTCTGAGAGGAAGCACTGTATGTGCTTGATTTCTGAACTGTGACAGGCTAAAACTTCTTTTTCCTGCAAGATAATATTGTATGTCTTCTGTCATGAACACACACACATATTTCTAATCCAGGGAATTCACAAAAGTGTAAATTGATGTTTAGCTCCTCTCAGCTTTAATATTTTTTTCTAATTGCATTGTAATTTAGTGATAATTACTTTAGACTAATTAATAGGAGTATGGAGGTTTGCATGGATCAGAGAACACTGTTAATTAACAACATAGTGAATGAAAATGGATCTGTCTTTATACTTTGATATGTATTTAAATTGCATTGTTTCAACATATGCTCTTAATATGAGCTTAATTTTCATATTCATTATAGAATATCTCAAAAGATCTGTTCTCGCTCTGGGTGCAGGAAAGGTAGTTTAATTTTCACTATGTGTTGCTCTCTCCTTGTACATCTTTGTCTAGCCAAGAAGTCATCCATCATTTTCAATGCGGTAGCATCAAAACATAATCGGTATTCTGTCTGTCTATTGGTTGTGGGATTTTATTCAGCTGTGTCTGATTTAGACCAATCCGCTTCTGCATACAGATCCAAATTTCTTTAAAAAGAAATTCCATCCCTTTCTGGCTGTCTAATCTAATGCAGGCTTCCTAGAAATCTTTGAACCAGCAGTAATGAATACAAGCACATGCAAAGTATGTTTAACATTGTGCAGTAAATGAAGCACTTAACTAAGATGAAGAATTTTGCTATAGCTAGATTTTCAAGAGTGCTCAGAACCCATTTAATGCACATTTGCTAATGTTCAGGATTTCCAAAAGTGCTCAGGACTCTGCTCCTCCAGTTAGCAGCAATGTAAGCTGTTGGGTACTGCGCACCCTTGAAAATCTCACTAGTAAGATATACAGGCTGAGTCTTCAACGCTCTTCAGGCATCTAACTGATGTTGACTTCTAAATACCTTTAGGAATCTGTACTAGGTACATAAATAGAGCTGATTTTTTTTTTCTAATTCTGACTTCCAGTTTCTCAATGGGATGACTTGTCCCGTGAATAGAAGTAGTCAAGTTATGTCTGCTTTAGATAAAGAAATAACCTCATTTAGGCCTCACTGGATAATTATCCTTAGTTAATATGGGGTGCTTTCAAAATGTGGGTATCAACGGTCCCTCTGCAATTTTTAATATACTAGATTGTGCACAAACATTAGTTGCGAGAATGAGAAAAAACAAGGAAACCTATGCATGTCATTTATCCTAGAAAACATGAAATATTATGTAGTTATGAACTGTGCTGTTTGCTTGCCCCTAAAAAACTCTAACAGGGTAGCTGAATCCACTATTCTACTCAGAACAAAGCAGAATATAAAATCAGAGTTGCATCAACTTTTCCAGTTCTACTCCCCTTCATGGCAGGTAATTTAAGAGAAGAGTTGTTTGCAAAATTCAGGTGATTAACTTGCTCTGGGTCCTGAGACTGTATAGGGTAAATAAATCAAGCAGTCAAAGGGGTTCATTGTGAAAATGGGTACAAGCAATTGATGAAGTGGGTTCTTAATAATGAACATGCATAGAGTTAAGTCCCCTCTATATATGCCATGTTGTTCTACATTTCAGTTTATGACTTTATGTCAATACCCCAAATATGAGTTTTATCAGTACAGTGTGTTGGGCTTAAACCATTCACCTTTAATCAGGTCTCCCCTTTCAATCTTTGACAATACGAAGGATAAATGTCTACATTTTTCAAGGACTGTTCAGGAAACAAAGACACCTTGGCACGACTAGTTCTGAACACCAGTTTCCACTAGTTCCTCACACAAATATTTTGTATTCTTCATGGTGACACAGAGGACAGATTAGGACTCTGAATCAAAATCTCCAGCAAGCAATGCAAGAAAAGAGGGTGAAGGTATATCAAGGAGATATATTAATTTTGTCTTAATTGGGATTTTTACAAGAGAAATTTATAATTACATAACAAAATGAGACTTTTCTCAATAGCATGTGCTTGTACATATGCCTAAAACATTAAGATACTATATAAAATGGTTTTCTTCATCCATGTTCAGTGATTTATCACCTACTGAATAGAAGATCAGGGATGTTAGGAAGAGCTTAATGAATACAACAATCCAGATCTTCAGCTAGTGTAAATTGGCTTATCACTTGACTTCCATGGAGACAGACCTATTTACATCAGCTGACAATCTAGTTGAACTTGTCTAACTAGCTACAGAAACACATGGGAGGAAAAATTTTAAATGACAGTGTAGGAATTGCTATAGTTGGTTGGCTGCAGTGGAAGCAAATGTGTTAAATTAATTCTATGGACATACTTCATTAGTTAAACATGGACTTAATTCAGTGTTCACTAAGAAAGCATCTAATTACTTATTTCTTTGGTTAACTGAATGCATGACATCAGCCATAACACTTTAACAAATGGAAACAATTTAAAGTACAATTTTTCAACAAGAAGAATTTTCAAACCATATGCAACACATGTTGACTTACACTTTCTTCCAGACTCATTTTTGTCAACAAAAATATTTTTCAAGTCCCTTATTTATTCTATCAGCAAAGCAGATTTGTCAAAGTTCCTACTGTTATTTCTGTTAATACAAAGTATTAGTGCTTCATTAAAAAAACGTGCGTTTTAACAGTGCTCTTACAAAATGATTTTGATAAAATGTATTAATTCAAGGCCTTCCTGTCAATAAATAAAAACAGAATAAAAAGCTCCAGGCAATGTAGTGTATTGAGTCCCTAGCTCTTTCTGTGGCCAGCTGTGGAGCTTAATATATCTTATTAAACACCATATTTGATTTTATTAAAACAAGCCATGTCATGATCCCCGTTCTAATGAGAGATTCACATCTCTGACAGCCTCCAA
The DNA here is from genome assembly GCF_000455745.1 of Alligator sinensis. Lineage (NCBI taxonomy): Eukaryota > Metazoa > Chordata > Crocodylia > Alligatoridae > Alligator > Alligator sinensis. The sequence goes on along the minus strand of NW_005841856.1, from coordinate 2,537,199 downwards.
TTGTCCAACTTGTCCATTTTCACAGAAAATGCCTTAGCTTAGCTGATACAAAGGTAAAGGAAAGATGCTAGAAAAAAACAGTATTTGTTTCCTAAATGTTATGCCTTTCTTCAAAAAGCAACATAGTGTTTTGCTCTGATCATTTTATTAAAGTTCAGGGGTCATGGCAGAAGGCTTTTCATGCCCAACTGATTTCCAGATTGAAATAGGAATTTTCTCCTTCCCATATATGCCTAGGACAGAATGGTAGAAACCCTATCATTGTCCAAGGATCAATGCCAAGTCCAGAAGGAAAACAATCAGAAACAATCTTCAGTGTATGAATAACTTTTTGAGCACAGTAAAAAGTACACTAGATAAGTAAACTGAGATAAGTGCCCTGAGGCTGCATGTATATCGATAATTACAACACTTATAGAAATCCAAAATCCAAGATAGAGAAGACATCTCCAGAAAAATAAGACAATGGACCTGATTCTTCTCCTCTTGGAATTCCACTTAAATCATTGCACCAACATCTGATTTACATCAGTTTAGATACGAACCTCCTATAAATCACTGTTTTTGAGCATTTCACCATCTGCTGCAGGTAATATCAGAGACAGAGGGAGTAGACTAAATATTTTTCATGGAATGCAGAAACAATTCTTTAGATTTATCATTCTTTATCTTCCTGTGTAATGTCTAAACAATAAGAATACATTAAACTATGACCCTCTAAAGATCATTTTATCTAGTACAGTTGGCAAAAATATCCTGCTCTTTTGGAATTCCAAGTGTGATCCTTGCAGAAGGGAGCAGACATAGATTATATTGGCTTCAGAAATCAAGATTCAATATAAACAACCTTCTTCATAAAGACAGCCTACCTAGCTATTTCTGCCTATCTATTTCTACCCATTTCTCTAACAAAATTTGTCCTCTCCGCATCCTAGAATCTAAATATTTTCAAGGGAAATATGATCTGCATAGCAAGGTGCTTACTGGTTGTCATGAAACTTTCTACTTTTTTCCCTTTGCCATCTTTAGAAAGGTCTGTTTTGAGCTATCATTATGGTTAAAATGAAGAAGCTGTATCAAGAAGTAGTCTCACATCAGAACCCAAAAGTTGTATTGGATTAATTCACTCTTTTTGGAGGATCATTTTCCAGTCAAGAATCCTTCAGCCAGGAATGCTTTATCTTCATCACTCACATATTATTTTCAGTTTCATGATCCCAGAAGACCATAGCTATTTGGTAGGTTATGGATCAAAGAGGAGCAGTTTATTACTCTGTGGGCCCATCTACACATCCACTTTAATGTGCAGTAGCCTATTTAACTGCTCATTGAAGTGTTACGTAAAAAATTATGCACGTAAAAAAACATGCAATCATGCTATCCCCAGTAAAATAGGCTACTGCACATTAAGTGTCACTAAAAAATGAGCATTCATTACTTAACATTAAGACTGCCTAATGTGCATTTCTTTAGCACCTCACATTGGAAGTGCTAAATTTAATGCGCATTAGAAAAAGTGCCTTAATGCACGTGTAGACTGGTCCTCTGTGTGTGTGTATATGCGCGTGCGTGCGTGTGTGTGTGTGTCTGTGTGTGTGTGTGTGTGTGTGTAAACACAATTATTCCTTTTGGACCAGTAATATATATTTAAATATAAACATCACTATTGTAACCAATTAATTCGGTATATTAGCCATAGCTTTTCAGGAGAAAAGCAGAATTTACAGACTATCTTCCCAGGTTAAGTCAGCCTGGAATGCTCTTCTAGCCTGATGGTTCACAAAAAGATTTTACAGTTGGTCTAATAAAAGATATAAACAAAAAAATCTTTGATTTTCCTGTGTTAAGTCAGTATTAAATTTACAAGGTTTCTACTGTTAGCATTATTCATTTATATGGATAATAAATAAAAAGAAAATAAAGGACAGGGAAAGTATTTCCCCCAGTATCAATAGCTGAAAAATATACAAACTCACTGTAATTTTTTTTTGCATTCTGACATGTATCTGTGTAACTCATCCTTTAGTTTTCTTCATGAATCATTCATACATCACACCCAGACTCATGCTAAAAAGATCTTCAGGAAAAAAAAAAATCATGTGCTGTCTCTGCCTTTTTTCAAATGAGTTTGGGCCCTAAATTAACTTTTGACTGATAGCTTTGTGCAGTAAAATACTTCTCAACAGAACAAAAACTGGAGTAGTCTATAATTTAAATTGGCATATTGAAGAGTTTTGTAGATATGAGTTGATACACAGTGAACAAGAATGAAATTATGTATGCAAATATAGCACTGCAGGTGTTGTTGATGACAATATGTTTTAAAAAACATAGCACTAGAGTTTTAGCTAACCTGTTCCATATATATACATTCTTTGCAAGTTTCTTAAAATCATCTACATGAAATAAGAAAAACCCAGATGCTAAAGTGAGTCAATTGTATGTGATAAAATGTGCTATTGAGAGATGAGCCAAATGGCTGACAAAAGACACACTTGGATACACACACTCATTTCAAAAGCCTGACTTGTAGCAAATACCTGATCATGCTGAGAACCTGCAACTGCCACTGAAGGAACAGGATGTTTCAAATACACAGTTCTCCTCAGAGCAGGTCTTTCATTTGCTAAAACATAAGAATTGCCATTTACTGGGTCAGACCATAGGTCCATCTTCCCCAGTATCCTGTATCACAGTGGCAGAGAGCGAGTGCTTGAAGCAACAGTGAACTGCACATGACCAGAGTTTTGCTCCACTGTTGCTCTCTCACTTACAGCCTCCACCTTTTACGGTGTTTGCAGATGTTTGGAGGAGGGAGAGGAGGAGGTTAGATTGTATTAAAAATGGCCACCTGACCTAGCTGAGTTTGCCCAGGTATTGACCTCACACTTATGGCGCAGACAGAAGCGTCAGTTTTGCCTGATCTGGCCACAGGAAGTGGTTTATAGCTATGACCAAAGACAAGTGCATGGCTGCAGACAGCTTAAAAATGGCTAATCAGGCCAAAATCTGAACCCTCATTGCAGGTTCAAATTCAGACATTTCAAAACACAGAATCTTCTGTAACTTGTGTCTGCACTGCCACCCACCCTTGAGCTGTTTCCATAATGGGAGTGGGGAAAGGGAGCACAGGAAGTTTGGACTTGTTTTTTTTCAGCCCCTGCAGCAGGGTGGGGCAGGTGTACAGGATCCTCCCCCCAGGTGGGGGGCTTCCAATTCACCCAATCCACCCTCCAGCACTGGTGGAGGAACCCTAGAATGAGCTCCCTCTTCTCCCTTTCCCCCCTCCCATTCTGAAACAGGGACAGTCTGGGAAGGAGGACGGGCTGTTGCTAGAGGAAACTAGCTGCAGGCTCCAGCCGGCATCTGGATTCCCTGCCCCTCTGGAAGCAACATTGAACTTTTGTTTGGTCTGGGGGTTTGTTGCAACTCAGAATGCTTGCTGCAAAGCATTCTGAGTTACAGCAGGAAGCTGCACTTCTGTTTGCACCCTTAGATCCCTACATGTCTCAGGGCTGTGATTTTCCTACCTACCTCCCTGGCACTGGGCTATTTTTAGCTCCCCGGCCCCTTTCCCCCTCTCCTGTAGACTAGCCAGCCTCTCCCTTCCACACACACCCTCCATTCCTCAAGCTGCTCCTGATGCTGCATTTATCAGCATTTGCCAATGCCAGGAGCCAAAGAAGTAAGTTCCAGTGGGGGATGGGTTGGTGGGACGGGGGTATAGGTTGGCCAGAGTGGGGTAAAAAATAATCCTTGGCTCCCTCAAGCCCTCCCCCACAGTCTCTGCAAGTCCCCCTGATCCTTCCAAGCTCTCCCAGACCCCACCAACTCCCTGTGGACCCCAACCATTCCCCTAATCCCCTACAGATGCTGTCTGTATCCCCTACCCCCTGATTGCTCCTGCAGATCCTACATGCCCCCCCGTCCCCCTTGCAGATGCTGCTAGTATCTCTGAGACCACCCTGCAGATTCTGTCTGCCCTCCTGATCCCTTCTATGGATCCTACTTGCCCCCCATGTCCTTGCATGCTCCCCAATAACCCCAACCCCCCACTAGCCTCCCCATCCCAATATACCTTAGATTGGGTGGCTATTTTTAACTTGATCTAACCTCCCACAACCTCTCTGAATAGCTGCACCCAGCCTTAATATCTAAGAAGTTCTGATTCAGAGGCTGTGTCCTTAGCGCCTATGCTCAATAACTACTGATGCCTCTTTCTCCAAGAATGTGTCCAATCCCTTTTTGACTCGGATCCTTTTTTGAATTTGGATCACCACCCATGACTACTGATTTGCCATATTTGGTGGCTGTACTTAAGATTTCAAAATATATCTTCGGAGAAGCATCTGAGAAGTCAATTTAGGAAAAAGTAATGTCTAATGATGTTGGTTGAGGGGCCTCAAAAATTGTGATGACTCCATCTGAGTAATATTTTTAACCACTCCTCTATTTTTACCTCATATGACCATTTCTTTTTTTTTTTACACTGAAGTATACAACTATAGCAAAAAGTACAATAATAAATTACTGTGAACTGCATAGTATGCAGTGTTTTTTGATTTGGGTCTAAGCCAACATCCATTCAAATGGATAGAAATTTTTGTGTTGAATTCAGCGGGCATTGGATTACGCCATAGTTCTTGCTATGTGGCATTATATGTACTAACTAGTTAATTGTGTATAGATGTAAAGGAAACAGAAGTCAAATGACTAAGAGGTGCCTCAACTTGATGGGTTACACTACTATTGGAAGTACGGGAAAGGTTATTCATGGATGCCCTTTGAAAAGGAAGAGGTATCTTTTTTTTATTATTAAAATGAGAATTGTTGCTCCTGAATGTATGCAAAGACACCTAAAGTTCCATATTATAAGTCCTACTAACCATGCTATAGCATTTCTGAGAGAGAGAGTTTCTGATCAACAACAACCTTACCATGAATGGTTTTGTACAGATTTTCTTTAGATCTGTAACAAATACTCTTTATTTTATGACCTATTGGAATGTTGTAGAATACTCTTTTCCTCTGCTATACAAATGTCAGAGCTGTCAGGCAGCTGAAACTTGTCCCCTGATTGAATGAAACAAATTGCTAGCCTAAGCACCATTTCTAGGTCTTGAACCAAGGCCTTTTCAACATGGATCTAACTTATTACAACATTTGTTGACTGACCCTCCATGTTGGACCAAGCATTATTATTAGCTAAGAAATTAAAGTTGACAGTGTTTATTCTGGGAACTGATTAATTAAATGCCTTTCCTGGCAGATCCATTAGTATCAGCACAGCATGGCATATATATTGACACAGAGAGAGAAATTGCTTTCAACAATAGAGCTCTGTTGACAAAACAGTGTAACATTTGGACCATTAGAAACTGTACAGGAATCCATCTTCTCTATCAATCTCATTTCAGTTGACAAAAATATTTAGCAACAAGACAGGGGAAAGGGCAGGCAGGGGTGGTATGATATATGCATATGTGGATTATACATTTAATATTTTTCTTTTGGAGGGAACTGGAAATTGTGAAAGCTTGGAGCTTCTCTGCATGGAGAGAGTTGGAAATGTAAGGGCAGGTGGGAGGGAAAGGAAAACAACAAATAAATCCCTCCTATGGAGTCCTCAGCTAAAATTAATCCTACTAATATAAAAGAGGAGCCAGAGAGAAAAGATTAAAATATCTAAAGAGGACTAAAATCCTCAGGCTCAGTCAGACTCTACTAAGAGATAGTGAAGCAGGGTGCTCAGCAGGGGCTGATGTCACAAAGTTTTATTTGTTTCCTGTCATCAGTTGCTGGTAGGAGGTCTCATTACCCACAGCCTGGACTGGCATTTAAAGAACTCTATTTAAAACTTTGTTGGTGCCTTAGATACTAATACAAATGAAACAGACTCTGGGTTAGATCCTTCACTGCCTTAGATGGTGGATCTAAACATTTGTCCGTTTGTTAGCAACATGTTAGAAGCTCAGTCCTGCAAAACCCTGAACCCAGCAGGAGATTGAATGGGCTAGTTACACTAGGACTTGAGACTAAGACCTCTGGATCTAAACGTACACCATTGCAACCGGTGCTAAGCAGAGTCATCAACTGCTAGAGATGGGCCTACATCACTGTAGGGAGGGAGAGATTGGGTGTGAGTTACCTAGTGGCACACTCAGTTAAGGAACTTTCATTCCCATCCTATAACATGCTTCTCTCCCATTCAGCCACTCTCCCTGTCCCTGTCCTTTTCACCACCACTGTTAAGCAGACATAGACAAAAACCATTCATAGCCTTGTAATTCCAGCGTGACAGAAAATCTTAACTTGGACCTCAGAAAATCACCATGTCTCACTGCATTTTGCAGGACTTCTTTGCAGCTCATTCTCACGATTGCCTCGTTTTGTCCAGTTTGAACATCTGAGCTCATGGTTTCATAGATTCATAGATGATTCATAGATTCATAGATGCTAGGGTCGGAAGGGACCGCAATAGATCATCGAGTCCGACCCCCTGCATAGGCAGGGAAAAGGGAAGAGTGATGGGTCTAGATGACCCCAGCTAGATGCATATCCAACCTCCTCTTCAAGACCCCCAGGGTAGGGGAGAGCACCACCTCCCTTGGGAGCCCGTTCCAGACCCTGGCCACTCTAACTGTGAAGAAGTTCCTCCTAATATCCAGTCTAAATCTGCTCTCTGCTAGCTTGTGGCCATTATTTCTTGGAACCCCCAGGGGTGCCTCGGTGAATAAAACCTCATCAATTCCCTTCTGTGCCCTCAGCATTTCTATTTTGTGTTGTCTGGTATCTTGTGTCAGTACCTTATTGCAGAGGGCTAGTTACTTCTCTGAGTGAATAAGGATGACAGAACCATGAAGAAAGTCCATGAAGAGTGTAAATATATAAAAATATGGAATAGTTTAATTGATTGAAGGACAAGGCAAAGTATCTATTTCTTAGTCCTACCCTAGGATGTTGAAAGGAGCCACAAAAACAATTCACCTGGCCAGATACAGGTATTCCTACTGCATGGAAAAGTACTTAGGTGGCACTGAGCTGGTCAAATTTGTCTCATTTACAGCATAAGTTGCATGTGTGGTTGTATGCGTGTCAGGAGAAATAGGGATGTAAATCTCTAGATCTCTTGGTTCAGAGATGATACCTTTGATTAGACCAACTAAGAAATTGCAAGAAAATGATCTTTTTCTGCAAGCTTTTGGGCACATAGACCCTTCCTCAGGCTCAGGGAAAATTAAATATGGCAAAAAGTCCCTATAGGTAGAAAATAAACTTCATTTTTGCACAGAGGAAGCTGAAGATGGAAGTCAGTGATTTCTTAGTTAGTCTAATACCAGGTATCATCTCTGAACCAAGAGTTTTGCATTTCTTTTTGTCTCAGACCAACATGGCTACCAAATATATCCCTGAAACATGGAAGATGTCAAATTTTAGCAGATTTTGGATTTAAACTTGATTGCTGAACAATAAGAAAGATTTCTACACCTCTCTGCCTGTCTGGCATCTGACACCACCAGGGCAGGAATCCTGCCTTCTCTGCACATCAAAGAGCAACTCCCAAAGACACTCGCATGGACCCAGAGGAACAGCCTTCCACCTCCAGCTTCCTCTGTGTAGAAATGAAGTTTATTTTCTACCTATGGGGACTTTTTACTATATTTTTTACCATTTTCCCCCAGCTTCAGGAAGGGCGTGTATGCCTGAAAGCTTGTAGAAAATTGTATTTTTTTTGTGATTTCTTAGTTGATCTAATAAACCAAGAGTTGTAGAGTTTTGCATTTCAGGAGAAACAGGACACACAGCAGGATTAGCACTACATCCCATTAAGTTCAGCCCTTAATATTAGCTATCCAGTTCAGGTTAGGGAAGCCCTGAGGTTGCTATAAATTATACTGGAGGCATCCGCCAATCAAACCCAGGGAGAGAGGGCTGCACATCGCTCCTTTATTGTTCCCCACCTTTTATTGTTTACTACACAAACTTGGGAACTGAGCCTAGAGTCTTCAGCTGCAAGAAGCATTCAAAAGAGAGATGAAAAGCTCCCAATAATAGCTGAAAGACATGAGAAATAATCATTATACATCACAAAATGATATGGAAGATATTTGAATAACAGCAGTGGCAACTTCTGCAATTGTATTATGGAAAGAGTTTAGTCAGTGTGAGGAACGCAAAGACAAAAGATAATGAGCAAGAAATCTCAGCTGGTGTATGTATGTGGCTGTATTGACTTTGACAGAATTATACTGATTTATGTCAAATTAATGTCATAAGTGAAATGTTTCAAAGGGACATGTTTATCACCAGGACCTGGATTTCATTAATTATATTAAAAAAGACCCTGATCCTATTCATTCGTTTAATATTCTTTGTTGCAGTATAAGTACAATATGTTCAGACCATAATTCTGTTTGCCTATAAACTCATGCTAAACATAATATCCTTCAATAGAATAAATAACATACATACATTTTTTCTTTTAAAATTTCCCAAGTCTGATTTTTAAGGAAGCTCCATGAATAATTCATGAGGAAAGGTGCTCTATGACTTACTACTAGGCTTTTTATTGCTGCTTTTCACTTTGTATACACATTTGCCACCGAGTTGTCAACGATAAGTGAAAGATTTGCTTTAATTTTCATATAATAAAAAGGAAGAACCCAGAGTTCTTCCCATTATTAACTGGTTTCAGCAATTTTATGTCACATTGAACGGACAAGTACTCACCTACTTCTATTTCGCTTTAATGTTTACTGTGGAAATCAATTAGGTTTCAGTCACAATAACAGTGTGTCTGTAATTCATGTGAGCAACTCAGGAGAGTGAATACAACTTATGGAAGAGAAACAGTTCTTGAACTATTTAGTTTTGATGGCAAGCTACTGCACAAAATTTAAGAACCCTACAGAAAAGTATGGCTGAGACGGTGGATAATGGGACATAGAATTTCCCAGTAGTTCAAATGTAATAGATTTTAACTCATGACTGCCTCGTGACAGCATTAATGGCCAAAATTAAGTAAATTGATGGTCTCAATCTAATTCCCTTGTACGAAGTAATATCTGCCCTTATTTCCCAGTTGAAATCAATCAGAATTTAGGGCACCAGAAAACTGGACGTCCAAATCTTAGTAAAACCTCATGCAAATAAAACTGAAAAAACATTATGAATATTTTAAAAATATTTAGAGATTTTCACAAAGGTAGCAATGTTGTGCTAAAGAAATAAGAATGTGGCTGTCTAAGCACAGGTAAAAGTAGGCTCTCTCTAAAACAAATCAAAGGTAGAAAACTCCTTTCTCTACCCTCTACAGAGAACTGAGTTATAATTGTGAGTATATCTATTGTCCCTTGAAAGTGCTGGAGCTATAAAAATTTATACCAGCTGAGACACTGCCTTTTCATGTGAACATAACATCAACGATGTCTTCCCATCTGCAAAACAGATCAGACACTTGCTCAAAAAACAGCATTGACTGCAGAACATGACTACTGTGTTGAGGCTTTATGGATTCCTTGGTTGATTATCCTGTTCCCTACTGCACAATTCCTAACAAAATGTGGACACTTTCAAAAACTTTATTTTTTTTTACATCTGATTTTCCTGCCCAGCCTCAGGACAATATAAGAAATGGTGAAAGGGTTTGTATAAAGAACCCATTTGGAGAGATGCTGAGAGCCTCTTCTCAGTTGCTGGTGCAGTCAACAAGATGCAAAGCACTTAGAATTGTCATTTGGTATCCTACTTTCAGATATGGTGCCTGATTTTGGAATTTTTCATTGATAAATCTGAGGCAGCTTGTCCTGATTAGCAGATGTATTTTGGAGTTAGAAGGATAAGGATATTAGGGAGGAAGGGAAAGGGGGGAGATCCTACAAGTGCTTATCACCTCCAAAAATTAGACTCCTAACAGTCTTTCAAAGTCAACACTGAAACTATGTTATCTTTAGCTAGGCAAATAATGAAAGGAGTGCAGTAGTAATTGATAATGTCTAGACAGTAGTAAAAGATAATAAACTTTGAAAGATTCTAAGATTTCATTCAAATGATCAAATGACAATTCCTTAGTTTTATGAGAACTAGCTTCCTTATAGAATTTCAATTTAGTACTTTCTATCTCAGAAAAGAAATGAGCAAAGAACTATGGTATATGGGCATTTCTGCACTCCTATGTCCCCAAAGGAAGGTACTCAGAAACCAGTTTGATTTATCAAAATGGCTACTAAGAATAAACAATCTGTTTGTTTTTTTTTTCATTTAAAAAAAAATCAACATGGATATATATCATCTGACTTTCATGTCGGGGTGTAGATGCTGTTATATTCTCTGAACTAGCTGGCCATTCTGTAATAGTGCTTCTAATAGTGCTATATATTCATACCTTATAAACTTGTGAAATTCCTTTGCAGTTATAGTATATAATGATCTTTCAACAATGCACATGGAAAAAAATGCACACGGAAAAAATGATCAAGTTTGATATTTTCAGTTTAGTCCTCACTACCACATGATACCACATAAATGAAAATTAGATTTTTATTAGCACAATCAAAATGATCATTTTTCTATATTGAGTTTAAACATCTGATCTACTTCCCCCCAACCTCAGGGTGCCTGTAGACATGCAGGGAGGGTGCCCCAATGCACTGTAGTTACAGCACATCAGCGCAGATTAAGTTAATTGAGTTTGCTGCCTCCACATTTTGTGTATCAGTGCCTCCATGCTTCAAAATGGGAGCAGGGGCACTTGAACTAAAAAGCTCGTTTGATGACCTTTAGTTAAAGCACCCCTACCACCATTTTGAAGTGTGGGGACACTGATATATGAGATTCTGTGGGTGCTTTAATTACAGCAGCTCTCAGAGCTGCACTAATTTAAACACCTTGCCGTACCCCCCCAAGCATTTGTAAAAATGCCCTAAGAGTTCGGCATATGAAAAAAATCCACATGTAATCCACCAAGCCTTGTTAGTAAAAAGATATTAAACAAAGATAAAAATTGTTCTTTGTATTTATAGTAATTTTGGAAATGGAAACAGATCAATATTGTTGACATATATTGCTCTTAATTTTCCAGCATCCAGTTCATAATTTATTTTAAATCAGTTAAAGTCTTTTGTTTCAAAAAAGTATACTTTGCTCATACAATAATATGTCATGGAGAGGCCATGCAGGTGTTCAAACTTACAAATTACTAGCTGCAATACAATATAAGAAACTAAGTAAAATACAAGAGAATAATAACCTCCTGAGGTCCCTTCCAACCCTAATTTTCTATGATTCTATAATTCTACACTAATTGACATCAACGGCAAAAAATTTCATTGGGTTCGTTGGAAACAGGAATAGGTAGTAAGGCTGTGCGAAGCTTCAGGTGGTGGTTCAATTCAGAGGAGATTCGGCCCAATTTGGTGGCTGAATCTCCAAATCTGAATCAAATGAGGGGACCAATTAAAAGGTACGAATCGATTCAAAGCTCGCTGAATCTTCGGAAAAGGTTCGGAGAGCATTGATGATTCGGGCAGTCCCTGCTGGCTGCAGCCGGACTCCGAGCTAGTAAGTACTAGGGGCAGAGAAGGGGGAGCTGGGGAAGGGGACCATGGAGGTACCCCTGCCAGCCCCCCAACCCCCTCTCCTCTCCTAGCCCCCCCAATCCCCGCCCACTCCCCCAGCCCACACATGGTTGCCCTGCCTGCCCCAGCTCCTGGCACTTTAAAGAAAAGCCCGGGAACCACTGGGTGGGGGGGTAATCCTTGCTGCCCCCCACTGCCCCACACTGCATGGGGAGCTCTGCCACAAGCCCCCCGACCCCCCCCTCACTCCTCCAGCCCCGCCACGGATGCCCTGCCTGGGGAAAAGCAAAAAAATGGAGAAAAGCCCTGGCACTCACCACTCCTGCAGCAGCCTCAGGGCTTTGGGGGGCTCATGCAGAGCTGCCCACATGATGCAGGGCAGTGGGGGGCAGCAGGGATTTGCCCCCCCCCCACTGGCAGGAGGGCTGAGTCCTGGGGCTTTTCTCAGGGTTTTTTTTTCCTTAAAGGGCCGGAGCTGGCCCAGGCAGGGCACCCATGAGGGGACTGGGGGAGTGAGAGGGGAGTTGGGGGGCTTGTGGCAGAGCTCCCCATGCAGTGTGGGGCAGTGGGGGGCAGCAGGGATTTCCCCCCCCCCCCAGCCTGGCAGCACCTGCTGAGTCAGGGCTTTTTTTTTCCCAAGTGCCGGGAGCGGGGGGGGGGGGGGGCAGCCAGCGCGGGGCTGGGAGAGCAGGCGGGGGATGGGCCAGGCTTATTCAGCAGCAGTCAAATCTCTAAATCAGATTGGGCTGAATCAATTCAGGACAGAGATTCAAATCACCAAATCGAATCGCCTTCCCCCAAATTAGCCGAATTCAAATCCAAACAAATACTAGCCACTTCCCACAGGTGTAATAGGTAGGCATCTAATTAAAGTGTAGTGGCTGCCAATTATTTTCAGGTAGCCATCATGCTGGAAGCCACCCATTTCAGGCACTTCTCATGCTGGCAGTCGTCATTTTTTTTCCACTCCCCCTCACATTGCTCATTGGCCGAGAGCCCAGAAGTGTCCCTGCTCCACATCTCTTTTCTTTTTTTTTGGCAGCCATGGGTGTGTTGAGCACCCAAAATCAACTGCTAAAAAAGAAACAATACTGCTAGAAAAGAAAATACTACTAGGGGCAGGGGCCTAATCTGAAGTGGTGGGAGCTGGTATGGGGAGAGGGGTGACAATCAGGAGTGGGAAGCAGGGACAACTGTGGGACAGGTGACTGATATAAAATGTTTAATCCTTCCTGGCTAGTCCTCCCGCATCTGCACAGCCTGCTTCTACCTCTCCTCTCCTACCAAGTATAGCCATGTTCCCCAGGTCTGCAAGGTAGCTTAGCAACACAGCCCTGCCTAACCAGCCAGTCCTCCCACTACCCCGCACCCAGTAGCCTAAATGAAAGCATGTTCACACCTCTGATACTAAGTGCTGATCAATACTGTTTTCTTCTAGTCAGGTCCAACATGACGTTACATGCTGAACAGAAGAATTTGCCACCATCTGCATGAAAAGTGCCTCCAGGGTACTGCTTCACATGATCCATTGCAGAAATATGCTTTGTTTTGTGAACCATCTTCCTACTCATCCTGAGCTTAAGTGCAGCAGCCAGCCTCATTTTGCTGCATGTACTGTTTCTTTAAATCCACCTGGTTTCTGGCACTGCCAAATGATTGTGCCAATCAGCATGCTTAATCACTGAGCCTGGCTAGGACACCCTGTACTTCACTCAGGTCCCCTGTGCTGCAGGGGAAGATTTCCCAGGCTTTACCTTGCTGCCTACCTCCAGTAAGTTTTTTTGTTTTGTTTTGTTTTTGTTTTTGTTTTTTTTAACTTTTTCCCCTCTCCCCCAGGAGATTTTTTACCAATTTCAGGTGGGAAGGACATTTTCCTACTCTTCAGGAAAAGCAGGAGATTCCCTGCCTTCCCCCTCAAAAAATTAAAATGTAATTTAAGTAGATCTCTAGGAATAGTCTTTAAGCAAAGGCTGTATTCTGGAGTTTCATGTACACATAGATGTGTACTCTCATTATGTTAAATAAGAAGAGAGATTAAGTCTAAGTCGTCATTTCTGTAACACCCTAGAAGTAACTGCACTAGATATAGCCCATATAGTTTTTACCCTAGAGCCCATGAATTTTGCCTGATAGTTTTTATTTCAAGCAATATATAGCCTAGAAAAATTGTGTTGCCTTTTATTGAACTTATTGATCAACACCAGCTGCTTCTCTTTATCCAGAGCTTTAAATACTATGTGGTGATATGAGTTTCCCAGAGCCTAATTCATCAAAATAAAGTTAGCCTATTTTTTCTGCCAGTTGTCACATACTTGACACTTTTTCATCATTATTGTACCTTCTTCCATTAGGTTCATTGACCTTTTCCCTTCTGCATAGATGATACCTTTTTTGTTACTGTTTTTATCAGTTAAGGAAATCCAATGTGATTGGTGATATACAGAAGTCAGAGGGAGGAATAAAGGAATATGGGCCTTGTTACACATTAATTTTAGGTGGCTCATGGAGCTCTTAACCCCTATATTATCCACACATTAACACCTGAAACTAGTTTTAAGCGCACTTTAGGTGGCTAAAGTTACACCACCCCAGGGCAGGTTTATCTCTGATCCATGTTACCCAGCTCATGTTCCATTAATGTATGGTCACTGCTCACAAATGAGCCATCCAAATTGCAATTCTCCAGCATCCCAGGATGCGCTGTCTCCTCCCCCACTCTCCTGTTCTATGTGGACAAATTTTGTACCCCCTTAACTCCACTGCCCAGGGGGTGGTCCTGGCACCAAGCCAACTTTCCCCTCACCTCAGGGGTGTGACCTTCCTATGCTACTTGGTGCAACCTCATGCAAATAGCTTGCAGAGTACATGCCAGACAACCAGGTTGTAGAGTCTAGGAATGGGGTCTAGAAGGAATGCAGGGGACAAGGTAGGGGGCCAGATCAGGTCCCCGTGAGCTGGTGCTTCCTTCCCAGGGCAGGGGCACTAGCTGCCCCCAAAACACCTTCCCTCACTGTTCTCACCTTGAAGACTCCCCGGGAACTATCACCAGCACCCCCACATCCCAATCCCAAATTCCAATTTATTAAAACATGAAACTTTCTTTAATTTATCTCCTCTTTTTCCTTTTAAAAAAAACAACTTCTTTTTATTTTATCCTTCGCTGGTTGACATGCTTTATTTCACCACTCTTTGCCCACTGCAACTTCCTTTCCATCTCCCATTTAATTACCCACCCCATCCCATTAACTCTCTGCCTCCCAGCTTCATGTTCCCATCCCCAACAACAACTCATCTCTGACACTGCTCCTGGCCTACCATTCCTGTAGCAGCAACTCACAGCTGTAGCTCCTAGTCAGGCCCCTGCTTGCCAGTCCTGTATTGGCAAGTCACAGATCTCTAGGCAGGGGACAGTCAGAGGTTTTTAGCTTTAAGGTGTGACTGCTCCAAGCTAGCACTAACACTGATCAATATTTGAGCATTTCAGAGTGCAACATGTAACAAGGCCCTAAATCTGTCCTAAAGAGAGTAGAAGGAGCAAACAAACCCAAAAGTACAGGAGCAAAATTAAAGTTTTAGAGCCCTTAGTGAAGGGATAATACCACTTACCCTCTTTATAAAAAGCTTCAAGATCTGTCAGTGAAAAGAACTGCTACAAGCTTCACCTTATCTATTAATATTACTATATATAGGAAATTTTTTAAAAGTGAGAGAAGACAAGAATTGGTTCTTTTGAGCAAGTACTGAGCATGAAGAGGTAAGCAGAAACAGAGATACTTGGTAGTGTGGGGGTCACAAAATAGAGCTGGTAAAGGACTAAGATAATTCTAGATATAGTATATTGGACAGATTGAGAACTGGTGGGGAGTTGGGAAAGCTAGTTAGGAAAATGAGAGACCAGCAAATAAGACATTACCATAATGAAGTGAAAACACCTATTGTCAATTATCACTTTGACTTCCACCAAATTATTTTAAAATAAAATTAATTTTCTTAGATGTAATTAATAATGTTAAACCCCAAACCAACCAGACAAAAATCAAGAGTCTTGGACAGTTTTCAAAGCAGATTTTGTACATAAGTTCCAACACCCACAAGAGACTAACAACTGATGCACTGATATGCTTTATGCATATTTACTAAAATGCATAATTACCATGGTTACCTCATATCATATGATGCACACTATTTCTAAGAAAGATTTTGTGTGTGCATCTACAGCAAATAAGAAGCTGTGTGAATGGCCATAAATACCACATTAATTTAAGAGAAAAAAAAATGTAAATTGCTGTAAATTGTCAGACTTCTGAAGGAATTCACTGATATTTAAAATAAAAGGCTTTTCATTTCAGGCACTCTTTCATTCTTTGTGTATAATAATATTAATATTTTTCATACATAATACTGAACTCCTCATACAATAAAATCAAATATAAAATGGAGAAGTAATGTGCATAGATGAAATATTTTAGTTGAGAGGCTATTGCTATACTTTCATTCTATTTTACCTTTCTTACCTTTATTATTTATTGTTACATTCCAAGAAGAGTAAATGTTGAGTTTTTGGTCTTTACCACAATCCTGGAATGTCACTCCTGACTCTGACCCGTTAATTAAGATTTCTTTAAGTCATTAATTGCATGGATATAGCAATCAGCTGTTGTTTCAGTTCTGTGAAGCAATTTGTCACTTCTCATCAAATCTTTCTTCTTTCCTAAGACATGTATGAGGGGGTAGAGGTTTTTAAAGCATGATTTCCTATTAGACAAGGTAGTCCAATTTTTCTTTCATGGATTAAGCCAGGTACTGGTTTCTCTTGAATTATGTTTTTTTTTTTTTCCTTAACCCTTCTAATTTGATACGAGCTTTCTATAATTCCAGGTGTGTTTTGGGATGCAGAATCTACATTAGGCACATACCTAAGGCAATCATTGACCTGCTAAAATGAATAATCAAAAGATGAAAATGACAGTTTATTTAAGTATGATTCAACAACTGAGTATGAAATTGGAAAGAATAGTTGCTTTTATATAGATTCTGAAGGGATCAGAGCACTATTTCAAAGTACAGGGTTACAAACAATATAGCAAAAACTGTACACATATTGTGGGGAATACTTGCTTTAAAGTAAAGTTGAAAAAAATTTGAAGGCGCAAAAAGTTGTTCTATTGGTTAATAATATTGGTTAATAATATCCTCCACTTGAGGTCCTAAATCTCTTTATAAGGCTAAACATATTAATGTCTTCTGTGATAGGTAAGCAAAGAATCAGGTAACTTGGACCAATCTCATGGAAGGCTTGACTACAAGTGGAGCGACCCAAAACTGGACTTCATATTTAGTAGGGCGTCAGTTCATAAAGTGAGGTGTCAGGGTTTGGCATTCAACTGTGTTCCCAAGCAGAAAAGCTGCTGATTCTTGTATCAGTCAGAGCTCTTCCTCCTGGGGTGAGGTTTCAATCCTACCTACAATAAGCAATTTTGGAGGTTATGCATCCTGAGCAGTCGTCTCTCCCCTGTCCTCCTCAGCCTCTTGATTGCAGGTATAGGACAAGAGCAGAGAGCTGGGCAGTGGCATTCACATTCAGTGGAGTACAAAGAATTCTGGGAATTGTAATTTTCTAGATTGGCAGTAGAGTTTGCAGCTGTAGGGGGAAATATCCACCCTTTCTTTTCTTTTTTTTTCCTGCCAAAGTCCATATGCCGAGAGCCAAAAAGAAAAGAAAAAGAAATGGAAAAAAAAGAGTAAAAACTCTACCAATGCTCTATAAAACTACAATTCCCAGAATGCCTTGCACTCTATGACACCCACTGCTGGTGCCAGCTGCTTCTTGGAGCTGGAACATGCCAACTGTCTGAGGCACCGCAGCAGGCAAGTTAGACTGCAGCAAGTAGCCCCAGGGTAAGCCCATCCCCTTTCCCTGCTGTCCTTCTGGTGCCCCTCCCCTTAGGTGGTGTGCCACTCATCCACCCATCCACTCCACTTTTGGTGTCTGTGATTAGTTTGGTATCCAGTAAGCTGGGGTACGGATTTATTTATTTTTGTTTGCCACCTCATGTATTTTAGTATCCAGGCAGGAGCAGAGAAGCAGCCAAAAGCACCCAAATGCTGAAGACAGACTTAATAGCCTGAAAGCAGATGTCACAGAGAATTCAAAATAAGGAATGTAATAAAGTTTCATAGTTTCTAGGGTCGGAAGGGACCTGGGCAGATCATCTAGTCCGACCCCCTGC
>NW_005841856.1:2515673-2518164 GCF_000455745.1 Alligator sinensis | reverse complement strand
CCTGGCCAGTTCCTTTAGAACTCTAGGGTGGAGATCATCCGGACCGGCTGACTTAAAAACGTCTAGCCCCTCCAGCAGCTCCCTAACTAGATCCTCACTTACCCTGGGCTCAGGTGTGCCTCCCTTGGGGCCCGATGGGGGCCTAGCAGGGAGGTGGCAGTTCTGGTCCTTACTGAGGAAGACAGAGGCAAAGAAATCATTAAATATGTTGGCTTTGTCATCTGGTGTGACAACCAGATTCCCCGTCGCATCCTGCAAGGGGCCCACATTACCCGGGGCCTTCTTTTTACTCCCTATGTATTTAAAAAAGGACTTCTTGTTGTCCTTAATCCAGGAAGCTAGTCCCAGTTCCATCTCTGCCTTGGCCTTCCTAACTACCCCCCTACAGCCCCGAGCAACTGCCGAATAGTCCTCCTTGGTGATGACCCCTCCTTTCCATTGGGAGTAAGCCTCCTTTTTAGCAAGGAGACATTCCCGGATGTTTTTGGTGAGCCATGGAGGCTTGTATGCTCTCCTGCCCCCTTTGATCCTCGTCAGGATTACCTTCTTTTAGGCTTGGAGGATCGTCTCCTTAAGGAGCGACCACTCCCCTTGAACACCCGGCTCTCCTCCCCTCTGAGACTTCAGTGCTTCTCCAACTATCCTCCTTAGCTCGTTGAAGTTCGCCCTCCTAAAATCTAGGGCCACAGCCTGACTGCTTGCCTTTGCCACCTTGCGCTGAATGGTGAATTCCAGCAGGCAGTGGTCACTGTCACCCAGGGGGTCAAGCACCCACAGCCCCCTCACCAGGTCATCGCCCGTGGCCAACACCAAGTCCAACAAGTCATCCCCCCTGGTGGGGCTGTGCACCTCCTGGGTTAGATGAAGGTCCTGGACTCTGTCTGGACCAGGAGTTGTTTGAAGCTCCTTCCTCTTCATAACAGCATCACTTCAATTTTTCTCATGGTTTATCTTTACCCTGATGCTTTTTATCCAGGTATTGATTTTTGCTAAGCATTGAGTAAACGAATAAAGATACTGTAAAAGTTTGAGATGCATAGCTGGCTTTTATCTGAATAGTTAGCTGGCACACGTTTTCTATCCGATTCTCCCAGCGACTTGCTATAGACCTTACTCGCAAAGGATTCCTGTGGAAACTCACATCTGAAGACTTTGAAGGAGTAACAGCTGTCCATAGTGACCCTTCAGGGTTTTGTCTGAGAGGAATTACTCCATCCACCCTTTTGACTTATATCAGGGACTTCCAGAATTAACAGCATCATCTCTACAGTTTAAACTTTCAAGTAAGAAAAACTCAGAGTTGACGCTGTAACAGACTGACATGGAAGGGCACAGAGGTATTTGGCCACGTTAGTCTGAAATCAGGTCAGGGTGGCACCTTGGAGACTAACTGATTCCAAGAGGCATGTGCTTTCACAGACATGGCTGCTGCGGTCCTGATACACAAATGGTGTATCAGGAGTTCTGCACAATGTGACTGTAGCAATCCTGATCAAACGATGGACCGTATAACAACACTCTGCCCTCTATACAAATTCGACAGTGACATTGCAGAAATACATTCCCTTTCCTCAAGAGCATTAGTCTGGTTTAACTAACCTTAAACTGGACTTATAACTGTTGCTCCAAGTCAGCCGTATGAAAGAAGGCGGCAACAACCCACTCCTTCAGATATGGCAAGTGGCTACTATGAATGGATGCTATAAACAACCATGGATGCTATGAATAATTATTCATTGCATCTGATACAGTAGGTTGTTGCCTACAAAAGCACATGTGTAATAGGATGTATTCCTTCTTGCAGACACAGGAGCCACCCCCCCCCCTTTTTTTTTCCAATCAAAAGCAGTCCATTTATTTTGCCCTTGTAGGGTCTGTCTCTGGAGAACACAAACAAGCCTTTCACATCCAGGTAAGCAAACACATCTTCTCTTCAGAGCACCCAAACAATGAACGTATAAACCGTCCTTTGGTTTCCCTTCAGTCCTCAGGCCTAGAGAGAGTACTCTGTCTCTGGCTGCAGGTTTCAGCCTTGCAGCTTTCCTCTCTCTGGCCCTTTAAACCCACAAACTGAGGGTCTGGTCCTTTCTCTTTGGACGCTGGGAGTGAGGCAACTCTGGTTTGGTGCTTGACTGTCAGCTTTCCTACCTGCCTCCTCTTTCCCCAGCCTCCCTTCCTGGCAACCTTCTACTTCCTGTGGCTAGCTAAGTATCCCTATGAGCTGGCCAGGCTTCCTAAGAAGGCTTGCAGTCCCCTTTCTTGCCTGTAGCTGAGCAGAAGCTTCTGAGGCTTGCAGCACATTACACCTCCTGCAAGGCAGGCTTGCAACCTGCTACAGAATGCCTCTCTGAATTGCTTAGTCCATAAGGTGTCCTATCTGACCTTCTGCATGGATGGGTATTGTCGTGAATCAGAGCAGCCGCCGGCAGCCGCCTGACTCACACACCGGAGTGTTTAGATTTAGAGCTCGGCAGGGGGGGGATTGTTGGGT
>NW_005841856.1:2508550-2515261 GCF_000455745.1 Alligator sinensis | reverse complement strand
GTGAACCGTTATATGGAATCTTTAATTTTTGGCAGGTGGCAGCTCTTTGTCTCCTCAAGTTACAAGGTAGTGGGTTAGGCTTCTCTACCTGTTACGTGTGTGCTACGTGCGAGGAGCTTATGCTTATTTTTGACCAATTATATATAGTTTCCCCTAGCATTTTATTTCAGCTGACCAATTATCTGCAGTATGCCACCAGCGTTTTGTTTCAAGGAATTTCTTGGCAGGGAAGTCTTTTAACCCTTAATATTCAAATGAAGATGATTTGAATGGTATCTCTTGCTCAGTGGCATGGGCACAAGTTAATTGGGTTGTGATTAACCAGGCACAGACGCGTGTAGGTTACAGGAGTTTGTTTACTTACGTCGCCTAGATAGTGATGGACGACGCAGGCGAGCCTTTGTTCCGTTACAGCTTCGGTTACAGAGTTGAGTATACGCATATAACTTCAGTTACAGAGTCGAGTACATGCACGCAGTCAGGTTACAACGGGATAATGACGGACGTGGCGCCGGGAACGAATGGTCGAGCTTGCAAGACTTTCTACGTCAATATTTTACGCTGACGGGGTGATTGATTGGGAATTGATCAATTTCCCAATTCTCTGGTGACAAGCACAGGTGTTTCCTGTGAGATCCCCAGAGTATTCTGACTTGGGCGGAAACCGTTAAACTATTTATAGGCAGAGGTGTTTGACAGAGATGCCCAATCGTGAACCGTTATATGGAATCTTTAATTTTTGGCAGGTGGCAGCTCTTTGTCTCCTCAAGTTACAAGGTAGTGGGTTAGGCTTCTCTACCTGTTACGTGTGTGCTACGTGCAAGGAGCTTATGCTTATCTTTGACCAATTATATATAATTTCCCCTAGCATTTTATTTCAGCTGACCAATTATCTGCAGTACACCACCAGCGTTTTGTTTCAAGGAATTTCTTGGCAGGGAAGTCTTTTAACCCTTAATATTCAAATGAAGATGATTTGAATCGTATCTCTTGCTCAGTGGCATGGGCACAAGTTAATTGGGTTGTGACAGGTATGTATAACACTCAATGACCAGTGGGTGACATTTGTCTTCTGTGTGGATTCCCAGATGGAGCCAGAGCGGTGTGCGGCTGTCCAATGGCTGTGACAGCTTCCAGGACTTGTAATTACAGAGAGTTTGGTGCTTTAGACCTGTAGTTATATTGTGATCCTTGGTGGTCTATAAGGTATTTGCAAATACAATCTTGGCTTAGAAAGAAATGCATACCCCAGAACAGCTGTGCAGAACATGCCAGGGGAAAAATAGGCTCTTTTCTTCCTCTATTAGATTATGTTTGCACAAGTTATTTACATCAAAGTCTGTGTCATCAGACTACATTTTCAGCTGATGTTACTAGCGTTACTTTTCTTCCAACTTGCATTACATGATCATTTGCACGATAACAGGCTTGCAGATTCCTCTTTCACCCAAAACTATCTTTCCCAAGACTCCAACTATGGAGTATTATAGTTCTCTATACATCCACCTCATCTTAACAGCTATCAGCGTGATAGCCAGAACACATGAACAGGAAACCCCACAAATGAAGGAGAATGGATAGAGAGAATATGTTACATATCCACTATGGAAAAAATCCCTGACTTTCTAAAAGACAAGTAAGAGGATTTTTAGAATACCAGTTTCCATGCTACAACTATGTAACCCAATAGGACCATAAGGGGAAAAAATCCAGTTATACTGCAGCAGAGATATAAGTCTACTAAAAAATGACTGGATAATATGAGACGTATCCCTGTCCAACTTCAGAGCAAAACCCAATTGACAGTGACTTTGAGGAAAATCAGTGAAATGTTTATATAGATGATCACAACTTGCATCCCAAAATGTGTTTTTGTACTGCTTTTAAGTTATATGTATTATGATGTGGTTATGTGTTTGTGCTAAAAAGAAAGAAAGAAAAGAAGAACTATTACAATCTATTGGGGGAGAGGGGCAGGGGTGGAAAGAAGATCTAGAAATCTATACCCAATCAAATCACATCCTATACCCAGTGAAATCAATGGGAAGATTTTCACTGATATCTCAGTGGATCCAGTCCAGTATTAGCAGTCAGAATGTGGCTGCTATTTTTCATTAACTCTTCTGTGTATAGATTTCTTGGGTGAGTAATATCTTCAATCAGAAATCTTTGGAATCTGTTTGTGTTTAAAATTTATTCAAAAATGACAATTCTGGTAGTTTTTTTCAGTCATGCAATGGAGAGAGCTTTTATTAACCATGGATTAGGAAGTGGGTTGAACAGGATAGCATCCTTGTTTTATGTCACCTAAAACAGACTTTGAAGGCCTACCAGACCTGGTTCTCCTTTCTCCAGGCCATGGGCAGTGACCTTATGGGTATGTCTACATGGCTCCCATGACATTTCTATGGCCGGTGCTCTCAAGTTCTCTACACCCATCTGCTCTTGATCTACATGCTGCAACTAATGGGAATTAATAGATTTCAAAAGGTTTGAAAAATAACTCAGGCAATGCCAAATATTATACTTTCATCCAGAATCCATCAGCATGTCTATATGAAATATCATGCTGATACACACTTAGTCATCATAATGCTTCTTTATCTCACAGAGAATCATGGAGTTTAATTAATGGCAGGTTCAGATTTTCACAATAAAGTTGATATAATATTTCATAGTAATGATAAGTATAGAAATTGTTACCCAAAAATGCTCCAAAGCACTTAACAAATGTAAAGCTCAGAGAGAAAAACTAGTTTGGTGATCAGGACACTACTTGGGAGATCTGCTTTCAGCTCCTGACTCTACTACAGACCTCCTGTTTAAGAAACCTACCCATGCTTCAGTTCCTATATACCCTTAAAAATGGGGATAATATATAGCTCTTTTTCTTAAAATGGTGCTGCGAGGGCAAATTTTAAAGGATTCAGATGCTACAGTAATGAGTATATATAAATACCTTAGATACACAAAGTTAATTTCATAATGATCTCCACAGGCTCTAAATAAGGAACTGCATATGTTTATGTTCCTCTAGGAGCAGATGAGGTACCAGATTGTGACTCTGAAAATCACACTCTGGTTTGTGGTTCTCATTTGTTCCATAAGAAAACAACCTGCACCATTTCTAAACTTGATGCAGATTATTTCCCTCACTGGGTTGTGGCTGAGGGTAAGGAGATGTGAGAAGGTTCTTCCTATTTTTACTCTCCCTGCACTTGCATGATGCAGATGACCATTCATGGTACAAGGGCATTTCTTTCACTATTAATTTCCTCTGTGGGAGAACTGCCAAGGTTAGTTTGGCCATGGTATATACTCCCGGTGCAAATATGCCTACACGCATATATTTTGGCTACTATTTTGCAAAGGCTATATCTAATCAATTCACTGTTTTTTTCCCCCAAAAAAACACAAAAATCTAATTGACATGTAAAATCTGCATGGTAGGAGATTTACTTTTTGTAGCTAGTCACACATCATTAACTTGCTCTGTACACAACTATACAGAAGAATGCTAAGTTTTGCCAGTTACTAAAAAAATGATTTGAGGGGGAGGGAGGGTTTTAAAACGACCTCATCTCTAGCTTAAATAAGTGTGAAACTTACTGAACAGCCTGATTGTTATAAGTACCTAAAGAATTTAGCTCCGTGGTGGGTCCATTGAAAGGTGTAATAGAAATTAAACTTTTATAAGACATGATAATAACATATATGTCTATATATTTTATACCAGTGTAATAGTTCCATTCTCCAATACTTTCAAGTGTGCTGAATTTATAAATGTTTATGGACTGAAATGGAAAAATAAAATATGGGTTTTTACATAAAAAATGGATAGTTTTATTAGAGTTGTGCTGCAGTGAACTCCTTAGGGATGCTAGTGAGGATTTCCCCATCCAATATCCACTGTCAAGAATACATTTAAGGAGAGTTTCTGATGCCCTTTGCTTCACTGTAGCCCCACTGAAGTAATGGAGTTTCAATTGATGTACAGTGCCCTTAAGTAGGAGTGAGAAATTCAGACTCTAGCCTATATGAAGTAAACAGCTTGCACACTCTGGAAATCCACTTGAATTTCCATTAGAAACACTGTGTTTTACAGCAGCCAAAAACCTGTTTGTGGGGCACCTCTAAGCCCCAACTTTCTTCTTGCTGCCTTACTGTTTGTCCCAAAGAATAGACCAAGGTTTGCCCCGGGGTAACTTCTCACCCCGCAAGCTTCATTTCCACTTCCCATGACTCCATCGCAGGATTTCTGAAGTGTAGCAACCTAAACAGTGTATACCTGCTGGCTGGTATCACTCCACGTGACATCAGAAGAGCAGTGCCCAGAAGGATACAATGATTGAGACAAACTGAAGATATGAGACACCTGCTATACGACCATCCCACAGCACACAAATGTCCAAAATCATGTAGGAGTTTCCTTACAAGTACCCAACCTCTCGATGCCATACTCAAGGAGACATGACTGCAGATGTGGAATAAGAGAAAAACAGACAGAGAAAAAATTGACATTCCAGTGGCCAAGTGCTTACCACCAGAGGCTGACGAACCATGGCAAAGGTGGTGATGTCTCAGCCACCTACATACCGAGGTTGGATGCTCCAAGGAACTAATCCCACTGGATCAACCACCTGTGACTGGCACAGAGCCTCAGACTATGCAACACCTGCTGCAATGCCTGCTGCTTGAAGGCACATGTACAATGAAAGACCTTGCAAAGTACAATCAATGAGTACAAGCGTGTGTAAAAACAAAGGGTCAAATGTGGTGTAGAGACACAAGAAGAAAAAGAAGACTGCCCAATTACTAATAGCTCCAAGTAGCTTCCCTTTGGGTTGTGAAAGGATTGTATACCTCCCTTCCCATAGGATGGATTAGTCTGGAATATCACTTGCCCAGAAATCACTCTTTATCACAGATGATCAGAATAACAAAAGGATTTATTATATATGAGAAAACAACGATACAAGAAGAAAACTGACCATAAGGTGGAAGACAGAACAAAAAGACAAGTAAGGTTTCTTATCCTCTCATCTGACTACCATCTAGTCCTTCAAAGAGACCTGCCAGTATTTTCAGAGATCAGCCTTCCTAGTGATCCCACCAGTCCTGATTGCTAGGGACCTGGTCTCCTCCAAAGTCTCAGAAAATCCAAAGATCCTGGCCACATCACAGCCAGCCCTTAGAATACCTGCAAACCTGTAACTTCTCCATCCCAATCAGCACTGTCTTGATTGATCCCAAGTCTCACAATCCTCTAAACATTTCTATGCCACCTACATTTGGCATTCCTCTGGCTAAAGGGCCATTTCATATGTGGCTCTGCTATTGTGTGGTTGTCTTCCCCATAACAAGCAGACAATAACATGGGTGCTATCCCACCAATGGCCCCTTTCATGTGTGATTGAGAGTGGCAGCTTGCGTTGCCACAGAATACAATGACCAGAGGAATTTAGCATTTCTACCTACTCGCCTTAAGCATGCATCTCTCAGTTCCTTTGACTAAAACATTTCCAATACACATACAAACAGCATACCAATCTATCCAGTGATAACAACAGCACTGTTGTAACAGTGGCTTTTCAGTGAGACCACATATGCCATAGCAGTACAACAAACACAAGAAAATCTGAGGGAAACTCCACAAACCCTGCAAGGTTTGGTGGGTTTTGCGACAGTAACTCCATAACTTGGATATTTTATCTTCTGTGTCCTATCTACCCTGGCAGAATTCAGACAAGGACATTTTCTTTTTACCAAATGTAGTAAAAATAAAAACTATTGGGGTTCATGATTACATAAGAGTTGGGAAGGGTTCTAATTCCCCTTCTGTTTTCAGATGAAATAAGTTTTTTCTTCTAAAACTAATTATTTTGTGGTCCTAAAATGGAGGTTCTTCCTGCTTCACTTTGGAAAAAGCAAAGCTTTTTGTGCAGAATAATCATTTGCTATGGTACTCGTGCTTAAATTACTTCCTCCCTAAGCCATCTTCTACTTTGTAGCAACAAAAGCTAAACAAATTATTGACCATAAGTCCAACAAATATAACTTCTTTCATTGTCTTCTATTCTATTTTCTTTCATTTGCTCAATTAAAATTTTTATTCTCTGATTACCCATGAATGTTTGAAATTTAGGGATTGTGGTGGATTAATTCTAATGGCCATGATATTGTGCCTGCTCCGTGGCTGAAAGAGGGCAGAGACATTATCACTATGAATTTTTACTCATGTAAAGGTTAAATGCCACAATTTCTTATACAGTTTTGAAAATTGAATTTTGGGGTTAATGAAGAATGAATAAAAATAGAGTGAATATGGGAACACAATCATTGAAAGGAGATGGGTGGACAGATTCTGGAACCAGAGATGGAAGGAAGGTAGCTGGCATATGCTGGCAATTTTACTGTCTGGCCAAATATATATATGCAAGAATTCAGTAAAGAAGCTCTATGTTACTATTGTATGTGTGCACATATCCATATATATGTTGAAGTGGCTGAGCTCTATGAAAGAGAAGAGATGGAAGTAGGTAGTTAAATAAGGTCCTTGATAAATGATACCGATTGGATGGATTGAATGATCCCAAAGAATAAAGTAATAGCATGCCTACTTAGTCTGTTTAAATGGCAGGACAAAGCTGTCTACAAGACAACTAAATAGAAGGCCATGGTTCACAGTTTGCATCAAACTGTTGTTCAACA
>NW_005841856.1:2497120-2508519 GCF_000455745.1 Alligator sinensis | reverse complement strand
TCAGCAGACATGTATAACTCCAGTGGCGGCCATATTTCAGAAGGATAAAATGATGCATGTTTAGTCTGTATGGTTTATTAAACAATTTAAGATTGTTCAGGGTGGGAGCCACTAAGTAAAAGATAAGTTATTATTTAATTACAAGCTACAAATGTGGATTGCTTAGGGGTTTGAGTATGTAATTCCCATTATTCCCTTCAGCCTGCTCCCTTGCTATATTAAAATGCTAAATGAGTTGATCTTCATTTCACATAAACTATTTTAAATTATGTTTTGCAGTGTGCGTATTTTTCAAGCAAATCATGATTTGAAATTGCACAATATATTCCTGTGAGTCTCTGATAATCGAGCTGATTGCTTAATTGGCACCTTTTTCTTTCCACTAGGGTGTGCTACATAATTAAGATGATCCTTTGTACTTTGCTGCACTGCCTAAAAATCAATTATTCTTACTCCAAATTATCCAGGAGTAAGAACATAATTCTTTGTTCTTGCATTTTGGCATCTTGCTTCTTATACCCGATTCCAGTTTTATATAAAATTGCATCCACCATTTAGTCACTAGTATGAATAACGACCTCAGAAAGCTGCAGACCAGCTGAACTGTTCTGAAGGTGACTAAAATTGGTGGTGAAATCCTGTTGAAGTCACTGGAGTTGTACTGGACAGCTGTCAGCTTCTATAAATATCATTCCTAGATACCTAATTCTATATTGTATGAGGATCCTTGGGGATCTGAAAGCTGGATAACAGAGTGCCTAAAAAAAGTGTTACAACACTCATCATTTCAGTGACTCAATCCCTTTGTGGATTTAACCCTAGGTCCCAACCATGCCCTCCAGATATATGCATAGAGGGTATTATCAGGGTATAGACCATACCACTTTTCATAGAAAAAAGGATTTGGCACCTCTAGCTCTGACTCCACTTGCTTTTTCAGTATCCTGGGGTGCTGAGAACATAGGTGCAAGGACCTACTGTAGGGGAAAAGTGGGCTAGCGAGGTATGAGTGTTATTTAAAAGGATGCATCAGCTTCCTCATACAGGTTGTACTGTGTTTTCATGATGATAATAAGGATCTGTTTCTAGCGGTCAAGAACCCTGCATTTTAACCAATGACTCTTTAATACACATTTCAAACAGTCCAAGGAAACAGAGCCCTAAACTCAGGACTCCCCCTACTCAACAGAACACCCTAACCACTGAGCTACCAAGTTTCTCCTGCCCTGCAAGTCTTTTATTCTTTTCTACCTAGAACAGATGCATTATGAATCGGGAGTAGCAAAGGGTTCCTCCACCCATAATAATCTAGAGGCTGGGGGTTACATTACATTCCCTGAAAGTGGGAGATGTGGGTGTGAACCTCATCCAGCAGAGGAGGGAGCTGAACCTGCATGTCTTCATCCCAGCAGCTCAGATTTTTCAAATAATAGTTGTAGGTTCTGGATCCTGAATGAATCAAAGCACCTCCTTTGCAACTGTGACTTGGGATACCAAGTTCTAGAAAAGGACAGACACTCCGTTATGTGTATCATTCCTTACTAGCTAACTTTAGATGTCTCCCTGTTACATAGGCGGGTATTTCAGAGCACCACCTTCATACGCTGTAAAGGCACCTAACACTGGGTTTTGCATTTACCTCTGGTGACCAGGTACCAAAATGTTAGGTATTGTGGTGCTTAAGTTTTTCTTTGGTTCTTGCTGAAAGTGAGTCACCCAAGATTACATTGATCCTCTTACGGTCTTCCTTCCTGTCCTCTGGACTAAACATGTCCACACCAGTGATACTGAAATAAAACAAACTTGATGGATATAAACACTGCTGGATAGCTGAAGTCCGCCCCCCGGCCTCCCTTTCCTTTTGAAAAAGGCAGAGAAATTAAGTGAATTAAACAGGTCAGAATATGGTCCAAAACCCATTTTGTGATCTAACGTATAAAGTTACTACATAAACTCATAATTGCCCAAGAGTCAGTTCTTCTTTTTAAAAGGGAATACTTAAAACCTGGCAAAGGGCAAAGCTTTATGATTTTGGAAAGATCCTGAATATCTCCCAATTAATGCAGAGACCAGAAGACCTGCCAAAGTCATTAAATTAGTTTTAATACCCCCATCTACTAATGTAATGAATTTCATTTCAGCAGTAGCATGCTTTGCACATCCAGGTAAATTACACTGAAAACTGATCTACTGATCACTGTGTACAAGCAGTATTGCTGGGGTTTACATCAGTATATGCTGCTTATGCTTCTATTGCTGCAGTGAATAGCATTAGACACAGAAGAGTCTGTCTGCTAGTATAGAAAACTAAAAATGGGATTGAGATAAATACATTACTTCAGATCATACTTGGGAGATTAGGAAATAAAGGCTAAATCTGAAACTGAATTCTTGCATTTTTCCAAAGAAATACTGCCATTCACTGGGATTGAGAGCTTTTTCAGTATTTAGGATGCCAATGTTCTTCTTATTATAAAGAAATGTTTGTCATTAAAAAGCCTTCTGAGATTATGTGTAGGATATATATTTTTTATTTCAGAGATTTTCCTGGCAGGACTGGAGTGAATATATATTTGTAAACAATTTCCTACATTTACAGCAAATATTTTGTCATTGGTGTCATTTGACAATATAAACAAGTAATAAAGGATTTTTAATTATATTTGAATATCTGCATCTGTGCCACCTTTAAAGCCTTAGATAGGATATTTGTTTGAATCAGATATCGATCATGTATATTTCATAAAATTTCTCACTGGAGTTCTACAAAATACAAATCAATTCGTTATCAGGAGAACTTGATTCTCTACGTGTCTGTTTAATTGGTAGGATTAATTTTATTTTATTTTTTTAACATCTTTTTCCCATCACAATATTTTCACTCACAGCCTCAGACAACTAAACAATACGATATCCTTCCATGAATACCCCACAAAATGATGCTCATCTGAATACAACTGTGATGGACAGGGATTCTAGAAATTCAGCTGCCGTTGTCTTTCCTAAAATCCTTTGTCACCAAGGTATTTCTCAACTAATATGCAAAGAAATGATTTTCATCATATACTTGCTAACGAGCACAGATACTAGTCATCCATTTTGTATAACTCGCATATTTCCTAACAAATAATTAATTTGCTTATTTGGTGGCCAGCATATTGTATTCTAATTTAGAAGCACTAATTCTGAATTTAAGAACAGGAGCTTGGGAATATTTCTATTGTATTTCTAATTGTTCCAAATCTGTTTCTAAGTAGGATAATTTGTTTTAGTATTTTCTACTTGCTTTCAAAGTCAGCTACTGTCTGGTATGAGCAAGACTTATAACCTTGAAGTTCTTCCATAGTGCACCGGCATATGAGAAGGAAACAGTACAACTCTAATAAAAAGTGTATTTTATTAGTATAAAAAAAAAAAAAAGAAAAAACCATGAACTTGCTGTTACCTGGTAAACAAGTATTCATTTACTATTATTTTTTCCTTCAATTTCTACCGGATTCTTGTGCACTAAGGACTAAAAATATTATGCTTGACTTGAAAAAGAGCATTCAGAGAAATGAATGACTTGTGTCAGTACTCAGGTACAAGAGATCCAGAGGTATAAAACAGATTCAGGAAGCAAAACTGAATTTAAGAGACATACATCTGAGACTGCAATCTTCAAATGTTCATCTAAAGTAGGGGTGGACAATTATTTGGGCCTATGGGCCTCAAAGGGAGTTTTGGGGAGCTATCACATGCTGGATTGCTACCCCCTCCAAACAGCCCACCAAACCTCCCTATGTGGGATGGGGCTGCGGGCAGGTGGGGGGAGCTGGCATGGGCTCAGGCAGCAGCTTCAGTAGGTTCAACCTCTGGCTCACCCTCATACCCTGAGGAGGGGCTTGGGTAGATGCCCTGATCCCCAGCAGGAACCGGCCAGCTGCATCCACAGCTGATGCTGGCACCCACCTGGCTGTGCTTCCAGAGCATAGGCCAGGAGCTGGTGTAAGCTGCAGGGACATGCTGTAGGTGTGAGACAGTTGGGAGAAGGGGGAAGATGGGGAAGGGAAGGAGAGATAGACAGAAGTGGCTCTGCCTATGATGAGTGGTGGCGGTCAGTGCTGGGTGCCAGGAAAAAGCAGGACCTGACAGCAGCACCCCACTTAGGAATGTTCCCCATGCCATTCCTGCACTTACTTGTGGCTGCCTGCATTGTCAGTCTAGGGGGAGTAGGCAGGGAGGGATTAACTTGCCTGCCCATCTTCCACCAAGGCCACTGCTGAACTGCTGCTCTTCTCTAGGATGAGCCTGGCTCAGAGAGCAGCAGTGGTGGCAGTGGCAGCTAGGCAGGAAGGTTATTCCTTCTCTGCCTGCTCCCCTGGGACAGATAAAGCAGGCAGTCACAAGTAAGAGCAGGGCAGAGCAGGGAAGCATTGAGAGGGGATCTGGGGTGCTGGGAAGGGCAGGAGGGGTGGACCCAATTTAGGCCAGTCCAGCAGGGGGTAGGTGGGTATATACACTAAGGTGTGGCCTAGAGTGGCTATACATGAGTGTAACACAAGCCGGGTAATGTGGATCAGAAATAAACCTATGATGGAGTGGCATAAGTTTAAGCCACCTAAAGAGTGCTTTAAACTAGTTTCAGGTGTTCACGTGTGGATAATCCAGGTGTTAAGAGTTCCATGAGCCACCTAAAATTAATGTGTAACGAGGTCCTAACCCTACTGTTGGCAGTGGATTTATGACCCATGCACCTTGTTCCAGGCAGACCCAAACCCTCAGACTGACCATGACCTCTCCATTTGATAATAGGTGAATTTTACTGATACACAGTGATAGCAGATAATTGATAATTGATACACAATGATAGCAGAAAAGAATAATGATAAGAATTGTGATAGCAATTGATTTTTGCTACACAGTGATAGCAGGTAAGAATAATGCAAACAATCCTACATTTACCAGTCCCATGGTTAAGAGTCAAGGTACATCTGGTCAGTATGAGAGCTTCACCCTGAGGTTCTCTCTTGAATGTCACATGTCAGCAGCCTGGAGGTCGGTGGCTGAGATGGGCTGGTGGTATGCCAAGTTAAATTGGAAGAATTTAGGCCAGGTCCATGGTGGCCTGAGGTTCCCCCCTTAGGGACCATTTACTGTGCTAAAATCCTTCCTTCTGTATTCTTCTCCCCCTCTGATGACTCTTCATCTCTGGGCATCATTGACTGGTCTCTTCGTGGTCATCGTGCTGTTCACGTTCTGTCCTTTCAGCATATTCCTTTGTTTCACAAACCCATCACATGCACACATCTTAATTTGGGGTTCTACTGGTTTCTCCTAACTTGGTCTGTTCCCCAGAACTAGAAATCCCAAGGGCTCTGCAACTGGGCACTGTGACCTGGCCAATGTGCCAGAGTCCTTTATCTCATGTATGGAACAGTGTGGTACAGGTCTTCTATTTCCCAGCCCATTCTTGCTGCTTGCCTGTGTCAGACACAGTGGGCCTTGAAGAAACTTTGTCACAAACATGCTTTTAGAAATCAATTTAATCCTTGCTGTTGCCCTGGACCATTATTCTAATGCATATCTACTTTATCTACAAGCCAATTTCCAAAAGCAAATGTCTAAATACCATTTTCTAGCCATTTTCTATTTTCTATTCATATTCTATTACCATTTTCTATTCATTCCATCCAGGAAGAGCACAGACCAACCGCAGATGCTTCCTCAACCTGACAAAGAGTATGTATACCTGAAAGCTTGCAAAGAAGAATTTTTCCAACTATCTGAGTTAGTCTAATACAAGATATCAGATTTACCCAAAGAACCTTGTCTGCCTATTTTGTAGCTATCATCTAGATGCTGTAGTATTAGATCCTGACAGCTAATTCAGTCCAATAAAGCACTCTTTAAATGTGAGCAAGGCCATTGACTTCACTTGGACTATTCCTGCTTTTAAAGTTAAGCACATGCATAAGTGCCAGATTGAACTGAAGAATACTGAAGAAAATTCTGCCAATTCTGTTGTCTGACTCACAATAAAAATAAGACTGGCAAGTTAAAATACTTAAACCTACTACATCTACTTTATTAACTTGTACTTTTACTACAAAGTTCATGCGAACTTGTTTTTCTATTTTTGTCACCCAGGCAATTTAAAAGCTCAGTATGAAATAGCCATATGGTCAAGTTGAAAGAGAGTTTTACAACAGCTTATTTAGCAAATTCTTCCAATTTAACTTGGCACTTATGTATTAATCAAAGTTATCACTGAATTGCTGCTTACCCTTTGACAAATATCAATCTTCCTCCTGGGTTTCTATATACTCCTTTGTTTTATGTCATCATAACATTCTGAGTGAGATAAGCATCCAAAAAGAAGTTTAGTGAGGAACATTTTTAATGCATATGAAGACCTTGGTTTGGATATAAACTTCCAGTTCAAGGCTACATTTGTGGGACAGTCTAGTCCACGCACGCTGCACAACACAAAACTGCCATCAGAGATTCACTATAAAGTTATCTTCCTCATGGTACTACATCTAATTTTTCCTTCCCTTAATCCTAATTATTCCCTTGGTCTACCCTGGATACTCTTGGATAACAGCACTTACTAACATTTGGCCATTTCAGGTGAATGGAAAACAAAAATTAAAATGAGTTTAAAAATGACTGTGTGCTTTTTCAGCAGATGGAAAATTTATTCAGCTGAAGAAAACTAAAATTTAAAACACTAGGTTAGGTTTTGACCATATGTGTTGCAACAGCACTTCAGGACAGGATTATTTTGCTTTCTGCCCATTGTCACCTTAAGCCAGACTCTTGGAAGTCTGTAGAGTGCTATGGATCGTGGGTTTTCTTTTTTTTTTTTTTATAGTACGAGAATAATAAATGAAATTAATGGCCACATTACAATCATACCGGTTTAAAATACTGCTTACGCACAGCACTAAGAGGATTTCTTTTGTCTTGAAAGAATATTTAAAAATTAAAATATGATTTCAAGAGCATTAATCTGTTTCTTGTGCAAGCCCATAAGACACATTCTAAGTGCATTAATGCACCCTAGAGCTAGTGGTTTATATGATGAGATGAGGTTATAATGAGCCACGTCCTAACAACACAATGTACTTGTGTGTTATTGCTACATATCTTTTCTTGGGAGCAATTTGGAAATCATATAAAAGTAACAACTATCAACAGCAAAAAATGAACAAAGTTTTATATTGTTAACCTTTAGAGACTATGGTTTTACTTTAACTTATGGCAAACAACATTGACAGTCCCAGGTTCCTCTACAGAAATTAATCTAAATCACATGCATATTCACAAAACATCCTACTTTAAAATCTGTACACACTTGAAGATCTTCTTGGGAAAATCTTGAACTCAATAATGCATACAAGCTTTTGAGACCTCAGAGGTCTTTTCATCAACTAAGTAGTACAGTTGAGACTTCACATCATTTTAATGTGTTCTTGGTCAGCCATTTCAAGTTGTCTTAAGGCTCCCATATTCTTCAAATGGTTTTGTTTGTAACTAGCAGAGAACTCTAAGGGTATTCAAGGCTTGGTACAGAAAGCTGAATTTCTTAGGTCCAGCTTCATGTTAAACCATTACAACAGGCTCCCCCATTCCATAGAGAATTTTTATAAACTGTGTTTCTCTTAGTTACACAAGTAAATCTGAAACACATTTTAAATGAATATTGTATGAATTCTCCCCTCAGATAGTCCCATAGTCTTAGATTTCCATTTATTTTTATGTATGAAACCAAATTCTGTTCCTTGTTACAAATCTGTAGTAACTCCACTGAGATCATAATCAGACATTAATCTCCCTGATACAGGAAAAGCGTCTATATCTATAACCTTCAGTCACATGGGCAATTACTGATACTTAAGTACTGGATCTTAAAATTATTGTCCTGATTCACCTCACACTTAACCTGGTTTTACATTAACGTAACTCCATTGATGGTAAAGGAGATAATCTTGATTTACCTGGTGATAACTGGCCCTTTGACTTTTTGTTGTTGTGTATAAATTACTCTGTTTTACCAATTGTTTTCTAAGGGGACATTAATATTCCAAAATGGCAACTTCTTTTTTGTTGCTATTGTTCAGAGTCATTTGAGATTCAGAAACCTAATTGTTATATTTAAAAGCCTAGTAACTATACCCTATCAGTTGGTTTGCAAGTCCTTACTATGCAACTATAAACCAATTATATCTTTATGCCTCATTGATCAGGATGCATGAAACTTAGCCAAATGCTTATTTGTATAACATGCCTAGTTCCACTTTAAAGAAGCTTCTGCAAGGCAAGATATTAGTGTGCTTGTACTTTCCTCAAGTGGCACTACTTTAGGGTTGAGCACAGAGTATGGAAGCAAGAGTTGAAGCAGCTGAAGGAAGAAGGAGGAATAAACCCATTCTTCTGTCTCACTGGGACAGAATCCACCAATAATCCATATTTAGTAGCTAAACTATGGAAGACAGCCTCTTGGAACCTACCATGTCCCTTCTGTATTAATATTATGCCCTCCTATAATGCTCTAATCCAATCTACTGTTTGTAATGAACACAACTGCCACCGACTAAAACTATGGAAACACCACTGAACAATTCTAATTATGTCCAAACAAAAGAAAAGTAAAGCCATGTACAGGTGAAGGAAAGAAATTTAAACAATCCTGCTCCATATCAGCCTGTGAATTCTCTCGACAAAGGTGACAGCACCTGCTTGTCATAACTCAGTTTAGCTGCCAACACAAGTTGATGAGATAACCATCTGCTTGAGGTCCTGTAGAGCCTCATAATTCCTGGCCTGTTTCATTCTCAAGCATTAAGCATGTATGCAAATTGCACTTTTAATGTCTGGCACTGCTAAAGAAAAGTCTCAATTCCCTCCTCCAGCATCCGGAGCAGAGACAAAGCAAGCAACACACCATTCCTTTTTTAAAGATGGTAGTCAGTTCATAGACTAATGGATTGCTTGGGGCTGCTACCATAATGATGATCATAGTGCTTCTTCTACACCGGACATGGGGGGTTTTTTTTGGCTTCACCATATTGCTCATTCAGCAATGTTTCCTAAAGGACTTCATAGCTCCAGCATTTGCTCTGGGACATGCTTACAATACCATTTTCTATCACTTCTAATGTTCTGGGGGAAGATATTTCAAATGAAGTGTTTTAGTATGCACAGTTTTGACAGATTTAAGAAATATGTAGAGTTTACATTTGCCATTCCTTTAAGTAAATTGGTTCAGAGAACTGGTACACAAACAGGTAAGTGACAGATAAAGGAGGGCAGGATTTATAGAACATCAGCTGCTCATGATAACTAACTAATTATACCTCCGACATAAAAATGAAGGTTAATCCACAATAACTTAGTCCTCAGTGAAGCAGGGGTGCACTGCTCCAGGATAAGCATATGCATCTGGAGAAGAAGAGGGTGTGCTGTGAATTCCCAGCATCTCTGACCTCTCAGCAATTAGTTCATTTTGCCCGTCTCTTCACTTTAGGTCATCATGCTGACAAACCAGGATTCAATAGCAACATCACTTCCTTTGAAAGTGCTGACCTCTCCTGGACCTGTTTCTGCCTGCCTAGGGACCTCAAAAAAAGTATAGCTTCCTATTGGATTCTACCTATTATCTTAATTTTGATTCTGACTTCAGGGAAGTCTCAGCTTTACTTTTACTCCCAGCTCCACAGGCGTGATTACCAAGCACGGAGGGCCACACCATGATAACATTCGTGTCATGCATCTGCAGTGATGCAGAGGCAATAAATGCCCTCCCTGGTCTTTGAAGGGCTAATGTAAGCGCTGACCAGAACTGCAGCTCCTGTGGTCTGGGGCTGTTACCAAATGATTTTCCCCAGCCAAGAAGAGAGATGATAAGAGGAAGGAGGAGAACTGAGCTAAGTAGCAGCCTGGCTCCCTTGTCTCCCCTTCAAGACAAGCAGCAGAGCAGGACAGTTACAGTCCTCAAAGCAGTTCTGCAGGTCCCACCGTGTAAGGGTCAGTTCTTAGGAGGCATTGTGCTTTTATGGAGCAGAATGATTTTCATGCCCTCAAAAAGAGCTGTAGCAAAATATCTGAGTGAACAAATCTTCCCTCCCTCCAGCATCACACCACGCTCTTGTTACTTTCTCCCCTGGCTTACAATTAAGCGAGTGAGAACCTCAAGGCAGGGACCTGCCCTATCAGCTGTTCACAAAGCCTCCTGCATTTTAAGTTTCCATTTGATTTTTGCCTTTCCCTTTTGAACTGTTCAATTGAAAATACAAGAAAAAAAATTGACAAATTCAGTCTGTTAGGACTGAAACTAAAAAGAGTCTTGGGGCAAGAGAAGCCTAAGTAGAGTACCAATTATTTACTGTGTACTGGGACCTCATGGTTGGGGTATCATTACAGCACGTAATAGAGCAAATTTTCAAACTATTAAAAGACAATGGATCTTTAAGAAAGCAACTTTCACAGCACCTCTAAAGTACGGAGAAAGGTGATAACATTCAAAACTCACTAATGGTTTGGTATAAGTTAGACTCACATTATTGATTGTATCTCACCCCTTGAAATCCCAAGTGATAGAGGGTAAACAACACTTGGTTTTCCTCTCTTTAATATCGACTTCTGTATCATTGCTATTGTTGTTCTCTTGGTACCAACGAAGGACAGCATATTTGCATGAAGATAGAGACAAGTTAAGCTATTCAAAACAGGGAGTTTTGAAGTAGCATATTCAATTACTGTAAAATTCTGTCAGGAGAGAAGAACTAAACCACTTCTAAATATGTGCCTAGGGTTCAGGCAAACTTCACATTTTAATCATGTTTGATATAAAGTCCAAAGATATAAAATAATTAAATTAAATGTATAGTATATATAATGCATAAAATATATAAAGTACATCTATGTATACAAACAGTGCTTTTTTAAAGATGCATTAATCAAGCAATAAGCTTTCCTCAATCCAGTTTTTGTCCTGCTGACAAACTAAAACTAATATTGTAGTGCCATCTACTGACTTAATTCTTCTGGTTGGTATTTTACTTTGTAACTGGATTGATTTCTTTGATTTAAAACAAAAACAATTGAATTGACTTTGGGAGACAACCTATGGGGAATTCTGAATCTAATGCCACAACCTAAGCATGAAATTTCCAGATATACCATGGATTATTTTGGTTGAGTGCTCTGAAATGCAGTCTCTTTTAAGTTTATGGGAACGGAGTTGAGTGACATTTCTCATATTTCATCAGCTACAATGGATTAAAGCTGGAAAGACTACCTGGCTGTACCATAAGACAAGGAAAAGCTATAAAAATAGCATCTGATTGGACAATGACAGCTAGAATAGTAATGGAGACCAAATGTAGATTTAAGTGGTTCTGCTCAGTAAGCTT
>NW_005841856.1:2486375-2497110 GCF_000455745.1 Alligator sinensis | reverse complement strand
CAGGAAAAAAATATCTAAATAATAGCTTTTTTTAATGTTGAAATGTATATTTTTAACCACTGTTCACCCTGAACATATTCTTCTCCTCTATCTTGTCTTCATTACACTTTTGCAAGATTGTTTTTATTAGTGTACATGTGCTAAGTTTTATTCCTGGATTTGATGTTATTATTTTGTACAGAGCTTGATAAAAGCGATGTATTGCCAGAAATTACTTTATAAACCAGTGACTAAGTAGCAAATTTAGAAGACAACAAAAAATGTATGATGGAAGTGGAAGTTCAAGCAAAGAGAGTGGGGAAAAATGGATCTACAGCTAGAAGCATTTTTTAAAAATGCATTGCAGCAACACAGTATTCAACTCTTTTTATTTTTGTGTTTCAGCCTGTATGTACTCCCTCTGTGGACATTATTGCCTTCTACTAGAAGCAACAGCAGTCCTGTGTGTTAGAAAGAAAGAGAGGAAGAGTATGTTTCTTCAAGTGCAGAAGTCTATCAAGATATAAACTCAAAATGTACTAAAGTCTCTGCACCAACTCTAAGTAATAACAATGAAATCAGTACAGAGACTATGTTTAATAGCATCATATGGCATTAATATGGGGGGAAATTAAATCTAATCATATAAAATCTACACTTGCAATACCAGGAAGGTCACATACGGATGTTCAGTTTCTACTGGGAGAACTGCCATTCTTCTGGTAGAAACCCAAAATGTGCAGACATTCAAGTTTTCTCTCTTGGAGCAAAAATGGACACTGGCCGAGTCCAGACAAGTGTGGCTGTACAATATGTGGTGCCATAGACATGTCTGCAGCACTATATATCACATGTACTGTTTTCCTTGTAAGCAATTTTGCCTGTACAGGCTATGTTGGATGCTATGTGTGCCTCTCTACCAAGGAAGCTGGTCCTTTGGTCTAGACACCCTGGTTTTTGGTGAGGCTTATGTCTTGTTTTGCTGGTAGTGTACCCTGCACAAAGGTGAAGATCAGGACTCTGCCTCCCCTTATACTCCCTCCCACATACCAACTGGTTAACAGTGTCCAATGCATTCATACAATTACAGTGCTAACAGCTACGACTACTGCCTTGGACATTTGCCTTCCATTAAATAAAAGCTTTAAATCAAACCATGCCCTGGGCTCATGGCATTGCCAGAAAATAATGGACAACTGAGACCTTCTGGCCCTTTA
The DNA here is from genome assembly GCF_000455745.1 of Alligator sinensis. Taxonomy (NCBI): domain Eukaryota; kingdom Metazoa; phylum Chordata; order Crocodylia; family Alligatoridae; genus Alligator; species Alligator sinensis. The sequence goes on along the minus strand of NW_005841856.1, from coordinate 2,495,914 downwards.
AATAAATTGTGCCTTAATTCACCCTTGCAGTCATCTGGGTTTCAGCTGTTTCATTAATTGCACCCTCCCAGCCCTCTGCTAGTGGCTAGAGTTGACATGTATAAGAAAGAAAAATGAAAGATAAAAGGTCCATAGGCACCACTTGTGTGTCCCTTGGCAAAGGTCAGATCCTGTTGAAGCCACATGTCACCGACACTGTGAGTAGAGGATTGGGCATTGATACTCTGGCCCTGCTCCTGGAGCTCTCCTCGACCCTTGCTGCTCTTGTAGCTTCTTCCTGCGTGTGTGCTGTCAAGGTCCCAGGTTCTGCTGAACTCCCAGGGCTGGGCTCCACTCAGCTCTTTTGCACTGGAGCCACAGATCACATCTCCAGCACCACACTGCTCCCAGTCCCAGCTCCATGCTGTGGCCACTGACCCCACCCCTGCTGGCACCCAAAGTCCCATTATACCAGTGGTTCCTGTATCCCTGCCAATGCACAGTGAGCAGGAACTTATGTATCGGGGTCGTTGCTGCTCCTGCTGCTTTCCTGACACCTCTGCTGTTGCTGTCACTGCTGGAGGTAGGTGGGGAATCTTCTCAGCCAGTGAGGGGCTCTGGCACCAACTTTCCCCACGGTCCCAGGGACCCTCAGAGGACTTCCTTCTGTGGGTCTCCTCTCTTTGGGGCTTCCTGCTCCCACAGTTCTCTGCTCTGTAATGGAGCAGCTTGGAGGGGGGGGGGGTTGACCCCTGGATATTCAGGGATCAAAAAAATCCATGGAGAAAAAAAGCAGAGCTGCACACATGGCAGCAGCGTGTACCACTCAAAGCTGGATTCTGGCTGGCCCTATGAGGAGTGACTGAGGGGCCTGAACGTATTCTGCTTCGGCAAGAGGAGGCTGAGGGGGGACCTGGTGGCTGCCTACAAACTAATCAGGGGAGATCAACAGCAAATAGGTAGAGGCCTTTTCTCCCCAGCACCGCCTGGGGTGATGAGGAACAATGGTAATAAGCTGATGGAGAATAGGTTTAGGTTAGAGATCAGAAGGCAATATTTTACAGTTAGGGTGGCCAAAATCTGGAACCAACTTCCCAGGGAACTGGTCCTCGCCCCTGCCTCGGGCAAATTCAAGAGGAGGTTGGATGATCACCTGTCTGGGGTCTTGTGAACCCAGCATTCCTTCCTGCCTGTGGCAGGGGGGGGCAGGCTAGATGTTCTGTTCAGGTCCCTCCTGACCCTAGCTATTCCCTAGCTACTACATGGCAGCAGCGCGCACCACCCAAAGCTGGGTCCTGGCTGGCCAGAGCTGCACTCCACTGCCAGCCAGGCTCTGTGCAGCCAGATCACCACTGCTGCAGCCCCAGGAGGCCCCTAGGACCCCAGGTAAGGCTGCTGTGGCCAGTCCAGTGCTGGATTCAGCCTCCCCTGCCCTACCTGGGGTAACTTGCCACAATCCAGAATGTGCATGCTATGGGCATTCCCTGGGAACAACTAGCGGTGACACAAGGTGCACTGCTGCTAGTTGTTGCTGGGGAACCAAACATCTATATATATTTGGACATGTATATACATCTATATCTATATACATTTGTTCCCAGGCATTCTCTGGTAACAACTAGCGGTAACACAAGGTGCACTGCTGCTAGTTGTTGCTGCGGAACCAAACATCTATATACATTTGGACGTGGCCTCTGGGTGCATCCCCATGATGATACACGTGCATTCCCTGGGGACAAATAGCAGCAGTACATATTTGTCCCCAGCATGCCCTTGCACATGTGTTGTGGTGTGCAGCAAATTACCCAGGTAGGGAAGGGGAAGGTGCAGCCAGCACCTGGGCTGGCCCCAGAAGCCTTACCTAGTGTCCTCAGGGCCTCCTGGGCCTGTAGTAGCAGTGATCCAGGTGCATAGAGCCTGGTGGGCAGCCAGAGTGAGGCTCTGGACAGCCAGGTTCCAGTTTTGGGCACCTGTACACTACTGCCACATGCACTATGCCACTTTTTTTTGGTGCATTTTTTTTTAGATACTGGGATTTCCTGGTATCTAATTTTGCCCCTGCACTGGAAATATGGAGTGCAGTCAACAGATTAACATGTGCTGCATGTGTTTTGTGCCACCTCAAAAGGCTCAAACTGCACGTTCTTGATCATGGGAGCATGACTCCTGAGAGAAAAATAACCCAGGGAACAACCAGGGTTAAATTCTTGGGAGACTGAATGGGACCAGGAGGAGTGGAACCAGGCAAAAGGCTCCTATACCTTGCTGAGACTGGGGTTACTGGTCTGGAGAAGACATGGGGTGCAGCTACTCCACCCCATCTCAGAGACCAGGAGGTGGGGGTGCAACAACCATCTGCTCCCTCCCCTGCTTCTTATGATGGAGCTCCAGTGCAGGGTAAAACAAAGGCATTTTGCCACAGTCCACACTGGTCTAGGTCTGCCTGGACCCCTGCAGGGTGAGGCTGATATGGCCTTGTGGCAAGGCTTTTGGAGCCCTGCAACAGTTTGAGTACTTTCCACTCCCTCTGCACCCGCCTCCCCCTCACCTGTCATGTGAGCTCACAAAACTGCAAGGACTGGGACTTTCATCTTGCTGGGGAGAACTGTGGGGGTTCCCACCATGATTGAATGCCCCCCTCCTGCCAATGAGCTGATTTTTGGGATGGAAGGGGTGCATTCTCCAGCGGCTGGAACTCTTCTACTGTCTGTGGCAGCTATTGCCAAGTGCCACTTGGCAGCCTATCCCCTTCTGAGGCAAGGGAGACACAATTAATGTGTCTGCTCTTAAGGCAGGGTGGTCCAGGTTCCTGCAAAACCCTCCAGCCATAGAGATGGAGGAATGTCTATACATTCCCAGTCCAGGGCTATTTTTCTACTGGAAGAAATTTATTTTGGTAGAAATGAATGTCAGTACGTGGCCTAAGGCAGATATCACAAAATACCTGCAATAAATCATGGAATGTGGACTACTGCTCAAGAAGATGACAACATTAAACAAAAGAAAAATCAGACTGGGAACCGTATGATATTTTGAAGGAGAGGAGATTGAACCACTACCTTGTTTTGTATGTTTGCTGCAGTTCAGCACCATTTTCCCAAACTGTTTTTTAACACATAAGCATTAACTCTGTTTAGATCCCTTCTGCATTCACTTTATTCCCGTGCTTTAGCAAACAGTTTTAGCTGAAAACGTTTCCAGGAACAATAAATTGCCAGGGAATATTGAAGAATATTTACTGAAGTAACATTTGAGCACAAGAGTTTTCAGAAGCCTAATTCTAGGTTATTTTCTTCCACTGAGAGTTCAGAATCACAGCAACACTGTCTTCAATTCTAACTAACCAATTTACTATCTAACTTTGAACACTGACTTCTTAAGATGAAGTGTTCAACAATAGTGTCAAGTCAAAGATCTTTTGGCAAAGAACTTTGAATGAGGAATGAAGACAAAATACTTATCTGTTTACAGAAAGTTCATGAACAGAGAAAAAGAAACAACATTTATATAATTTGTTGCACAATTATTTTCAGCCAGCACTATTTTTAAAATGTGCATGCATTACAAGGGAAACGCAGATTCAATAATGTTTTGGAGGTAAGAAAATAACTTCTTAATCACCAACAATATTCCAAATTAATTTCTCATCAATACCGTATTTCTTTAAAGTAAAAAGGAGTTTGGATGGAAGGATGCAATGATATCCAGAAAGGTTTCTGTTGGAAGCCTGGGGTTAATGGCAAATTAAATGACTTGACAAGGCAGGAAACCAGTGAGTGACAGAAGACAGCTCTACAGCAAGCCAAACACATCCAGCTCTTGACAAAATGGACAAGAACAACAGCATTGCAGAGCATGTACACAGCTAAAGGCAACTGCCATAGAAGTGGCTAAAATAGTGTTCCATGCAGTGCAGCTCAATATGTCATGCAGTGCATTGGACTGTGGAGTGAGGCTGGGACTTGGAGCTTCTTTGTGAAAGCCCAAAGTCTAAAGGAGTTTTAGAAAATGTGCACCAGACCATTTTCTTGTGTATTGCCACTAGCAGCTTTAAAGACAACGGGAGTGCAATTTACACTTTAATCTGATGCTTCAACTAGGGGCAATGTGAAATTATTTCCACTGGTTGAACACTGCTTTAAATGGGTTCTTGATGTCATTAGCACTTTTCTGGAGTGCTACGAGCAGAAATGGCTGGGAAAATAACATTCTGTTCCATGATAGCTTTTTCAGTTTGGGGAATACTTTTCATCCTGAGTCAGGCCAAAACCACAAAACTGCTGAACGGAAATCTGGCAAGATCCGTTGTTTGAAACACAAAATAGGGTGTTTCTGGAATGAAACATAATCACCAGGAACCCCAGCAGCTGTTTACAAGATTTTGCTCAGTTTAACTGTTACCTACTATTGAACAGCAGTTCTTAAACAGACCAGCCTGATCCGTTTCACTTCTGCTTTTCAGTGGAAAGCAGTGGACTTCCCTCTCCCCCCAAAATCTTATCATTTCAGGTCTGCAGCTGCCAGGGTTTCAAGAATCCTCCCATGTCTTCCACGAAGGCTGCCCCCATGGCAGAGACCCCAAGGCTCCCAAACACTGACATGGCTTCCAGGGGCCTCTTTCAGATTGCTGACTCCCAAGCTGCAAGAGACAGGGAGTGACTATGTCCCAGAGCTGTAGACATTGAAAAAAAGGCAGCCAAGACTCTTGGACCCCAGCTGTGACAGGGGAAGCCTGGAAACCTGAGCTTAGTTCAAATCAGGACTCACTGGACCTTGAGGGTCCCTGCTATGGAGCTAAGAGCCAAGCCCTGCTACAGTGAGGGCTCCTATCATTCCCAGGGCCTTAGCATTGTGGCAGAAAAAGGCATGGAAGCCATGGGTTCTCTCACTCTAGAATAGTCCCTACGGTACAGCTGTAGATCCTAAAAGCCTGAGCCCCCAGGAACCCATCAAATGAGCTGGCAGGGAAATCAGTATTTCATTGCAACTAGGCATTTTCATAAAATGTTTCCATTTTTAACAACTCCATAAAAATCTGACTAGCTCTAGCTATGAAGACCTAAAACTCGGTGTCCTTTTGGTAACCAAGCTGATTGCAGCTTATGCATATTGGTATTTTATGTTGCAGACTTCAGTATACAGAGTTTTAAAACCCCCAAGTAATTTTTAGTGAAAAATTTGGTGAAATACTTAAATGACACGTGGACTAAGTTCATGCGGCTTTGTTTAAATTTCATTGAATGACCTTGTCTCTTATGAAGTCCTCTTTCTCATAAGCTAATTACTATTTTAGACTGATCACTTGTGAAAAGACCTGTTCCTATGGGGTTTGGGATATGCATCCTAACCCAAAGCAAAAAAGGGCACCTTGGATAGAGACAGAAGTTGCACATAAACTGGTACAAGTGATCGGAAACTGGTTCAGTTCTGTAACAGAACAGAAGTTCAGTGCACAGAAACCACTTTCAAAATGGCTGAAACTAGTTTAAGATAAACCTGGATGGATGTTGTATCAGACTTAACTGATTTAAGTTAAATCAGTTTATTGAACTTCTGTCCCAGATCTCCTCCATGTGTAAATTAACTCACAGTCCCCCAGAATCCCAGGATGCTTTGAAACTCCCCACAAGCCCTGCTTTGCAGGGTGGGTGGACTAGGCCTGGCCCAGGCTGTCTGCTCCAGTCCAGCAAGGAGGTGTACTGTAGCCCTCTCTGGCTTTTGGCTGGGCCACTGCAGGCATGTGGCTGTATTTCCAGGATCAAAATGAACATCTGTTCACTTGCTTATCAATTCAATCTACGCAGTTTAGACTAACTTGCAAGGATTGAACTGATTCAGCCTCAGGCTTTTTGACTGTTTGTACTTAGCCCTTTTCACATCAGGGTCCAACCTGCAACTCAAACTGCAGTGTGGATTCTGATCTTGAAGTCCAAACTTCATCCTTTCTCCACATCACTTCTTATATGAGTGGCTTCTGATTCTATGCCCTTGCTTTGACCTATCCCTAATTGATATGAAAAGGCTGTGCTTGAACATTAAAATATTTATATCTGTTTATTTAAACTGATGAGCAATTTTTTATCTAAATTCAAAAGTATGTCTGAAGTATGCACAGCAGCATCTAGGCTAAGGAAATAATATATTCATATATTCACTCTTAGTTCTCAAACTCTAAGCATTGCTGAATTGCATTTTCAATATTACCTTAACGTCTCATTTTAAAACTGGTGTTCTAACACTTTTAAAGACTCACAAAATTCTTTATTTAACAGATTTTCAGTATGTGGGGTTTCTTTCCTCCCTTTTGCAGATTACAAATGCCACAAACCCCTGATGATCCTGCACAGAACACTTCTCATGTATATCATGACAACTGTAACAATGCAGGCTGTCAGATTCACTACAGTCAAGAAGACACAAGAATACACCAAAGGAATTTTTATATACACTACCTGCAGTATTTTACTGCGTGATTGAAATATTGCCCAACTCTGAAACGTTGATAGCTTTAGGAGAGAGGTCATGTCAGTGATAAAGAAGTGAGCTTCAATTTTCCGTATGCATTGTAACTAGGATAAAGAAAGCATCGAACCTTGCCTTAGTCAATTAAATAAAAAATTTAAATTTTCTATGATTTCTTATTTTCCTGCATTCCCTTTACTGCAATAGTACTAGTCTGCATTTCCTCCTACCTGTTCCTTCCAATCTCAAAATCTGTGAGATTTATGGAACTTGCATAGTGAGTTGTATGTGACAGAGACCATGTATAGACATTCAGTTTCTATCAGGAAAGTTGCTACCTTCAAATGTCTGTTTGGAGATCTCTAGGTAATTTTTCTACCAGAAAAAAGGGAAAAAATTTGATCATTTATTCATGTAGCCAGCATGATCAGCTGATTCTGGACAAGAAACATTTGGTAAAACCAGAGGCACAGGCTCACATTCAACTTGGGGGGAACTTTAAAGTTGGGGCTAAAAAAACATTGCTCATTTCTGCCAGTTCACGGAAGGGAAACAATCTGTATTCTTGCTTTATGGATGAGGATTTGATATTTTAAAAATGTTCCCAAGTTTATTGTAAAAAACAGTTATGGGTGGAAGGGAGAGGAGGAGTCATATACACTCAGCCAGAAGAGGGGCTCCATACATTAGAACATTAGTTGAAGTTCGAATAAAAATTTGAATGTTTGGATGCTTACTTAGCTCAACCAAATCTGACCTCGAGTTCTTAGGTGCTTGCACAGTATTAGAACAGCTGCATTTAAAGTCACCAGTGGTATGACAAACATACTAGATACTGAAAGACGTACCCATGATTGATGTTTCCACAACTATCTCTCATGATTACTTTTATCTTGCGGGGGGGGGGGTTGTTTGTTTGTTTTTTACTTTCCCTAAAACAACAGAATTAGATTAATCTTTTTTTTTTTTTTAAATGGCCTGTGTTTGTTAGTAGTTTTAAAAATGACCACATATCAGCCCTATTTGCATTTGGTCTTCACTTTACCTGGTTATTCAAGTTAATGAATAACTTGAGGGTTTTACTCTTGTGAACCCTCACATAAAGCAAATTTTCAAGATTAACTGATCAGTTATTTACAGAGAGTTAGACCCCTAGTTACTGTAGAGCTTTGTCGCTCCTGTGAAATTAAAGGACTTGCATCAATTTATAGCAGCTAAAATCTGTCCCAGTAGCAAGAAAGTGAGCTAAGAGAAAAGTAAAGAAACATTTAAGAAATCATAATTTGTCTTAGGAACCCTAAAAGGGAAGTAATTTGAAGAAAACTGTAAAATTGAAAAATCTTGCCTAAATTTTAATGAAGAGATTTTTTTAGCTTCTTTTCATTTCTGTGAAACACAAACTTTAACAAATGACTCCATTCATTTGCATGATGAATGACTATTCATATGCAAGCTCTTTATTACATCTAGCAAGGCAGAAAATAGCTCTTTTACATGCTTCTGCAGTTGTTATTGTTTTCCCCTTTTCTTCTGGTGTTTAGCGTTCTGATTTTCAGCAAGAAAAGATGACAGCTATTGTAAGCCCCAAAAGTGATAATTAGTCTTATATGACTGTCTTATTATGTTGCCATGGCTTTTTATAACTCTTCATTTTCATACAATTATCTTATTCACCACTGCATGGTCTCTTTAAAAATGTAAATTTGCATTTGATCTCTAATTTTAAGAAAAGCATTAAAGGGAAGTGACACATGAGCAGAGGTTTCTGATGGCTTCTCACATAAATTTATATAATGTCTCCTTTCTTTCATTTATGACTTAGAAAATTCCCTCTCTATCTATATATAGACATATAGATGTAGATATAGATACATCTGTACCTATATCTATGTCTATATTTCTGTTTATATATAGAGAGAGAGATAGATCTGTATCCATCTGTTACAGGACCACACCTGAGGGGTGGCCATAACATCCCTGGTGGACATGTGACTTCTGCCTCCATTCCAGCTCCTTACTTGCCACACCTTGATAGCATTATATTCATGTTAAGGGAGGCTACCGTGGGATCCAAAGTGAGCTCTTGTTCTCTTTAGCCAGTGGGTACCTCTTGTACTCAGCGGCTCCCAGTCTTGCCCTTAAGTCATCCCTGACCAGTAGTGGTCCAACCTCTTCTTGAACACCTCCAGTGATGGAGAGTCCACACAACTTCCCTAGGCTTCTATTCCACCACCTCACTATTCTCACAGTAAAGAAGTTTTTTTTTCCAGATTTCCAATCTCAATTTACTCTGCTTAAACTTCAGGCCTCTTCTATGCAGCAAGAGAGGAAAGGTGCTTTCCCTCTTCTATATGGCAGTCCTTCAAGTATTTGAAGACAGACTGCTATCATGTCCCCTCTTAAGCTCCTTTTCTGCAAGCTGAACATTGGCCTCTCCTCATATGACTCTTCTTCTGAGCCCTTTGATTGTTGCCCACCTCTGAACCATCTCTGACTTCTCCACATCCTTTTTAAAATGTGCATCTCAGAACTACACAAAGTACTCCAGATGAAGCCTAACCAGTGTTGAGTAGAGAAGCACCATCACCTCCCGTGTCTTGCACTTAATGCTTTTATTTAATGCTTTTATTGATGACGCCCAAAACCACATGCACCTTTTGTGCAGCTGCATCAAACCACGGACTCATATCGAGTCAATGGTCTACAAAGATTCCCAAATTCTTTCCATGGAGCTGCCATCTAGCCAGGTGTCCCCCATTTTGTATTTGTGGTTTTGATTATTCCTCCTGAGAAGTAGCACCTTGCATTTGTCTGCACTGAACTTCATCTTGCTAGTTTTAGCCCAATTTTCCAATCTCTTGAGATCCTTCTGAATTGCACTCATTCTCTGACATTTTCACAATCCTTCCCAGGTTTGTGCTGTCTGCAAACTTGCTCAAGGAGGTTTCTATCCAAGTCATTAGTAAACTACCAGAAACTATCACAAATGTTAATAAATAATCTTTCTCTTGTTAGCCCTGAGTTTACAACCTTTCTCATGCCTAAGCCTCAACATAACGAGGGTTTAAATTACACTTTGACTCGGGGGGGGGGGGGGG
>NW_005841856.1:2464886-2486344 GCF_000455745.1 Alligator sinensis | reverse complement strand
GGGAGGGTCTGCAAAAAAACCCCCAAGAAACAAAAAACCTGAATTAAACTGGTTCATTGATTAACAAGTCCACCTAAGTCAAGGAGCAATCTGATCAGAGATCCCCCCAGGTTATAATGTTCATATCTTACACGGAGGCTCTCTTATGGAGGGATCAGCCCCCCTGAGTTCCCCCTTAATTTGCACCTTAATTATAACTCACAATCTAGGCATTCTAGTGCCTGTATCAACAAGTATGTGCACACACATGCACGTGTGCACGCGCGCACGCATACACACACACACACACCCCCACCCTAAAATAAACCACCCTTTATCTGCTAGTACTGCTATGAGTAAATTAATCTGAAAACCATAAGTTCAAGTGAAGATTGATGAAGTAAATATTTGAATTCAGGTCATTCACTACTCATGAGACTGGTCTCACCCTTGGTCTGTAAAACATTTTAAGGTGGATCACTGAAACAGTCTTCCACCTAGCTCTCCCACATCCTGGATAAGTGCCTTTGCCACTGAGCAGTGCAATATCTCTTCTTGTGGTTCAAAATTTAAGTTTTAATGAATTACAGTGGAACAACTTCTACAGGAGAGATTCAGAGAGGTCTTCTCCTGAAGGTGGAGACATCTATTTTCTTGTTCTACATAGACACAGAATTGATCAGACTTCTCACATTTTCAGCATTGCGCTGCTTTTGCAGCACTTACAATGTGTTGAAATGTAAGGGATTTACACTAGAATTGCTGAACTTTACAACTGTTTTTTTCAAAGTTCACTGTAATATTTTAATCTCCTTTAAGGGAATGGGTGACATTATTTATACATAAGACAGTAAAACATTTATTTCAAAGATGAATAGCTACATATGCTGGTCTTTGGCATTCTGAAAATGAATTCACTATGCACTTAATTTTTTTCTAGGCCCTGAGTAGTTAATATTATACATAATATGGATATACTTTCATGCTTTAAATATACATGGCAGGGACAGTGAAAGAGAGATTTGCTGCACAAGCTTTTTGACTGACTTGATATTTGTGCAAAACCTACTGTGGGAAACTATGTTCAAGACAATCTTGCAAGATCCACTTAGCTGAGCCAGGGTGTAGTGCAGAGGCTCTCAGTGCACGGTAAAGATCTGTTAGAACTCAGACACTGGATGGAGCAGACCACTGCTAGATTACTTGGTCTTATCAAACTGTACTGGACATTTTTCATCCTTTATTAGGTGCTTTGGTGTGCAGTGTTGGCTGCATTAGTGTAGTACATGGGATTCTTAATGAATGTCTCTCTACTTAGTGACTTTGAACAGAAAGAATTACTAGCTGACAGAGAGAGAGTAGGTCAGAGTGGCACCTTAGAGACAGGGGTAAATTGTACAATAAGTGGTCCATTTGATATAATATGCATCTCCCCAAGACAACAGAAGCAACAGGCTGAAAGGGTTGTCCTTTGGAGGTGACCAGACTGCCTCCTTTCTATTCCCAAAAAGGAGTACTTAGTCACTTCCAAGAATTGCAATAAGATTGGATTTGGGAGATGCACTAGGCTACCCACTGACAAAATGGGGAATTTAGGTACTTTAGGTTTAATAGGATTAGGCTTCCGAATGGGCATGCCTAAATCAAAAGTGCTTTAGAGGCTTGACAGGATGTGGGCCAGTCTGTTTTCAAGTGAAGTTCAACTGTGTTTTTATGCCATCTTCTGTGACTCATGCAATCAGGGTTTTTAGGACTCATAGGCTGGATCCAGATGTGCAGGAATGTGTGGTTTGTGGCACCACAAATGTCTTTGGAGCGGAGTGGCTGGCTGGGATATGGAGTGAATCAGCATGAAGGCTCCACAGCAAAGCCTTCATGTTGAGGTGCACAGACAGGGGAGCAGCCTGTCCAGGGCTGCCTGCTCCCGCATCTCAAAGCACAGCTGCACCCCAGCCAGCAGGACAATATGTCCCACTGAAAAACTCCATGAGGAGGTGTGCACATTTTTGCTGCTACTATTTGTGCTGCTGCAAGAGCACACCCCTGCTAATGTGGATGCGGCCATACAGTGCTAATAGAGAACATGTCCAGGATCTGATTCACCATGATGGTGCTGCACTTTCCACTATTTTAACTATGTTGATGTCAGTGGAGAGATGATGGTATAGGATCATAGAAAAATGACAGGAAGTGATCTCATGAGGTCATCTAATCCAGATCCTATTTAAGGCAGGATCATCCTTTACTAAAACATCCCAACCAAGTATCTGTCTAATGTGCTCTTAAACATTTCCAGTGATGGGGATTCACAACCTCTCTAGGTAGGCTATTCTAATGGTTGACGACTCTCATAGTCAGAAAGTGCTACCCAATCTCCAACCTAAATTTCCTTTACTTCAGTTTGAGGCCATTACTCTTAATCCTGTTCCCTACAGCTACTGAGAAAAGTCTATATACATCCTCTTTATGATTCATATAATATTTGATTGCTTATTTTTAAAAAGATGTTAAACCAGATCCTTAAAGGTATTTAAGTGCATTGCACTGCCCAGTCCATGGGTGGCCTGTTACCTAATGGAACCATCACCTCACTTATAAAAGGGTCATCCATGCTCCCGCTACAATTTCAACAAGGGAATTAAGTGATTAAGGATATGGACAAATGTACATTTGGACTCCTTTCAAAGGTGAATGGGGAACTCTTGCTTCAAACCGTGAAGCAGCTGCTATGCTCCAGCAGTTCTATGTGCACAAACCAAGAACAATACACACATAGCAAAACAAATTCAGCTTTACCATTCCTTCACCCAGAGTTGAAGTTGGAGCAGTTCTGTTACATTTGTATTGCTTCTGGGTTGTGCAAAATTAACTGTTAGAACATAAGAGCTGCTATGCACTCCCAATCAGCAGCTCCCATTTTGAAATAGCTCCAAATGTATCAGTGTGCATTCCCTAAGAAAGGACTTTGCAGAAGCCAGTTCTGGAATCCAGCACTCAATCTGGCTGAGAAACTGGCCCTGCACTACTCAGTTGGCCCATGAGGCCAAAAGCTTGATTGAGCACCACTGATCTAGTGAGTTTAGCCAGCGCCAGGGTTTGGGAGCAGCTGAGAGCTGGTTTGTTTTTTTTTAATTGCATTTTTAAATGCAGACACCTCTACTTTACTTTAGGGTCTAAAATCATTTATGGGATATGCCTGCTGAGGCGAAAGATAGACATTGCATTTGTGCTGGGAGAAACCATTTTCTCTCAGGACAAAGTGTGATGTGCAGCCATCCATGCCTGCTGCCTGGAACAAAAATGTTACTGGGACAGGAAGTGACCATGCTTTGTCCCAGGATACCACAAAGTGCATGTGAATGGCTGTAGCAGGACTGAATCACTGAATCAGTGGCAGAAAAGCTGCAGTACATTCAATGTTAAGTAAATCCTGATTGGAAGAGTGATGTGTATACATCCTGATTGTGGGACTTCTGTCCGGGGACAAACACAGGTACAACTAGTCTTGGTATGAATGCACCATCTGTTCCTAGCCTGAATCACTTAAAATCTCATGTTAGACAGCTAAGTTCATTTTCAGATCTGAGTGCAGAATCCAAAGCTGGGGACAGAAGTTACATATAAACTGGTTTAAGAGATCAGCAACTGGTTTAAACCTGTAGCAGAACAGAAGTTCAGTCCACATAAACCGGTTTCAAAATGGCTGAAGCTGGTTTAAGATAAACCTGGTTGAATGTAGTATCAGACTTAATTGATTGAGATCAAACTGGTTTATGGAACTTCTATCCAAGACCCTTTCCAGGGTTAAGTTAAATCACAGTCCCCCAGCATCCCAGCATACTCTTCATCCCTGGGCTGGGATATGCTGTCTGCTCCAGAGAGCAGGGATAGTCCTGACCCTCTGCACTCTAGCCAGAACAGGGGATGAAGTATGGCAAGACACCAGCCTGGCATGACCCCCTGAGGCAAAGGGGGATGGGACTTATTCCCCCCTCCCTCCCCTCTCCCACCAGGGGACCTCAGCTGGGGCTTGGCAGCTCTGGCTGCTGCCTTCTCAGTTTACCCCCGCATAGGCTGAGTGCCCCCTGACAAGGGCTGCTGTGCCCCAGCCAGGTAGACCCCAGCTGGGGTCCCCTGATGGGAGAGGGGAGGGAGGGGGGAATAAACCCCCTCCCTGCCCACTTCTCTTCAGAGGGCCATGCCAGGCTGCCATCTGGCCATGCCTGACAGGGATCCTGAGAGGGACAGCAGCCCCATGGTATCCTGGGGACTGCAAGCCTATTCCTGATTGGCTGGCTGAGAAGGGGCTGCACTGCAGGCAGGAGAGGGGCAGACAGAGCTGCTGGAGTCTGTGCAGGGTAGCTGGCAGCAGTGGGGTTTGGAGGGGTTGCAACAGAGGCTAAGGGGAATTTTGGGGTGGCCATGGCTCCCCAAGCTCCTCTGCCACTTAGACCCCTATTGCCACTCCTCCAAGCCCTGCTGCCTCCGTTCTCCCCAGCTCAGCCCTGCAGTCCCAGGTCCAGCCCTGAGTGGGTGGCAGTGCTAGGTCAGGCTGTGCCACAGGGGTGGTGCAGCCTGCAATCTGAGTGACCCAGCTGTGCACCCAGATTGCTCCCAGTTCCCTGTACCCATGCTGGGCCAAGCTGTCAGGGAGCTGCTGAGGCAGTGCTGCATACAACCTCCACACCCTGCTCTGGGGTGGGGGAGGAGAAGGAGGCCGTAAAGAGCCCTGCCTGCTGCAGCATCTCCCTGACAGCCCAGGTAAGCCTGGACATGGGGAGCTGGGAGCAAACTGGGCCAGGCCATGGGAGCAGGGTCCTCTCCAGACAGAGGTGGAGCTCAGGCTGGGGCTGTGAGAGCTGTGCACTTAGATTTATCCCAGCTCCCCACACCCAGGCCAGGTCTGGTTTGCTCCTGGCTCCCCAGGATCCTAGCCAGGTCAGGCTGTCAAGGAGCCCTCTCCCTCCTCCTCCTCCTCCCCTGCTGGGAGGCGGGTTGGCCACTGCCTCAGCAGCTGGGTCAGGCTCTAACAGAGGGCTCTCCCCCTCCTCTTCCCCCACTGCGGGACTGGGGTGCAAAGGGCTTTGTGTGGTGCTGCCTCAGGGCTCGGCCCTGCTATGGGGCAGGGGAAAAAACAAACAAACAAAAAACTGTGCTTCTGGCTCTGCACACCCAAGCTGGGCCAGGCTGTCAGGGAGCTGCTGTGGCAGGCAGGGCTCTCCCTCTCTGGCCATGTCCCTGCTCTCCTATTCAGTACCAGCTGGTGTCTGGTAATGTTCCCTCCACCACCCTCTAAAAAGCCTGGCAAGGGCTGATTCCCTCCTCTCCCTCCAGGTACACCCTGGCTGGGAGCTCTGAAGGCCAGGGTAGGGATTTAAACCCCTCTCCAATCATACTCTGGCCTGCCGTGGCCTGGCCATGCCTCTCCACTTAAGTTCGGCTTTTCTTGGCTACTGTGGAAGGGAAGGGAGGGCTCATTTTAGCGCCCTCTCCCCACCCAGCTTCTGTCCTGAGCCACTGCAGGCATGTGCCTGCATTTCCAGAATCAAAAGTAAATGTCTATTCATTTGCAAATTGATTCATCTACACAGGTTAGACTAACCTGAAATGATTGAATCAATTCAAGCTTGGACTTTTTGAATGTCTGTACTTAGCCCAAGAGAAGAAGAAAGGCACCTAACTTCCCATAAAGATACAGGCTTTCAAAGCCCTACCCATAAAAACGTGTATATATAAAAAAAAGAATAAAGTTGCTCTATCACTGAAATCTCCATTTTAGTGCTTTGTCTCTCTTCAGCTCAGCAAGCTTCATTAAAGCAACCTTAATAGTATATCCTTTGGTTCTGCTGTTTCACATTGCAGGTGACTTTTTATCTAACACACCTTAATGCAGTCCTAGTTCAGCAAAGTCAAACAGAGGCCTTCATGCAAATTAAACCATGGTTACAAAAATGTGTCCTATTTTTATGTTTCTTTAAAGGCTGTTAGTTAATGGAGTGTTTTCCTTATCGTGGCCAGGTTGAAATCAGTATTTAAATTAATTATGACAGCCATATAAATTAGACATAAGAGACTTCTAAGGCTAATTAGACTCTGAGAGGTTTCAATTTGACGTCTGTCTTGCTGTAATATCTGCTTTATGCATTAAATTAATGAAATTAAGACTGCATCATTATAAATTTCCACTTTCATAGTTCCATAAGTTTTACAATTACATGCCATATTTGAATGATAATTGAATGAAACTAAATCATTATGTTCACGTCTGCATTCCTACAAACTTTAAAATGCCATATTTTATTTTCCATTCGTAAATCATGTACTGGCTAAATAGCAATCAGTCAATTTTAAGTCATGACACTTTTTAAAGACAGGTCAGCACAAGATGGAGGAAACAAAATGAAGCAGGAAAAATCCTTAGGTCCAGCTCCAACACTAGGGCAAACTACATAGCTCCACAGAGGTCAAGGGGCTTTTGCTAATTTATACCAACTAAAGAGATACTCATCTTGCAGTGAGTCATGTGTCCTACATTCTGGCTTGTATTCAGTTTAGCATATAGTTTTACAACCTATTTTACTTAAGAAATTAGATTCACTAGCAAGATTATCAGATATTGTAAACAGAGAAATCAAATATAATGACACAAAGACGAGCTTCTCATATGAAACCTGAAACTAGACCTGCCTATCCTGTCAAATATACTTTTCTGTATAGATATATCACAGCATAATAAAAAAAAAAACACTTTAATATGTTCTGTGAAAACATATTTAAAATGAAGAAAAGAATTAATTTACATTTAAATAGGGATATAACATCCTATGTGAGAGGATCACAACCATGGCTTGAAGATTTGCTTTTGACATTTGTGTTTTAACAGCCAATTAAAATTTAATTTGTCCTGTGATGAAAAGCAAATCCCTTTATCCTATATTTGCAGTCACAGAAGGTACATATTGCCTTGGAAAACAGTACTGTAGCTTAAGATTTCAAATGTGCAGCTCTGTGACACTGTTGTGTAAAAGTTGTAGTTGTTAAACATGTATGTCATCTCAGGCTATGTTAAAACATTCAGGGAGGTTAAGAATAGCCACCCCATCTAAGGTAAGTCAGGATGAAAGACTGGCAGGGGGTTGGGGGATTGCGGGGTGGGGGAGGGCATGCAGATTCCAGGGGGTGGATTTCAGTGGCTACAGGGAGATCAGGGGGGCAGGTCGGTTTTGCAGGGATGTTGCTGCTGTCTGGGAAGGTTTTGGGAGACCAGTGGGGCTTGCAGAATCCACCGGGGGAGGGGCTTGGGTAGATGGTAGGCTCTATCCCCTATCCCCCAGGACCAGGAGTTATTTTTAGCTACCTCAACCCCCTGCATTCCCCAACAAACAATCCCCTGGTGAACCTACCCCCTCTATCCTGCCTGCTTCTCCCTTCACACCAACTTATTTGCTTGGCTCTGAGCATCAGAAAATGCCAGTAAAACCAGTTCTGGGGGTGGCTTGCAGAATGTGAAGTTTGGTGGCCTTGGGCAGAGGGCTGGCTGGTCTGTAGAGAGGTGCGGGGGTGCTAAATATAGCTTGGCGCTAACAAAGGGGTAGGAAAAGTGCAGCCCCACTGCTGGGTCCAGTGGCTGGGCTTTCCTAGCCTTGGGCTATGCTGGGAACTATACAGAAGTTCAGTTAAAACAGTCTCACTGAACCTGAGCTAAGTTACACTCATAGGCAGAGGGATAAAATATTATTTGGGGGGCTGAGTGTGTGCGTGCTTACGTGCATGTGTACACTTCTCCCCAACAGCAGGTAAGTCTGTCATGGGGAAGAGGCATGGGGGGCTAGATTAAGGCTCCCCACAGTGAGGGAGGGAGTGGGACAGGGGCAGGGGCTGAGGTGAATGGGACCCTGGGCCTGGGCCGGTGGTGGGATATTTGGAGCCTGGGTAGCTCATCCAGGGGCACTCCTGCCACTGCACACCCCAGTGGACGCACTCCCCTGGAGCTCTGCACAGCAGTGGGCTGGGTTCTGTGTCCTGCGTGTGGCAGGAACATGGCCTTGCACCACTCTGGGGCAGCAGCAGTGGGGAGCAGAGCCCAGACAGTAGCGGCAGATGCCTCCACCACGCACAAAGACCTGTGGGGCACATGCCCCCCCCGGGCTTGTGCTAGAGTGTGCACAGCAGCAAGAGTTGCCTCGCGCCCCTGGATGAGCTGCCTGGGCTCCGAGCATTCCACCACCCAACCCGACCCTAGGGCCCCATTAATCCCAGCCCCTCCCTCTGCCTCTGCCCCACTCCCTCCCTCACCATGGGCACCTCGATCTGGTCCCCTACTCTCCTTCCCCATGACAGACTTACCTGCTGTGGTGCGCAGTGTCTGTGGACACTGCCAGGCTGCTTCAGGCTCTGGCTGCATGTCTATGTTTGTATGCACTCCTCTCCCCCACTGCAGCTGCCTGGAGCCTACACCTGTGCTGCCCTGCAGTCCCCTGCCCTGCCACTGCTGCCCCACATTTGGAGGGGGCGGGTAAGCCCCATTAACCCCAGCCTTCCACCGCCTATGGTTACACTACCTCAGAGGTACAGTTAACTTAGTTTTTGTTGGCCATTTTTATACTGATCTAACTGTCCAGAATTCCTGTACAGTCCACACATATATCCACCTAACTAGTGTAAGGTCCACACCTTGGTGAACTTAGTGAGAGCAGGTGGCCATTTATAACATGATCTAACCTCTCTGAATGTCTGTACATAGCTTCAGTGAGCAACACTATAAATGTCCAAATCATTAAGCCATATTGTAAACTGTATGCCTTAATTCTCAAAATATAAGCCAATTTGAAATTTTTTGGCACCTAGCATCTCCACTGCATACAAGGAAACTTAGTGGAACTATTTAAAGGAAGGAAGACCTTCCCTCTCTCTCTCTCTCCCTCTCTCATTTTTAAATAAGAAAGATATGTACATAATTTTTGAGAGAAAGCAAGAGCAAGCATGTGGATATTGTGACTTAATAGGGTAAGACTGAAACTGCTGCAAAGTATTCCATCGAAATTTGACCAATTTCTATCTCACATATTTTGAGCTCTCAGGTTTTAGCAAGGCAAAAAGCTTCCAGTGAATGATTTAAATAATCCAACTCTGACCCAGCATTGCACACAAATGAGCCATGCTTACTTTTAATTAAAAGGCCTATCCATACATATTTCTGTTAATGTATTTGATAGATAGCCAAACACCAAGTTAAGTAGCGATGAGATTTTCCAGGGGATATACGCACTGGAATTCCAATGTGAGAAGACACAAGGATCTTTATGTGATTCTGCCTCAGACCTTTTGACTAAGTACAGACAGTCAAAAAGCCTGAGGCTGAACTGATTCAATCTTTTCAGGTTAGTCTAAGCTGTGTAGATTGAACTGAAGCAAGTGAACATTCAGTTGAACAGACATTCACTTTTGATTCTGGAAGTGCAGTCACACGCCTGTGGCAGCTTGGGCCAGAAGCTTGGGAGGGGCACTACAGCATGCCTTCCTGCTCAGTTTGACCAGACAGCTTGGGCCAAAGCTACCCTGCCCACTCTGGGAGGTGCAAAGCATCCTGGGATGCTGAGGATGCGGAGGTTAACTTGAATGTGGAGGGGATCTAGGACAAAAGTTCAATAAAGAGATTTAACCTAAATCAGTTAAGTCTATTACTATATCGATCCAGGTTTATCTTAAACCAGTTTTGGCCATTTTGAAAGTGGTTTGTGTGCACTGAACTTCTGTTGTGTTACATATTAGAACCAGTTCCCGATCACTTATACCAGTTTCTGTTTAATTTCTGTCCTTAGCCTTTACCACAAGCAGGCAGTGGTCTATGATGTATAAAGCTGTTGCCACTCACAAAAAAAAAGACTGTAAGACTACATTATTGAAGGAGGCACCCAAATATCTCTGAGGAGCTGGACCAAAATTGGCATATGTCATTATGCATTTAAAGTGTTAGTTAAAACAGTTTCTTTATGCAGTCTGCTTCAAAGAACTTGCGTTTATGCTCCTGATCTTTCTACCATGTCCTGCAATGGGAGTTAGCAGAAAAAATTAAGATGGTATAATAGCTCTACAAGGCACAGTACAACTGAGTACCCCACAGACAGTCCTCCTTCCAGATAGTTCACAATCCTTTGAAGATTTGTACTACTGTTTATCTCTTGCTATCCTTGTAAATAAATACATTTGCAAGATGCTTAGTCGTTATCAGATCTTTTAGTCCAAACAATATGCTCCCAGCACATATAAAATTTATGCAGAAATGTTGTATATGCCTCTCTATATTATGGCTTCATTATCTTATAGCCATTGAAAGAGGAAGGTAAGAGGCAAAAAGTAAGCTATTCCTCCCTGGAATATTAGACATTTCATGCTGAGGGAATGCGCTACAAAGCCTTCCCTACTCAAATGCCATGCACAGGTGGTTGTCTCCTCCTGGACTGTGTAGCATTCACATTCTCCCTCCCCACCTGGCCACTCACAGAGATAGAGAGCTTGTAGAGTACCCGGTGGGATGGTGTCAGATGGGAAGGGACCTGTTTAAATAATAGGTGCTCAGCAAGGTGAATAAAGGTTCTTGCATCTAGTCCACACTGCCCTCCTCTTGGAAATAAGCTCTGATACATTGGGTATAATCATTTTATACAAGAAAAAAGGCCCTTTCACTGTGACAGAATCATCCCATATTTGCTGGTTTTTTTTTCTTTTCTTTGTTATAATTTTAACCATAAGCTACAACAACAGGAAGTGGGGGGGGGGGGAGGAGAATGATTTCAGATACTTGTCAAAAGTAATGTCAGTTATGGATAGCAGTTTGTTCATATTTTTTGCAAATACCAATTTAGTTCTTCACAGAGGTAGCCAAATACTTTAATGAACTAGTGAAAATATCTGTGATTAAAATTAACGAGGCTTTTGTATTAGTTTTTTTGGAAGGATTGCCAAACATTCCTTCAATTATAGGCATTTACCATTGCTATTCTGAATCAATAGCCTCTGTTTCCATTATAATTCTTTTTTCCATTCTTGTCTTCACAGAAGAGGCATTCATGGCACAAAGAGAATGAGATATATTTTTAAGTCTCCTATTAGTGTCACTTCAATGAAGACACTAGCAAAGGCAAGGATTGGAATAAGCATTGGGGTGGAGAAGCGAATACACTTACCCTTCCAAAGACCTTTGTTTATTATCTCTGCGTTATGCTTGATTTCCCTTATCAGAGGATCTGGAATCTGTCTGACATTCTTGAACTCTAGTCTTTCACATGCCAGCTCAGCACAGAGTTGGCCTTTTAACTATTTTGCATGGCCATTTCTTGAACATCAAATTTGTTTTCAGTAGCACTGCAAATCATGCCTGCAATTCTGTAGATGTGCATTTTATGTCCAGGGGCACTCAAGGTTAATTAGAAATGGTAATAAGTTTAATCATGATGAACCCATTTGGTGCTGATGTGGATGTCACCTGTAATTCCATATACATTCCTTTGTAATTTAGCATTAATTAGTGCCCACTTATCCAGGGGTATTGCCACAAATTACAAAAAAGATTGTGAGGTAGTGCTACCTTTAACAAAAGAGATTAAAAAGGCATTTGTTGAATCATTTACAAAATAGAATAGTTTGAGAAATTTTACATGATTTTTATCCAGTATTGTAAACAATGAAGTGGTAATAATTTGGCAAGAACTTACCTAAACCTCAATGGGAGTTAAACAAAATATTAAGAATATGAATGGGTTAGGTCTTCCCATTCTTTACATAAATGAGGAGGAAAGAGTTATATCTGTCCTCATCATTCCACTGTAATAGGAGAAGCAGCTGAAGTTTCAATGGAGCAACAGTTGTATTCATGTAAAATAAAAGTATTTTTCCTCATGTAAAATGCTATTAGCCATATTTGAAGGCATTATGCTCAGATATCATTTTTTCATTTCACTAAATGACAGCCATTAAATGCAATGGTAACCGCATGACAAGGATATTTTTATAACTTCAAAAGGAAGAAAAGGATTAAAATGAGTTTATTCAAAAGTGTGATTTGTCAATTTTTTCTTATCAGGGAGTGTGTGGGACAGCTTTAAACCTAAACATTGAGATCTGACCTCCTATTTGAATAAGTTAATGTGATCCAGTGTTCTTAGGAAAGTACTGAAACCTATCTTTTATATGCAGAAGTCCCAGGAGGAATTTATGCTTTTATACGGTCAGCTGCAAGGTGCCATTCCCTTTTCATCATTTCTCCTTTTATCATTTTGCAGTTCTTGACAGCTTGGAGGTTCTTTTTAGTATCTGGTGTATGTGCTACTATATAGAGACATTTCTGTGTCATGGATTTTTTTTTTCTAGCCTCCTAGGTTTTACAGTTAAACACACAGTTCTACTGCCAGAAATCTCTCTCTCATATTCAAGAGTGACTAATCACCATATTTGATATAGCAAGCATCTTACCTAAACATGGCTAAGGGTTTTAAAGGAGGATTTTATACACATCGGCTAAGTACAGATGTTCAAAAAGCCCAAGGAGGAATCAATCTAAATTACACAGTTTTCTGTAAGTGGACTAGGTTAGATCGGTAGTAAACAGTATATACTTTCATCCTGGGGATGGGGACAGGGCACTGACAGAGGCAAGCAGGTTGAGGGCACTCCTGCATGCCTCCAGCATGCTCTGTGGGCTCCCCAGGCTGCCAGAGACTACTGAACAAAGTTGAGCACCTGGGTTACCTCTGATATGGGCTTGCTCGGCCATACCAGGTAGCCAACCCCCCTGCCATGTTACTGCAGACCCTCCCGAGTACCCAGTCCTAGGCTTCCAGAAAAGCCCCAGAGCAAGCGCCCTCCACTGCGAGTTGCATGTGCCTCCACGTCCTGCACCCTGCCATTGCGTCCCACCGTCTGAGCTCAAGCAGGCAGACCTTGGAGTTCTGGGATGTCTTGCTTGTCTCCTTGCATGATGCTCACTATAGGCTGTGAGATATCATGTGTACCTACTTGGACATGACACAGCAGCTGGTCACCATGGCGTGTGGCTTTGTGCCCCTGAGCCAACAGCTGGATGTCCTGTGTGGGGCCACCCACTACACTCTGCACCTGCCAAGTATCCTGGGCCACTGACTTTCATGTGGCTGATGAGGATGAGGCCACCCAGGACTCAATGGACACCCAGCACTCCATGGTGGTGCTCTGGTACCACCTACAGACCAGCCAACCCCAGCTCTGGCTAGTGGTGCTCCCAGCACCAACAAGTGGGAGCAGATCATCTTGGGCACTTGGTATGATGAACGAGTGGGTCCAGATCTTCCACATGCACCAGTCCACTTTCATGAATATCGTTGCCCAGCTGGCCTCTACATCATGTGCCAGGAGGACAGCATGCAGCCACCCCTCACTGTGGAGAAGTGGGTAGCCATGGAAGTCATGAAGCTGGCCTCCCACAACAGTTACCACTATGTTGATAACCAGTTTGGTATAGACAAGACAACAGCTGGAGAGGCTATCTGGGATGTATACCTGGTCATCCAGGACATCCTGGCCAACTATTTCATCCACCTCATAAACCCTCAGGAGGTAGTCACTGACTTCAACTGCATGGGATTCCCCAACTATGTGGGGGCCATGGATGGCACACAAATCCCAATCCTTTGCCCAGCCCAGGGAGTCCAGGCATTCATCCACCAAAAGGGCTACTTCTCCATCATCCTACAGGGTACTGTTGACCACAAGGCCCCTTAGCCCACATCCTTGATGGCTTTGTGGACCCACAATGCCCACATCTTCTACAACTCCCTGCTCCCTGTCTGAAGGCAAGTGGCCACTATGCTCCTGGGCTCCTCCATTTCATCATCAGCACCATCATCATCCTTCCCCTCATCACTGGGGGCCTAGCTTATCACATCTTGCCATGGATGATGATGCCCTATGCAGGGCAGATGAATCACCAGAAGGAGCACTTCAATTACTGCCTGAGCGGGTGCCACATGATGGTGGAGTGTGCTTTCAACTGTCTCAAGGCACATTGGCAGGTTCCCAGCATGTACCTTCAGGTGGATAAGAAGAGTCTTGCATAACTCATGGCCATTGCGTGTGTCCTCCACTACATCTGTGAGACCAGGGGAGGGCTTCTGCGAAGCCTGGGTAGAGGAAGCATGGTACGCAGACCAGGCATGGCAGACCATACATACACAGTGCAGAGATAAGGAAGAAAGAGAGATCCCCCACTGATGTTGGTAGTGCTGGATCCACACAGAGGAAGGCAATCCAGATTCATGAAGGCCTAGCCAACTACCTATTCCCCTTTGCAGACCAGAAGCCCTCCCTAGATGACTAGGGTGGTTGGGCTTCAAGTGCCCATGCCCTGGCACCGGGCCATGGGTCCCATCCTGGGCTCCTCTCACCCTGTGCCCCAGGCAGTGCTGCCCACAACAGTAGGACACAGGTGTCAGGCTGCCTACATACCAGTCCTCCTCCCACTTCCCTTGCCCACCAGTGCCTACCAAAGCAGACAGACATCACCAAAGGCCCTTCTGCTTCCCCAGGCCATGGGTCACTGGCTTTCTCACACCACTCCTCCTGTCCTGGGTCCCTACTCTGGCAACTTGCAGCCATCATGTGGTCGGTACCATTCCCCTCCCAGAAGGCATCCAGGATTCCCTTGTGTGGGTTCTCCAGCTGCAGGTGCAAGTTACTTCCCACATCTTGTGATGATATGGGGAGTAGAACTAATGGGGCATACTCCTTGTGGGGCAGCTCCAGCAGCTGACCTCTTTCCCTGTAGCCTCTGGGGGACCTTCTCCTGGGCAACTAGCTTTCCCATTGTCCTGGTGCCTCCCTGCACCTCCTCCTCCTTTGCAGTCCCTGGTGACAACTCCTACGTCCACCCCCCCACCCCCGGTGATGTCATAAGTGTGCAGGGTCTTGACAGTCCTGTTCTTAGTGAGGAACCAGGGCAGCCCCTCATAGAAGGGCATGGTTTGCCTCTGGACCCCGGTCTTTTTGTTGGCATCATGCATGCGCTTATACTGGATATTCGTCCATTTATAATCTTGGTGCAATACTACTCCCAGTCCTTTTTGTGGCCCCATGACTGCATTTTCTGGGAATTGCACTTGAAGGCATCCCTGGTCCATTGTCTTTCATGGAGCTGGTGCTGGATCTCCTCCTCACCCCATATGGTGTTGAGATCTCTCATCTCCCCGTAATCCCACTTGTGTGATGGGAGTTGGGTAGCAGATAAGTATAGGATAGGGTCTTCCATGGTCCACAACAGTGCTCATGGGGGTCTCAGCATCCATGGGTGGCTGAGGGACTGGCTGCAAGGTGATAAAAGGCTGGAAGGATGGAAGAAAGTCAGGAAGGGGGAATGGATGGAAGGATAAAGTAAGGGTGACCAGAATCTTGAATAAATTTCCCAAGGAGGTAGTGCAGACCCCTGCCTTGGAAGTTTTTAAGAGGAGACTGGACACGCACCTTGCTGGAATCATTTGATCTCAGCAGTATTCCTGCTCAGAGCAGGGGCACTGCACTCAATTATTTTTTTTGAGGTTCCTTCCAGCCCTTGATTTCTATGATTCTATGAAGAAGCAGAGGATGCATGGAAGGAGTGGAAGGTGCATGAAGATGTGGGTCCTGGTGCATGGCTCTCCCTCTCACTGCAGCTGGGTGTGGCCCTTGCTCCAAAGTGACTGGGGCTTCACTGATCAGGTCACCCCCATAACATTCTAGGGGATTCCAGCAGACACCCTGAGAATCTGGCAATGCCCCATGCCCCAGCCTGAAATTTCCAGTGCTCTCTACCTGCAACATGGAGGCAGCTGGCCATGTTCCACCTACTCCTGAAGTTTCTAGGGGCTTCTGCTGGCTTTCCCCAGCTTGGATGCACAGGACCCACCCCCTCTCCACCCCACTCACACATACACACCCTTCCCTCTGTGCTACTACTCTGAGACCCTGTAGCTGCAGGCCAAAGAAACCTTGCAGAATCCTAGTTGCTTGATGCATCCAACTTCTGCACCTGTTCCCCTATCAATTCATGTTAAGTCACTATTCTCCACCATCCCAGCCTCCTTTGTGGCTCTTGACTTGCACAGAGATGCGCTCGCATTTGGCCTATGCTCAGTTGCTCTGGCCAAGAACCCATCAGACCCCACCCCCAAACTCTCTCAGAGCCAAGCTAGCACAGCCCTTCCCCACACCGCTGCCTCCAGCCTCTGGCCATCTGTCAGCTGCAGGCAGGAGGAAGGGAGGTGCCTGTGTCCCCTGTACGAGCCCCAGGACCTGGAACCCAAGTCCTTGTGTCATGCCCCTACACCTCATCATGATGTACTCCATGTTGTATACATAGACCTGACACTGAGCCAAGGAAAACCCTTGTGCTCAGGCACAGCCCCACAGACCTCAACCCTGGCTCCCACACACCACATCTCAGAGGCCAGAGCCAGGCATCCTACCAGCTGGACCCCAGCATCGACTCTCCCCTAGGCCAAGCAGGAGACAGTGTGGGAAGCTCATCTCTGGTGGGTCCAGGAGGCAGGAAGCAGAACACTGGGTCTGGGTCTGCATGGTAGCAATGCTGTGCCCCCCGTGGCTTGGCCACTGCCAGCAAGCACTGATCTAACCTAGATCAATCTGATTTGAGTGTACCTTAAATCAGATCTTTCTTAGACCTGGTTCCACCATATTTAGACTGATCTGTGTGCACTGAACTTCTGTACAGTTATGGGTTTAGATCGATTTCTGATCACTTAGACTGGTCTAAGTGCAATGTCTGTACCTGGCCATCAGGTTCCACTTCAGTGGATCACAGTCCACACTTCAGAGAGAGAGGCAGCACTTTGTTAGGAAGGGATGGCCTCCACCTCACTCCAATGGGAAAGCAACTCTTCTCAGCCAGAATGGCTGACCTGCTTGACAGGGATTTAAACTATGATTGCCAGGGGACAGGCAGACGATCACCAGTGCATGGCCAGAAAATGACAACCACAGAATTAGCAGGTCAGGTAACACAAGGGAATTCATTCCTACCCCAGCCAATGGACAGGACTCTCTAAGAGCACAGGGAAGCCCAGGGCTTCCAATGGCAGGCTTAGCTGCCTGTACATTAATGCCAGGAGCTTGGGCAACAAATGGGAGAAATTGGCCCTTTTGCTAAGCAAAAATGAATAAGATCTTATAGGTATAATGGAGACCTGGTGGGACTTCACCTATGACTGGACCACAGGTATTGATGGCTTTACCTTATACCTTGTACACTGTACCCTTACCTTGTACATTGATGGCTTCACCTTGCATCTTGTACAGGGAGCATGTTGCAAGAAAGGACAGGGGTGTAGCTCTCTAAGTAAGGAGCAGTTCACTTCCCTACAAGCAGAGATTGGCTTCCAAGGAGGGTAACTTGAGACCCTCTGGGTTAGAATATGGGGAGAATGTGGGGAAGGCAATACAACTGTAGGAGTCTATTACTGACCTCCTAATCAGGAGGAAGAGTTTGACAACAAATTCTACAGGGAACTGGCAGAAGCTGCAGGCTCTCGGTGCATGGTTGTCAGGGGCATATTCAACCACCCTGACATCTCCTGGGCAGAGCATTCAGCCAAATCTGATCAGTCACAATGGTTCCTCACTTGTATTGATAAGCTCTATTTGACTCAAGAAGTCTATGGGACAATAAGAGCTGAGGCACTAGTGGATCTGGTCCTGGCCAAAGGGCATGATCTAGTGAGTGACCTGAGGATTGAAGGGAAGCTTTGTGACAGTGATCATGAGTTGATCACTTTGTCTATTCATCGCAAAGCTGGAAAATGAAAGGTGCTCCACCTCAGGGGAAAAAACCCCACATCACACTTATAGGCTCGGCAGTTCTATACTCACTAGCACCATGACCAAAAGAGACATGGGGGTCATGATTGACCACAAAATGAACATGAACTACCAATGCAATACCACAGACAG
Source organism: Alligator sinensis (assembly GCF_000455745.1). Lineage (NCBI taxonomy): Eukaryota > Metazoa > Chordata > Crocodylia > Alligatoridae > Alligator > Alligator sinensis. The sequence goes on along the minus strand of NW_005841856.1, from coordinate 2,468,395 downwards.
CAAAGCAAACAAAACTCTGGTTTGCATCTACCAATGTTTCACGAGCAAGACCCAGGATATCATCTCCCTGCTGTATTTAGCCTGCTGAAGTACTGCAGAAAGGTTGGGAGAAGTGAAGGCTTGGGGTGACTTGGTGGCAGCTTATAAGTATATAAGGGGTATGCATCAGGAACTGGGAGAACATCTGTTCACCAGGGCACCCCAAGGGTAGACAAGGTCTAACAGTCACAAACTGCTGGAAGACTATTTTAGGCTGGACTAAGGAATTACTTCTTGTCCGAGTCTCCAGAGTCTGGAATAGATTCCACCCAGAAGTGGTACAATCAGCTACTCTGGATACCTTTAAGAAGTGCTTGGATGCTTATCTTGCTGGAGCAATCTGACCCCAGCTGACTTCCTGCCCCTTGGGCAGGGGCTGGCCCGATGATTTGTGAGGTCCCTTCCAGCCCTAATGTCTATGAAATCTATGACATCTGTCAAAAAGGCTCTAATCCTCAACTTTAGGAAAGCTGACTTTCACAAGCTCAGGAGATTGGTTGTCAAGGCCCTGAGAGACCATGATCAGACAGGGGGGGAATCCATGATGAGTGGTCGCTCTTTGAGGATGTGATCTTAAAAACACAAAAGAAGTCCATTCCGGCCCATAAGAAAAATAGCAAAAGGGCTGGGAGCCCCCCTTGGCTCAACAGGGAAGCCATGGACCTCCTGAATCTGAAAAAATAAGCTTATAAGGAATGGTAATTGGGAAATACCACTAAGGAGGATTATACAGCACTGGCCTGCACCTGTAGGGAGTGGACAAGAAAAGCTAAGGCTGAAACCAAACTCAAACTGGTTACGGAAATCAAGGACAATAAAAAGTCCTTCTTCAGATACATTGGAAGTCAGAAAAAAAACCCAAGGGCAACATTGGACCAAATGGGGCAGCTGACAACCAACACCCAGGAAAAAGCTAATCTCCTCAACAATTACTTTGCATCAGTTTTCTACCAGCCCAAAGGGATCATCCTTCCTGACAGGACACAAGATTACCAGAGTAAGGGAAAACATACACCTCTAATTGGTGAAGATCTTATGAGGGAACAGCTTGAGAGACTGGAAATCCACAAACAAGCTGGCCTAGATGGAATGCACCCAACGGTGCTAAAAGAGTTGGCTGACATCATAGCATGACCAATGGCAAGGATATTTGAGAACTCATGGTGCCCCGGAGAGGTTCCAGAAGATTGGTGCCTATCTTCAAGAAAGGAAGGAAGGAAGATCCAGGGAACCACAGGCCAATCAGCTTGACTTCAATCCCTGGAAATATCTTGAAAAAAATCAAAGAAACCATCAACAAAAGGCTAACATGAAGGCAACATTCTGAGAGAGAGTCAACAGGGCTTAATTGCAGATAGGTCTTGCCTGACCAACCTCATTTCCTTCTATGACCAGGTGACACATCACCTGGACAAAGGAGAAGAGGTTAATGTCATATATTTACATTTAAAAAAAAAGCCTTTGAGTTGATCTCCCATGATGTCCTCATGGCAAAGTTGGGAAGCTGCATCCTTGACAACCTTATGGTACAATGGCTGGGGAACTGGCTCCCTGGTCAGACCCAGAGAGTGGTAGTCAATGGAACCGAGTCAACATGGCACATGGTGACCAATGGCATCCCCAGGGCTCAGTACTCAGACCAGTACTCTTCAATATATTCTTTAATGATCTGGATTCGGGTGTCAGAAGCAGACTGGCTGAGTTCACAGAAGACACCACATTAGGGGAAAGTGCAGTCATACTAGAGGACAGGCTGGCAATTGAGGCCGACCTGGACAGGCTCAAAAGGTGGGTGGATCAAAACCTGATGACATTCAATACAGAGAAATGCAAGGTGCTTCACCTCGGGATAAAAAGCCCACATCATACTTATAGGCTTGGCAGTGCTACACTCACTAGCACCACACCTACTCTGGATACCTTTAAGAAGTGCTTGGATGCTTATCTTGCTGGGGGAATCTGACCCCAGCTGACTTCCTGCCCCTTGGGTAGAGGGCTGGACCCAAAGATCTTGCGAGGTCCCTTCCAGCCCTAATGTCTATTAAACCTATGAATCTATGAAATCTATGATAAAATTTACTGGAAAATGATTTTCTGTATGAGAATATGTGTATGTACGCAAGCATGTGTGTGTGCATGTATGTGTAAATCTATATATGTATAAGATGGCACCCAGCTGCACAACATATTCTTCATTAGAGTGATTACTCTCATCTTAACAGGCTAGTCTTTCATGGCTGTTTTTCCACAAGGAATAATAAATTTTGAATATTTATTTGTATGCATATATTCTCCCAGTCTGTTTACACTAACCTCCATTAGAGGCTTTTATATTAAAAGCTGTGTTCAATTAAAGCTCCCATTAAACATAAACATGATACTTTCATAAAACACCACCCTAATTTTGTGCTTCTCATACTATGGTGTTTTAAAGCTTTTGTATTTATTAGGCAACTTATCACTTAAATTTGTCAATTTCTGATAAATTTCTGGCATACAAGTTCTTTAGAAGTACAAAAAAGCCCCCAGCAAATAAAAAGAACAAACTGAGATAGCTCTATAAACTTCAGTGAAATCGTGACAATTTAAACAATCTGAAAAATCTTGTGCAATTGAAATTGCAAAGCACAATTAACAAATCCATCTGATGTTGTCTAAATTGGAAAAAAAAAATGGTCATGAGGTTTGTGTGGGTTGAGACAAATCCCTAAGCCCTTTAAACAAAATTCTATCAAGCTATTAGAGAAAAATCCTGCACCTTCCTCTACATCTTTCTGCCAACTTTAATGTGCACAAATACTTCTGTCCACAAAATTGCATCTGCATCTGTTTTGTGTCTTTTAGAGAGCCATTTGGGCAGGCAAACTGCACTGCTGAATGTCTAGCTCCTCAATTTAGGAGCAAAATGGGTGCAAGCCAACTTCTGGAGGTGCCATCACTGATGCAAAGTTTTAATGAAAATATGACCTAAGTGGTTTAGGCTTCTCTTTTTAAGGTCATCTAAATTAATAAATGGAAATGCATCGGTATTTATGCACCTTGGATACCTGCACAGTTCCAAACTTGGTGCTGTTTAAAAATTAAAACAAGCTGTTATTCCATGTGCCTTTATTATTTAGATGTTTAGAGTGCTTTAGATGCATTTTTAACTTTTGAACTGCACTTCTCTAGGCAGTTTACATTTAACCTACTCTGTATTTTCACAGTTCGGGTCAGATTCTGAGTTGAAAGTTGTATGGACTCTGCTGACTTCAACAAAGCTACCTTGATCTATGCCAGGTGAACACCTGCCTAAGACAAAACACACTTAAACTGTTGGTCCTTTTATTTTTCTACAGAAATAAAGTGAGGAGGATGCAATTTAAGTATTAAACGGAATCATTATTGCACTCCAAGTCTGTTTTGCTCCCATGTGGGAAGCAATGCTAGGAATGTCAAGTCATCTAAACAACCGTATTCAGATGGAAGTG
>NW_005841856.1:2452585-2464855 GCF_000455745.1 Alligator sinensis | reverse complement strand
TCCTGCTAGCCCTGAACAATCACAAATGCCTGTGCTTCTCTGTGGGTTTAAAATGAAAGACAGACATGAAGGGGTAATACAATAAAGATTACCATTGTCTAAGGATTGTCAGAGAAAAGGCATCAAGCACACTTCACTTAACAACTTCCATTTCAATTCTCACCACATTATAAGCACCAGAGTATTAAAGCATACAGATAAACAATAATTTGATGAAACTTTCCTAACTACTTCTACATCAGCTGGCTCCTTCAGCATTCCAGATTTGACCTGTGCTTTGAACATGGATCATTCATTCAGCTGCCTATTTTTAAGTGTAAATTATTGCCCTCATGCATCCTAAATGCTTATGATTCAACATCAAATGCTAGGTTTGAACAGATCAAGAGCACTGTAATCTAGGCATATATTAATCCTGCATTAATAAAACAAAGTCATACATGGCTGAAGTAAACCCATGAAATATATTAACTGAAAATTAAAATCTTAGCTACTCATTCAACTGGCTCTAAGGCTGCCGATACTAATCATGACAATAGTAGTGTGACACTTCCCAAAGAAAACTCTTCTTTAATTACTTGGATTCTTTTTTTTACGAGGTAAGAGGCTTTCTATTAAATGTCACACCTTACTTTTCATTCTTCTTTTAAACAAGTCTGGTGGATAGCAGAAAAAGAAATGGTTATGACTTCAGGATCAGAGGCAGAGTATCTTCCTAAATTCCTACATATAGGCGTCAAGCCTAAAATATAGGGGCACCTATACACAAGCCAGGAGGCTGCCCTGCCATGTTGTCATTACAGGGTGTCAGAGCAGATTCTATTAATTGTCTTCTGAAGCGTGGTAATTACTGTGCTCCAGCCAGCCTCAGTGTCTCATGTATTGGTGTTTCCACACTTCAAAATGGCAGTGGATGTGCTTTAACCAAAGCTTTAGATAAAGTGACTCTGCTGCCATTTTGATGTGCAGGGACACTGATACATGAGATGTTAATTAGAGCACCCCCCACCCCCCCACACACACACACTCCTGGAGCATGTGTAAAAACACCCTCGGTGTCTTGTCCCAAGAGGGTGATCTGAATCTGCATTTAAGGCACCTAGTAGAGATGATAAAGAGCAAAGTTGATCTGAAACACTTACCTGCTAACCAGCGCTATCTCTAAGCATCTCTAATGGGAAACTTTGAGCACAGGCATGTTTCCGAATCCCAGTCATGCCTCGGGGTTGAGATGCCTGACTCAAGAATGCACTCCTAGCAACTTGGAAACCAAGAGAGGTGCCCATCTTTTCCATAACTGTACGGGGAGAAGGGGGCAGGGGGGACGAGAGAGCAGGTGGGGCAGAGAGATATATATATCTATATATATCTATATAGCTATATATAGATATATATATATAAAGAGAGAGAGAGAGATGCCCCACCCAGTGTTACCTTCAGGCTGGTGGGTAGAGATAGCTCCTGAGATGCAGAAGAGGTTGGTTTCAGATTCTCTTCAGGATGAGGAGTGTCTGAGTGCTAACTAATAAGCTACTACACAAAAGTCAAGCAGCACCACAATCACCATGACCGTTCTTTGTACTAAACTGAATATTGTCAGCATGCTTCTGGCACATAATGGATGGGGCCTCTCCAGGAACTAAGGTGTTTAACCACCTTTCCAGTCTTCATGCGGATTACAACAGGAGGGCCTAGCTACTTTACTGGGTTGATTTTGGATGTGTTCAGAAATCTACCTGCCAGGCTAAGTACAGGCAGTCAGAAAGGCTGAGGCTGAATATATTCAATCTTCACAGGTTAGTTTAAGCTGAACTGATGAGCAAGTGAATGGGCATTCACTTTTGATTCCAGAAATGCAGCCACATGCCTACAGTGACTCAGTCCAGAAGCTGGGGGGTAGAGGAGGAGGGGGCAGTGCTAGAGCATGCCGCTCTATTCAGCTGGAACAGACAGCTTGAATCATTGGGGATCTGGGACAGAAGTTCAATAAACCAATTAAATCAATTAAGTCCGCTACTTCATCCATCCAGGTTTATCTTAAATCAGTTTCAGCCATTTTGAAACTGGTTTATGTGCACCAAACTTCTGTTGTGTTACAGATTTGAACCAGTTTCTAATCACTTATACCAGTTTATATGCAATTTCTGTCCATCGCATAAATGGCTAGGCATATTTTTCAGGCCCAAATAGAGGCATCTAATAGATTTAGACACCCGAGTGGTCTCCAAGTTGCTGAGGGTACATACAGGCATTACATTTAGATTGATCGAACCAGAGTTAGGTCAATCTAAATGCCCAATAGTGCAGGCAGGCAGAGGACTTAAATCACTCCCAACATGGAGCAGCCAATCTAAGTTAGTTCACCTGAGAAGGTGTATGCCTGATATAAGAAAGGGGTAAGCTGATCTCATCAATGACCATACACATTCAGAGAGTAGCCTCAGGGCTGGGAAAGCCCAGCTGCTAGCCCTAGTCCCAGGACTGCATTATTTCCACCCCCACTAACCCTGACTAGGCTAATTTTAGCCCCCTGGCCCCATCCACCTGACTGAGCAATGCCCCCCACCCCATACCACAGACCCACCAACACTCCCAATCCCACCAGTGCCTCCCCCCAAACTCTGAGTTACACTAGGATACCTGGGCAGCTCCCAGAAGCAGCAAATGGCTGCACACACCCCTCCCAGTCTGCATTCACACAGCTTAAAGTAAACCATGTGAATGCAGACCTGCTACAGCGAATCACTGTATATATCCCAACTAAATAATCTGGATCTCGCCCAATGGTTCTAATGGATTTAGGGAATTTTTATTCTCCTATGCTCTTATATAGGATTTCTTATGTAATTGTATTGTCAAAAAGAAACTAAGTAATATTTAGAAGCCTTGTATACCAGTCAGTCTTCCTTGGGATATTGAAATTGATTTTCTTTGCAGTGTGTGAAGATTCATAATGTATCTTTTAAAGAACAATTAAACTATGTGCAATGTTACTATCACTACCAAGGGGTATCTTAATTAGACTATGTTGGATTATTCTTCCATGCGACATGATGAAGCCAGTTTATGCACAGTTCTTACATGCTAATGTCCAGTTCCTGTTGTTGCTTCATTCTGTGCAATGTACAGGTTGCTTTTAGATATAGTCATCTTATATTACATGAACAAAACAGCATGTAATAATCTTATATTACATGAGCAAACAACATGCATTTTGCTTATATTTCATTATCACATAGGCTAAAATGTGTCAACAGGTTGCTTTGATGACAAATCATTTGCTTGTGGCAATTTGTGTACTGAATACCATGTACTAAATCCTCTCCTGTGTAGAAGGTAGGATAGGCAAAGAAAGGATACACATATATAGATGCATTCTTAAAATCTGGACATGGATAGGTCTTTAGCTTAAAGTGGATGTGTTATCCAGGAAGTGTTGGTGATAATGTGCTATTGTTATTGACTTTCTATTAAATTTAAACCATAAGATCCTCGTTTCAAACTAAATGATTATTTTGGTTAAATGAGGATAACATTAATTAATATATGTGATGGCTCTGGCTATTTCAGAAATATCTCTCTTGTACAATCAAGCCCTGACCAGAAACGCAATTTAAACAGAAATTCTACAGAGTTCATATGTGTAAAGAAATTCTATTAAAAGAGCAGTATATTCTTACAGCATATTTACATCAGCTGTTCCACTTCCTTATTCATTTAAAAGGTTTAACATTTATGAAAAGCTTAAGGTTATCAAAGAAAACAGTACCACAACAGTTAGAGCTGTCAGCTTTGATAGCTTTAAGGTTTAAATGACTAAGATTAATTACTTGGTCATTGAATAAATCATTACTAATCATAATTTGTGTATGTTCCTGGACTTCGCAATAGAGAATGACAGCAGTACAGCCTGTCCAGAACTAATTGCTATAAACGTGCCAGATGTTGTAAAAATCTGGACATATTCACTGTAAAGGGGAGTGAAGAAAATACCTTAGGCAGGTAGAAATGCATGATTTAATAGTCTAATCTATATTTCTGACATTATTGGTCAAAGAAATATGGTAAATATATACAGCCTTTATTAATATTGGAAAAGGTTATTTCCCTTTACACCATTTCCCCCCCCCCCCTTTTTTTTCCTTATGTCTTAATCCTAATAGAGCTGAGTTTGGCTATAAATGTTTATGCTTATACAAAGGGCATTAGCCCATGGAAAAATAAGAAGCGGGGCTTAAATTAGCACTCTTCTGTCTTTATTACTTAATATGACTAATGATCCTTTTTTAAACATAGTAAAATAATATGAATATTAAAGGAATCCTTAGTAATTTACAAATCCTAAATAACGCAAATACATAAGCCAAATTAGGACAGGAATAAAATCTGAATAAACTGCATTGCTGCTTCTATTCCATTTTAATTTCTTCATTCATGAAGCATCACTTAATGCAATAACTTATATAGACTTTATATATAGATATACACTTAGAGGTTAAGCTTACCAGTACTGAACTAGCTTCTTTGTTATGTATTCGAGTAATAAAAATGTAGTAGTGAAATATATTAAACAGTAAACCTCTGCCTATCATTGAAAAAAGTATCATAAGCAGCTGGGAGATACAAGACCTATTATTATGAAAACCTGCTTGCAAATTAGATCAATAGATGAGAAAAAATGTATTTCTAGTCTCTCATCAATTTATTGGAAGGGCAGGAACATCAAAAATCCTGCAAAACGGTAGGTAGCATTTCTACCTCCCACTATTCTTACTAGTTAAAGGATCAAGTGGGTAACTGCATACTGTTAACAGCTAAAGAAGACCTTTCTTGAGGTTAAATGGCAGGGACTTGAACTCTGGAGGTAAGTGAATCTGACTTTTTCTCAGTGCTGCTTGGTGTTGTGGATTCTCATTTTGATTACAGAGCCCAATCCTGAAAACAGTTATGCATATGTTTAACCTCATTAAAGTCTCAATGCAAATATAAGCATTTGCCGGTCAGGGTCACAGGAGGTAAATTCTGGAGACTGCAAAGAGCTTTGGTCTTTAAAGAAGTTTACAGTACAATAAAAAACAAAAACAGGCAATGGGTAGGGTGTACGGTTAAGTTAGGAGGATGTATTTTTAATTAGCTTTAAAGGAAAAAATACCTCTGTAGTGTGCTACAGACTGCTGCAAACTGGAGTCATAGAGGGTGACAAACAAAGAACAGATTATTGCAGAAGAATCGTAGTGTCAGGGTTTGGTCTAATAATGTGTTCAATTAATGTATTGGTGATATTCAAATGCACACAAATCACAATCTGTTAAAGTTACTACAAAATTCTTTTCCGAGGATATCTAAGCATGCATATGCAAACACACATCAGCCAGTATTATTTATTCAGTGCATTTGTTGCCTTTCAGGGTCCAAGCCCCCACGTCTGTTAGAACAGAACTATTAATTTAGAGGTTGTAGTTGTATCTTAGCCAGCTGCTTTAAATGTGATATATCTGTTTGTAATATTCATGCTGAGTCTTTTTTCCTCCAGCCTTTTTTGCTCCTGATACTGAAAGCTAGATGATATTTTGATAGTCTTATGCAAGGACACGGCAAGTTCAAAATAATAACAATGATAAATAAAGCAATATTTTTCCAGCAGAAGACTGAACTGTTTGTTAGAAGAAAGGCACATACACAACGAACACTTATCAGACACTATCTACTCTATCCATACATTAGAGTTTTTAAGAAGGATTCCCCCCAAGAAATGCAGAATTGGAGTGGGATTCCAGAATCTATTATGTCCAATATCAGAGATGTCACAGGAGAAAAGCAGGGCCCATAAAATATAAATTGATATGTTTTTAAAAGGAACAGGAGATGATGGAATGGGATGGCACAGCAAATGGTATACATGCAGGGCCACTAAGAACTGACTCAACATTTGCACAAAGTTTTTTCACCAGCATAACCCTAATTTGCAGGTGAGCATGTAGCCAGCCAACCCTGACATCATTACATCTAGGTACCTAATCTGTGAATAAAAAACAACTTACAGTATAAACAACAAAGAAAGGACCCCCTCCCCTCCTTCCACCTCAAGACTTCAGTGGATTTCAGTTTATGCTCTATTAGAAAGAAAAGCACAAAAACATTTTCATCCACAAAATAAAAACTATTTTTTAGCTTGGGTGAAACCTGTTTTGATAGGGGAAAAATGAGCAGCATCGCTATCTCTCTACCTGTATAGATGAGAGAGCAGCCGTAGTTACAATCGGATCATCAAAACACTATTTTACCAGGTTTGATTGGCCTCTGCTCCTGTGTTCATCAGCTCTCTTTGTGCTTTTGCAAAGAGGTGAGAAGAAATTAGTGGATACTAGCCCTACTTCCTGGAAGTATTGAGGATAATGAATCCCAAGCATTTAACTGCAAAAGATCACAGCAGAGAAGTAGACATTACATGTAGTTACTTGTTTTTCATCTTGGTCTATTATTTTGAATCCTCTTCATAATGTGACTAGATTACAATGCCTGGGGTTAATGAGACAATTAACTTTACACAAGATACCAATCACATAGACTGTTTAACTGTAATTAATGATGGTGACTTTTAATATGGTTCTTTGTATATATAAATGCATTTTGCCAAAGTTATCCTCTGGCTTTGAAGGAACATTTCCAGAAGTCATTCACAACTGGACAGATATTTAGTTGCAGGGCAGATTTTGATACACTATGTGATGCCTTATTCCTTGTGCAGACCCAGATACATTTCTGAAACTATTAGTGTTGTAAAGTGCTGGTCAACCTGAAAAAGGGGATTAGGTCTTTAGTGTATATTTTGTGGTGCAGAGAGACTGGCCACTCTGCTATCTGACTACTTACCAATAAAATGCTTCCAGGTAATGAGAGCCTTTTATTGTTTTTATTATGTTTTTTTTTTCCTGATAATTTCCTCTGGTGTTTTATTTACTGCCTATTTTATGATGATATAGTATCATAGAGTAAAGTTCATTTTTTTCCGATAACTAGGCCTACTTTTAAAATGGGTACCCATTTAATCGCCACCGTCAAGTTCCTGGCGCTGCAAGCTAGGTGAGTGGTGAAGGCTGCTCCACAGGCCACATCAAGCCCTGTGCTCCAGGATCAGGTCCTGAGGTCTGGCACTGCCCCCTCTTGTTCCTGTGTGCCATGATTGGGTCCCAGAGTCCTGGCACCACCCCCTCTATGCCCCCCATACCAGATTTGGGTCCTTGGGCCTGGTTCCACCATCACATGGCCTTGAGTGCAGGGATCAGGCATGCAGTGTGCAGGGCCCAGGGCTTGTCACAGGTCCACATGATACAGCACCATAGGCTGGATTTTGCCTGTGAGCCAGCAGTTAAGCACCCTTGCACTTAGTAATTACAAAGAAACGGGCATGGAGTGTGTTCTAAGAGGATGATTGGACAGGACTGCTGGGGCCTTGTCTAGTCTTAAGGCTAGGGACAGACATTCAAAAAGCCTGAGCTTGAATTGATTCAATCTTTGCAGGTTAGTCTAATCTGCAGAGTTTGAACTGATTTGCAAGCGGATAGACATTCTATTTCTATTCACTTTTGATTCAGGAAATGCAGGCAAATGCCTGCAGTGAGTCAGGCTAGAAGCCGAGGGGTGCTAGAGCAGCCCTTCCTTCCCTTTTATAGTGCTGAGATGAGGGAGGGGTATGGCCAGGCCCCAGCACGGTACTTTTATTAAGGAGGGGTTTAAACCCTGACCCTGGCCTGCACAGTCCCAAGATGGGGTGTGCCTGGAGGGGGAAGCAGCCATCGCCAGGCTTTTCAGAGCTTGCTGCTCAAGGGGAGGAAGTATTGCCAAACTCCGCTCCCTGGCCTGCACTCTGAGGCAAAGAGAGGTGGGGGATGTGGGGGAGGACTGCTTGTGTGGAGTGCATGCATCTGTTGATGATACTGAGCTTTTCAAGCTCCCTCTTCCTGCTTCTTTATAGTGCCTGCAGTAAACTGACAGCACTCACAGGACCCATGCATTGCAAATAAGGCCATTTCTCATACATCTCTCTGTCCCTTCTTGAACACCGTCAGATTGTGGCCTTTGAAGCAAGCAAACCAGTAGGCAGCTTATCAGCCCATCAAGAAAACAAAGCCCCTCTCATTAATTCAACCACTTCTTAAAAAGCTTTTTCCAAGGAAGGAATGGAAGGACATTACCAGCTGAGCTGTTGATTAGCTCCCAAAAGCCCCAAGTGGATACTGCCCTGTCTGCCTTTGTTCCAGTGAAATTGGAGACACACACATTTCATCATTAGCCAGCAAGGGAGTTGGGGTCCCCGCAGCTGGGGTCCCTGCTGTGGGAGAGGGGGATCTCTGCTTGAGCAGAGAGTGAGGGGAGGGTGGGGCAGGGGGAAGCCAGGTAGACGCTACTAACTCCTGATTAGGGAGGAGAGGGGTGGGGCCAGCCCTGTTCTCTGGAGCAGAAAGCCCAACCCAACACAGCCCAGGGCTGAAAAGCATGCTGGGATGATGGGGGACTCTGATTTAACTTAAACCAGGAAGACGTCTGGGACAGAAATTTCATAAACCGGTTTGACCCAAATCAGTTAAGTCTGATATTACATTCAATCGGGTTTATCTTAAACCGGTTTGAACCATTTTGAAACTGGTTTATGTGCACTGAACTTATGTTCTGTTACAGGTTTAAACTAGTCACTGATCACTTAAACTGGTTTATGTGCATCTTCTGTCCCTAGCTGAGAGTACCCTTTGAAGCCAGTCCAGGCTTGGCTTCCAGAGCAGTGGTTTTCAACCATGGACCCCTGGGCCTCTGCAGACTATGGTCTAAGGGATTCACAAAAGATTACTATGATCAAGCAAAAGTATATGAATACCAATACTTACAATTCAGAGGGGTCTGCACTTCCATTCAAAATTTCCAAAGGGGTACGCAACTCCATTTGAAATTTTTTAGGGGTCCACAAATGAAAAAAGGTTGAAAACCACTGTTCTAGAGTAAAGAGTAACCCCAGGCTCTTTCCCACTTTGAGACCCCAGACTTTTGGTCCCTTACCATGCATACCTGGTTCTCTGGGGCCCTGACTTAGGGATGTAGCATTCATTTCACTCCTGAAAGAGGGACTTCACCTCCTCTTGGAGCAACTTAGTGCACCCCACATTTCCAAGCAGCATAGCAGAAAGTCTTTTCAGTAAAGGTATTTAATAAGGCAAAGCCATTCAGCCAGACATTCTCTGTCTCCTTCAAAGTGGTTAAGTAAGCCTTCCATCTCTAATCCAACCTATGCAGTTCTAGGCAGCCCCAAAGATACTCAGCTGTTCCTTTTTCAGTCTCTCCAGCTCCTCAAAGCTTCTCCACTTTTCCCAGTCCCAGACTCCTTTGCCCCAGACCTTCCCTCTTTGTGCTCCTCCCTTCTGCTTCTGTATCCAAATTTTTCTTTCTGTTAGGTTGATGTGTGTTGTCCCTGGACTACTTAGTTGGCTCACTTACTGTTTCATATACATTATGTAATTTGAGTAAGTTAGAGAATGCACAGTGGAAAGTAAGTCCAGAAGGTTCTGGATCACATGAGCATCTCAAATTCACGATGTAATGACCTGCCTTTAGTTATGAGCATATCCAGACTACACAGGGAGGAAGAGGTACATTGGCATGAAATGTAATTACCTGCTCTCTGAGGTGATGAGCGTGTAATTGTTACTCCAATATAGAGTGATAGCCACATGGACTGACATGATTGGACTAAGGATGATTGATGGGAATTTCGAAGGCATGATTGGTCCTAGCAATGATGGACTGAAAAATGGTGGTGTGGTACTTTGAACTAAAGCTTATCATACGAGTTTTAGTTTAAAGCACCCCACCACCATTTTTCAGAATGGGGATGCTGATACACGTGACGGTGGTAATTACCATGCTCCAGCATACTTGATTAATCGAGTCTGCTCCAACAAGCTGTAATTACAGTGCATCAGAGCAGCATCACTGTCCTAGGAGCCCAATGTGCTTGCTTGCTTCCATGTTTGCTCGTTCACATGATCAGCAAGTCCCCCTGAGTCGGTGTACCAAGGCCCTGATCATAGTTGGATCTGGAGGGAGCAGAGAGACCCTAAAGGATCATTTGGAAAGGTAACGTATCACCCCACCCTACATTCCAGGAGGTCAAGTCCTTGTGCAAGGAGAGATTTCTGTGGGGGGAGGAAGAAAAGGGGTTAAATGTGCTGCCTGTTCTCCTCTGTGGAGTAAGGGTGTCTGTGAACTGTTCCTGCACCATTGTTGTGAGAGAGAGAGAGCCAGTCTATGATTTTTATGTTCTTTACTGTTCTGTCTATTGATTGTATGCCTATATACCCTGTTAACAGTTTGTTAATTCATTGGTTATAATAATAACAACTCAATCATTAACTGTTAATGAGACTCACTATTTAGGGTTTCTCATTTGCCTTCTCAAGTTGGGCTGTAGATGTGGGTCATTTAGAGTTAGGATCCATCACTTTCATATGAGAGAGAAAAGTAATTAGGTATTTGTCGCAAGGATTAACAACACTTATGACCAAGTAACTAAATCCTTGGATGATGGTGTCGCTGTGGACGTAGTCTTTCTAGACTTTAAGAAGGCCTTTGACACGGTCTCTCACTCCATCCTCATCAATAAATTAAGCGACTGCGGCATTGATGCCAGCACAGTTGGATGGGTAAAAATTTGGCTGATGGGGCGCACCCAGAGAGTAGTGGTGGATGGGCTGCACTCAACCTGGCAAGATGCGAGCAGTGGGGTACCCCAGGGCTCGGTCCTCGGGCCCGCACTGTTTAACATCTTCATCAGTGACTTGGATGAGGGGGTGGAAAGCACGCTGTCCAAATCTGCTGATGACACTAAGATGTGGGGTGAGGTGGACACACTTGAAGGGAGAGAGAGGCTGCAAATAGATTTAGACAGACTACAAAAGTGGGCAGAGGAGAATAGGATGGAGTTCAACGTAGACAAATGCAGAGTGCTGCACCTTGGGAGAAGGAATCCACAGCATATATACAGGCTGGGGAGTTCCTTTCTTGAAAGCACAGAGGCGGAAAGGGATCTCGGAGTCATTATTGACTCCAAGATGAACATGAGCCGCCATGCCAGACTGCAGCCAGCAAGGCCAGCCATACCTTGTCATGCATCCAAACGTCCATAGGGTTCAGAGGAGGGCCACCCGCTTGGTGAGAGGGCAGCAGGACAGGTCCTATGAGGAGAGACTGAGGGACCTGAACCTGCAAGAGGAGGCTGAGGGGGGACCTGGTAGCTGCCTACAAACTCATCAGGGGAGATTAACAGCAAATAGGTAGAGGAGCCCTTTTCTCCCCAGCACCACCTGGGGTGACAAGGAACAATGGTAATAAGCTGATGGAGAATAGGTTTAGGTTAGAGATCAGAAGGCAATATTTTACAGTTAGGGTGGCCAAAATCTGCAACCAACTTCCCAGGGAAGTGGTCCTCGCCCCTACCTTGGTCAAATTCAAGAGGAGGTTGGATGATCACCTGTCTGGGGTCTTGTGAACCCAGCATTCATTCCTGCCTGTGGCAGGGGGCAGGCTACATGATCTGTTCAGGTCCCTCCTGACCCTAGCTACTATGAAACTATGAATTTAAATACGGTGATTTTTCCCTGTTCAACAATACACATTTTTGAGCATGTCCTTTCACAGCATCTGATGAAGTGAGATTCAGCCCAGGAAAAAAATCTACCATCTTTTGATTAGTCTATGAGGTGCACATCTGCCCTGCCTTCAACCTGTTTCTTCTTTCCATTCCTTTTATCACATTTGCCCACTCTTGACACATCCTGGGTGTTTGCCATCTCATCTTTGTTGATATGTCAAGAGGCAAGGATTTCTTAGGATGATATTCTTTTATTGGACTGACAGTGTAGAGATAGAGGTAGACAAGTTTTCAAATGCAAGACATTCTTTGTCCAGTCTAGAAACAAAGCCAGTCAAGACTTTTGTTGCTAAAAGGCCAACTGATCTGTCCTGAATGTATCCAACCCTGGCATTTAAGCTCTCCTTTCTGTGCACAGACTAAGGAGGTAAACTGAGTTACACACTATTACACCACCAATGTGAATACAGTTAACACATAAATATTACGATAAAGCACATAGTCTGTCACAATGAGGAAAGGCAGGGTCTTCCCAGTTGCCAAACTAATATTACCTTTGAAGGGAAGTGAAATTCAACAGAACACTAGTCACACAATATTCAATTTTGATTTATTTTTTTTGTAATTCTCAG
>NW_005841856.1:2436249-2452554 GCF_000455745.1 Alligator sinensis | reverse complement strand
CCTCGCTCTTCTCTCTACACAAAAACATTCTAAATGCATTTATATTACAAATAAATATATATATTTAGTTGTATCCATTTAACAAGGCCTATTATCCCAATGAAGGTGACCACAGAAACTGTGGGATCCTTGATATTCCAGAGTCTGTTACCACCATTTCACTCATCTATCCCCCACGGGAAAGGAAATTAGAGACCAGGAAATAATTAGAGTAAATATTAGTAATACAAAGTTATTTCTTGAAAAAAAGTATCTAACAATGAATCTCTTAAAAGAAGCTTACACTTTGACACCTCTACTTCTCGCTCTCCTTCTGGAGGCATAAACAATCAACTCCAATAATGGCCCCAGCACCTTGATGTTTGCTTCTGCCTGCCTACAAGACACTGTATACACACTTCTCATTACTCAGAAGCCTCACTGGCAGAAGCCCCATAATATAGAGAACCAGGGATTTGTTTTTGAAATTTGCTTTTGTTCTTATGCACACTGAAAATAAGACTTTTCAAAGTTTTTCATGAAAAAAATAAGAGAAAGACTGTGTGGCATGTTGAGATGTGGGTATGCCCATCCACTCAATCCAGGGCAATAGGCTGACCTCAGGACAAGACTGGCCAGTCACCCTATCCTAAATTCCACAGCTGACCCACTAACCACTGGCAACTACACCCATCAGTTTCTCAATCCTCATTATCTCTACTCAGTGCAATTTTGTGCAGTGGCATAATTAGGTGGGGGTGATAGGGAACCATGCATTCATGAGCGCAAAATGGAAGTCACCATTTCCACCTTGCCCTGGGTGCGTAGCTGTGTCCCTACCGTGCTGGTGATGTCTAAAAGTCCTTCTGAGCAACAACATTCATGCTGAAGTCCTTATTATGTCATGAATTTCACCAGGGCAACAGTCACCACATCAATTCTATTCCACAGGTCTCTCTGGCATGTTGCTTAGTTCATTTCTCTGCCTTGCTGTTCTAGAGGTCTCCTTGGCCTCTGGGAGCTCCCTGAAGCTCTACTGCCATATTCATCTGAGCCTAACTGAATGCATTTCCTAGCTCGCCTCATCAAATTTTAGTGGTGGTGGAGTCAGAAGTAGAAGGGCCTTATGCTCAGATGTGGAGTGATGCTTACTCAACCACCTCCCTTTTACCCACCTGGAATAGCCTGTTGGGTAGGGGACACACTAGGTTCAAGCTCCTCTTCCAGATCTGGCAGAGGTCTAGCATTGCCCAAAGCCATTAAGTCTATTTCTCATTTACTTAGAAATTCTACTTTGGACCTGACAATTCTTCCCAATTAATCTCCTTCAAAGCATTGCCACAAAACACATTGGTCTCACAAAAACGGTGATATTGGCAAAAAGCAAAGTTATTTTTTTTTCAATTGGTACTAGCTGTCAAATATTACCTAATTCAAACAAAAGGCAAAACAAAAACAAAAAACAAAACTTGTATTAGGTTGTTTAGTACTGGGGTGTCAATTTATTGCCGATGAGCTGGATCCAGTCCATGGAGCTGTGTTGTGTGGTCCCCAGAACTGGTAGAGGTACCAGCCATTCCTGGCTTTCAAAACGTCCATCTCTCTTTATATAATCACAAGGCATTTTAGTGCCCTAGATACAAAATCTCATCACTCACCAAGGGAAAAGTGAGTAAATAGCTGCATTTATGCCTCTTGAACCTAAGGCATGAACCACAATGACACATATGGGATGATTATCACTTACTTCAGTCAGTCAGAGCATTGACATAAGCTGAAATTGTTTTGTTAAAGTACAAGACCCGGGCAATCTTTTTCAGCCAAGTCTTTGTTCAGCAAAAAATGTAGTTTCAGTTGCATCAAAACACTTTTCTTCACAATTGCTCTTGTTGCAAAACCCCACAATAATTAGAAAAACTAAATATAATCAGAAAAAAAATAAACCTTTTGACATTTTAAAAATGATTTGATTCAGAACTTTTTCTTTGGAATTTTCCTCCACTGTTATTCAAATAAGTTAAAAGGCCTGAATCCAAAATGAAGCATTTAGTTTGGGGCTGGATTGAACATTGTGTTCAGCCATATCGATTTGCTGAAAGATTTAAACAATTTTTCACCAGGTTCAGCCAAAATCATTCTTATATATTTTTTAGAACGGCTAGCAAACCAAAACCAGTTATTCAGACATAGCTCACAACTCTAATTTTTTTAGATAGTCAGCTTTTTGTGCTAATATTTTACTTTCTGTAAAAATAAACCACTTTCTACCCCAGGTTTACAGAACAGTTTAAGCTAAATTGCAGTCATCCTAACCTGACAAAGACAAAGACTCCTGTTACTCCTGCTATAAACACCCATTTATATGAACACCAAAAATGTTAGACTTAATCAATGGTGAACATTTTTTCTTGCTTGCTGACAATCTTCTATTAAATGCCCTTCAGCAGGTAGCTTTAAAGTTATTTGATGAATGAAGCAATTCTAAATCATGATCACTTCTCAATATGAAAACAGTTACACAAGTGTATATAATTTTACTATCCTATTATTCATGCAGCTTCAGGCAGCATTAATTTGAAATGATCCAACATTCAATCGCTGAATCAGTATATAGATGAAAATAATCTGTGCGCGTGGCCCAAGTTCATTAGACATCTTTAACATTAATAATTGCATTTTTTCAAGCTCAGACACAAAACTAATACATCTGCAGACAACAGCCGGGAGTCTGTGTTATTTGATGTCTTAGATGAAACGTGCTATGCAACAGGAGTTCTGGAGTCTTGCTTTTTAAGAGCATCTTCGATGGCAAAGCTCTTAATACGCTGCTTTACTCTGTCAAGATTTCTAATACCTCCGGCTGGAGTTCCTGATATGCCTCCAGGTAGATCTTGCTTGTTCTCACATAATCAAACACACAGGGCATCATAATGAGTGCATGAAAGATTGACATCCATAAGGTGCCCCCTGTGAAACATTCCTCCAAAGTCTGATTATTCCAAGAACCCAGGCATCACAGTCACTGTTAATGATGTCAGCTGCCACAGCATGGGGCCTCAGGCATTTCTCTCCAAGGTCACTCAGCAGTACATTTTGTTTTTCACATCTATGTTTATTGTTGCCTTTAAGCACAAATGCAATTACATCTGCCCAGTATGTTGGTGCCTTCTCTGAGGTTGTGTAATAAAAGCCAATAAACATTAAACCACAAAACTATGCTAAGGCAGGTTAAGAGCTGTCCTTATACCCGCAGCAGTAGAAGAACAGTTTTTAAGACTAAAACTCCATCTTTAACCTATTGTTGTGTGTTTCATGTTATAGGACTTAGCATATATGAACACCCACAGTTGTGCCTCCTAGAAATGAGCAATTCCTGGTAACGCCTAGGACTGAGTAGGTGTATTTTGAGATTGACAGCCAAACTGTGGATGCCTGCAGGTGCAGCGGGGTGAGAAAGTGTGGGAGTGTCAACGGCCTGTCAGGGCTCAAAGGCTGATATACAGCAGCAAACAGTTGCATTTAAACATGTTCCATGTGTGGGAGTAGTCACAGCGAGCAGGTGCGATAAAAGCACAAAACTATGAATAAGTCCTTGTATGAACCGTTGATGTACCAACACTCCTCAGTAGCACAGAAGGGAAGCAAACAGGGGTGAATCCTTTGCACAGGGCAAGTCTACTCCCGGGAAAGAGGAGATTGACTTGGGTTTCCTTATCACACAGACATGCTCAAGAAAGGAGGGATAAGAGTCGAGGACTTTAACATAGGGAAGGCAGGATCCCACACTGGGCAGTCTGAAGTCTTGGGTAAAGCCCACACTGGAAGGAGAATTTATGGTTCTTATTTTCATTTCCTGATTTGACTTATGCCTAGTAAAGATTTGCTACTACTATAAATTTGTCAAAATATCGAACTGTCTAGTCATACCACCCTTTCAATGCTGCGAATTGCACACAAAACAGCATGCTGATAGCCCCACATATAATCACAAAGAATCCTCAGGACCTCCTTGGAATACTTTTAAGTGCATTTTGCCACATTTACAACTCTTTAAACCCTGAGAATCTACTGTGTCTCTGTACATAAAGGGTTGCAGTAAAGCATATCACTAGTGAAATAGCAACAACTTCAGCAAATTGCTCACCAGAGTTTCAATCAGTGTTAAACAAAGCTTTGAAAGAGCATGTTTGCTGCCCCTTAGGCTTTCAATGAACAGTAGAAAGTGGAGAATTGTCCTGCTAAACTAGCAGAAATTTCAAAACATTTCTCACCTGTGGGAGCCAGCACAGCTGCTGATATATATGGTAATAATCTAAAGGGCATCTCCGCATCAGGTGGTCATTTTGAACTTCCAGTCAGTGCGACAGACAAGCCCAAGGCTCACCATACAATTGCATGTCAGAGAGGCAGATGAGGGAAAACGAGCACAGGTAAATCCCACAAACAAACTTGAAGCTATTTTGTTCAAGCATCAGGAAGACATGACGACCTGGACAGAAGCATAAAATGCCCTCAATGCTAAATCCTGTTCATTTGCTTTTCTGTGAAAGCACAGGCTTGATCGCTCTTGGAAATGAAAAGGGTATTGTTTCCAGATTCACAAATATTTAAGAAGTTATACAAATCGATGGGGGAAAACTACAGCAGAAGGTGTTGTGAGATGCATGCGAGAGACAAAGCATTAACGAGAAGTCCCAAACATGACTTCTAACAAAACTGAAAGGAAGATGGGTTGGCTCTCTCTGATAACACTGCAGGGTCATTGAAGAAAGCTATAGCAAAGCTGAGAAAGCATTTGCTTTGCTATGACTTTGGCTTCATACAGACATTACAAGTTTGGGGGGTTAGATTGGATTTAAAATGCCCCCCCCTCAATCTATTTTAGATCAGCCCCCAGATGAACAACCCCCACTCCCAGAAACAAAACCCCATGATCCCCCCAACCCCTCCTCCCTCCCTGAGTTTTTTCCATCAGCTCCCAGTGCTGAGGAATGATGGTTAAACTGGCACCAGGAATGGCTTGCTGTATTAGGGAGTTTGATGGGCTTGAGGGGGGAGGTGGCTGGTCCATGGGTGGGGGGACATGGGGGTTGTTTGGGGATGAAGGGAGGGGCCAGGGGGCTAAAAATAGCCCAGTGCTCTGGAACTGGAACCCCAGGGCTAGACTTTCCCAGGACCCCAGCCTAGGCTCCAAACACAAGTTCAGTTGGATTAGTCTAGCTGTACCCAATCTAACTTAGTGCACCATCAAGGTACAGTTAAATCAGATCAAGTCAGCAATTTTTTGACCCATCTAACCTTCCTAGAAGGTCTGTATAGTTTACACTTATGTCAATCTAACTAGAGATCTAAATGTAAGGTCCACATGTAGGTGAACTAAGTTAGGTTGGGTGACCATTTTAAACAGGATCTAACCTTCCCCTAACCTCCACAAATATCTATGCATACCCTTTGATATAGTTCATTTTCACTGACACCACTGCCCTATCTCAGGAACCTTTTAGTGTGTGGCTCACTTCTTCTTCCACCTTAACTCTTACCTAATACTTACATGCCTCCACATAACGCTTTTAAAGAGGGGTTCATTTTCTCCTTTGGAAATGACCTTTAACTTTTCCAATGACTGTTATCTTCTCTTTTCCATACTTCAATATGTGATTTAGCTTGTTAAGATTCTGGGTTTCCATGTCCAGACAGAAATAGGACTGTTCCCCTATACAG
This sequence comes from Alligator sinensis, assembly GCF_000455745.1. NCBI lineage: Eukaryota > Metazoa > Chordata > Crocodylia > Alligatoridae > Alligator > Alligator sinensis. The sequence continues at coordinate 2,446,854 of NW_005841856.1, read as the reverse complement.
AATATTAGGTGGGGCCCAAAACAATGGTTTATTACGGGATGACATAATTTTGGCAAGTCTATTAGCAATACCAGTAGGAATTTCATATAGGCATGATTCTCTATCCACAACAATTCACTAGGTGATTTTTTACTTCTCAGGTCCCTTTACATTTTCTCATTTTATTTCTTATCTAATACTTACTGCTTTGACATATGTCACCCAAGAGATAAATAACTCTCTCAGCGCCTGTTGACTTTCTCAGTCAATCTAGTTTCTTTTTTTTTCCATTACTTTTATTTCATTCCCCTTTCTCAAGTCTCATTAGCTTTAATTAAGCTTGTTCGGGTGGAAAACACTTACCTTAAAATAAAACAAAACACAAACCCCATACCATCAATGTATTTTCTTAATGGGCCAAATCTTCAGAAACTCTGCCACCCCCATTGACCTTCAAATCCCTTCCAAAATTAATTGAGCTCAGTGAAAGTTTTGCCAGGTTAAGGATACCAAGTTTGACCAAGCTAAGCGTAAGTAACTATCTTCATTGAGATGCTTGTTTGTATGTGCATGCATTATACGTAATAAGGGTGTGCCAAGCGGGCCCTATTTGATTCGGATTTGGATTCGGGCTGAACCAGGGGCAGTGATTTGATTAGTTGATTCAGATCACTGTCCCTGATTCGATTTGGCTGAATCCAAAGATTTGATGCTCATTTGGAGAATGAGTGATTCGGACACAGACACAGCTTTAAAAGTTTTTTCTATGTACCCTGAGGAAGCAGGCATGGCTTGTGATTGCTGTGATACTGGGGTGGATGGAGCTGTGGCAGAAGGCCACCTTTGCTTCTCCCCGAAAACTCTGCTATGTGACAATTTGATTAGGATGGGCCCAGCAGAGGAGACACCCCTTTACCCTATCTCTTTAGGTAACCTGAGCTGGATACATTCCTGAGGGAGGGGGGAAACCTGCTCCCTCTGCCTATGTGACTAGTATCACATACCTGGGTGAGGGGCTTCCTCCCTGGTGGGCTAGAGACTGTCAGTCTGCCTGATGTATTTCAAATTGGTTGGCTGACAGACAACAGGTCCTGGCCTCCATTGGACCAAGTAAATGAGGTCACAAGGGCTATATAAGTTAAGGACTGCCCAGAAGGAGGGGGCACCAGCCATGAGGAAGACTCAAGGACAGAGAAGAGCTGAACCATCTGAAGCCTGCTCTCTCTCTCAAAACTCATGATCAAGGAACTGCCTGCCTCCAGAGGGAATCTCCACGTGCCTCTGGATGATATTTGTGAGTAAGCTACCTGAGATCTAACTAGATATTTAGCTTGCAGTAACTCAGATGCAAGATCAAAGGCTACTCAGCCATGGGAGTTTGCTCTATGGGATTTCTCCAATATTGCTCTCCCTGTACCCTATTTTAACCCTACCCTCTGTAACAAATAAAGTTCTCCTTTGTACCTAGTATGGGAGACTTATTGGGAGTGGGTCTAGATTATGCCTTGGGGTCCCCTTGGTTCTGCTGACTAAGGGAGACCACTACTTTTGCTTCTGACTGAGGGAAGCATCCCAAGTTCTTGAAGTGAATCGAGTACCCTTGAGGGCTACTAGGCCTGTGTTACCCAGGGTTAGCAGAGCCAGAATCAGCCCAGAGCCCTGGGTGGTGGCAGTGGAACCCCCAGGCTAGCAGGTGTGCTCCAGGAAAGGGGTTGGCCAGACATGAGGCACCCCCAGGGACGCACTCGGAACCTGGAAGGTGGTTGGGTGCAGTGAGGTGGGTGGCTCAACACAGGAGTGCCCCTTACTGGCCCACCACAGGAGCATCCCACAGGAGTACGGGGGGAGGGGGACCCTTCACGTGCTCCGCGGCAAACCTGGAAGTGGACCTGAAGTACTTCCAGATCTGCCGAGGAACGTGCTGGGGGCACCCCTGTGCCTCCCTGCCTCAGCAATCTACCACAGAGGGACCCTGGGTGCCCCTCCAGACCCAGGAGGCACTAGTCACTGAGCCAGGAGTGCAGCCCCCCCCCGCCCCCGCGTGCTTCTGGTCCACTTCTGGATCTGCTGCTGAGTGCACTGGAGAGCCCCCCTGCTTCTGTGGACACTCTATGCACCCTAGCATCATAGCACTCGCAAGCCCCTGCTGCCTAGATGTATGTAGAAAAAACATTTAAAGCTGTCTCTATATCTCAATCTCCAAACCTTTCCAAATCTCTCTGAATCGATTTGGAGAGATTAAAGGGTCCTCTGATTTGATTCAGATTTAAGATTCACCACCAAATCGGGCTGAATCTCCACCAAATCGAATCAGGGACCAAAACTTTGCATAGCCCTACTACTTGACATTAAATAGGAAGTTTTTGGAGAGCATATGAAGACAACTTCCTGGTGCAAGTGTTGGAGATGCAACTAGGGGCCATGCTCTTCTTGACCTGCTGCTCATAAACAGGAAAGAATTCATGGGGGATGTAGAAGTGGATGGCAAGTTGGGTAGCAGCAACCATGGAACTACTGAGTTCAGGATCCTGACAAAAGGAAGAAAGGAGAGCAGCAGAGTAAGGACCTTGGACTTCAGAAAAGCAGACTTTGATTCCTTCAGGGTACTGATGGGCAGGAACCCCTGGGAGGTCACTCTGAGGGGGAAAGGCATCCAGGAGCGCTGGCTGTATTTTAAAGAAACTTTACTGAGGGAACAGGAACAAACCATCCTGATGTGCAAGAATAATAGCAAATGTGGCAAGCAACCAGCTTGGCTTAGGAGAGAACTCTTTGGTGAGCTTAAACACAAAAAGGAAGCTTACAGGAAGTGGAAGCTTGGACAAACAGCTAGTGAGTATAAGAATATTGCTGACGCATGCAGGGATGAAGTCAGGAAGGCCAAAGTGCAATTGGAGGTGCAGCTAGCAAGGGATGTGAAGGGTAACAAGATGGGTTTCTACAAGTATGACGGTAGCAAGAGGAGGATCAGGGAAAGGGCGGGTCCCTTACTGAATGGGCGGATGGGGGCAACCGTGTGACAGGATGAAGAAAAGCCTGAAGTACTCGAGTACTTCAGCTCCCAGACTACCAAACCAACGCAGCACAGTTTACAGAGAAGGTGAGCAGCTAACTGTGGTGAAAGAACAGATTAGAGACTGTTCAGAAAAACTGGATGTGGGGCCAAATGCAATGCATCCAAGGGTGCTGAAGGAGTTGGATGATGTGATTACGGAGCCACTGGCCGTTATCTTTGAAAATTTGTGGTGAGTGGGGGAGGTCCCAGACAATTAGAAAAGGGCAAATATAGTGCCCATCTTTAAGAAAGGGAAGAAGGAAGATCTAGGAAACTACAGACAAGGTATCAGTTGAAAACAAACTTTCCTTGATATATTTACAATTTTAAAGCAATTAGGAAGCCTACCAGTGCCTATATCACTATAATAAAATAAAGTCTAAATACCTATAAATTTTGGCATTTAACTTTGGGTTTTTTATCATGAAAAATCAGAGCCCCCCTGCCTCCTTAGCTCACAGAACACAGGTCCAGGCTGCTCACTCCCAAGCCACAGCCCCTTAGTCCTGCTGGTGTTCCTTGCTCCCCACCCACTGCCCTCCGGACCTGCTGGTGCCTCTCATTCCACACCATCAGCCCCCTGGTGCTGCTTATGCCCCTCACATCCCCCCACAGCCCTGTGGACCTCCTTGTGCCCCTTACTGCCCCCCACAGCCCTCCCACACATACTGGTGCCCCTAGTCCCCCACCCACAGCTTCCTGATGCCCTAGCTGCCAGGGCTACAGGGCTAGGGACATGGGTCCACAGCCCCCTGCCCCCCCCCCGTAGGGGGCAGTATTAGCTGCTCCAGAGTGGAGTGCAAAGGTGTAGGCTGCCTGCTGCAGGCTCAGACTCCCTGTGCTGCTTTCCCATGGGGCCTTTGCAGCCCATTAGATGTGACTCAGTGCTACAGAGCACAGCAGGGCTGTGTGGGGAAGCTCATTGCTGCTGCAAGCTCCATGCTGCCCTGGTGAGGCATCCTCTGCCTCTGTGCCAGCAGCAGGTGCAGTGGCGGAGTTGTGCCCCTCGCTGCTGCCACATGGACAGGGGCACATTGCCAGGGCAGTGTGGAGCTTGCAGAGGCAACAAGCTTCCCTGCTCTCTGAGCTGCTAGGTGGCCATGTGCATATACATACATATGGCACCCCTCCACCTGACTGCCCTCCTCCCACTTCCTTCCAGGCCCTTGCAGGCTGGAGCTTTGCCAGCCTGCAGAGAACTCTGCAAAACTGAAAAATCCATGAGTATCTCTGTTAAAATGAAAAATCTATATTTTCCTTGGGTAAAGAGAATAAACCATGTTTTTTTTTCCATTTTTCCATAGGAAACAGAATACCTGGATCCGTGGTGATAAGATAACTGGCTCTGTGGATGTGGGGAAAGCAGTGGACATAATATACCTTGACTTTAGCAACACAAGGTTCCTTGGGTGAATTTGATATCTTTTATTAGACCAACCCAAATGGTTGGAGAATAGTTATTAAGCAAGATTTCGGGTTCAAAAACTGACGAAGGGTTTTTGAACCCGAAAGCTTGCTTAATAACTATTCTCCAACCATTTGGGTTGGTCTAATAAAAGATATCAAATTCACCCAAGGAACCTTGTCTGCCTATGTCCTTAGACCAACACGGCTACAACCCAAACCCCTTGACATTAGCAAGGCTTTTGATACAGTCTTCCACGGCATTCTTGAGAGCAAGCTGAAGAAGTATGGATTGGATAAATGTACTGTAAGGTGGATATAACGCTGGGTGGATTATTGGGCACAATGCGTGGTAATCAATGGCTCAATGTCTAGTAGGCAGTTGGCATCAAATGGACTTCCCCAGGGGTTAGTCCTGGGGCTGGTTTTGTTCAATATCTTCATTAATTATCTGGAATATGGGATGGATTGCACACTCAGGAAGTTCGCAAATGACACCAAGCTGGGGGTGTAGATACATTAGAGGGTAGGGCTAGGATTCAGAGTGACCTAGACAAATTGGAGGATTGGGCCAAAAGGAATCTCATGCTGTTCAACAAGGACAAGTGCAAAATCCTTCACTTAGGACACAAGAATTCCATACACTGCTACAGCCTGGGGACTGACTGGCTAAGCAGAAGCTCTGCAGAAAAGGACTTGGGAGTTACAGTGGACAATAAGATGGATACGAGTCAGTGGTGTGTCCTTGTTATCAAGAAGGATAACAGCGTACTGCATTAGTAAGAGCATTGCCAACACATCAAGGGAAGTAATTATTCCCCTCTATTCTGTATTGATGAGGCCACATCTGTAGTAATGTGTCCAGTTTTTGGCCCCCCACTATAGAAAGGATGTGGACAAGTTGAAGAGAGTCTGGAAGAGGGCAACAAAAAATGGCTCAGGGGCTAGGGCACATGACTTATAAGGAGAGGCTGAGGGAAATTTATTCTGCAGAAGAGAAGACTGAGAAGGGATTTGATAACAGCCTTTAACTACCTGAAGGGGGTTCCAAAGAGGATGGAGCTGGACTGTTCTCAGTGGTGGCAGATGATAGAACAAGGAGCAATTGTCTCAAGTTGCAGCAAGGGAGGTTTAGGTTGGATATTAGGAAAAACTCTCTCATTAGAGGGTGATGAGGCACTGGAACAGGTTACCTAGAGAGGTGGGGGAATCTTCGTCCTTCAAGGTTTTTAAGGCCCTGCTCAACAAAGCCCTGGCTGGAATGATATAATTGGGGATGGTTCTGCTTTGAGCAAGGGGTTGGACTAGATGATCTCCTGTGGTCCCTTCCTAATTTTTTCTAATTCTATGATTCTAGTATAGAGGGACAACCACTGATGCTAGACATTTGGGCTGGGGGCAGAAGTTACACAGAAACCGGTATAAGTGATCAGAACCCAGTTTCAAAGAGGTTCAGTGTACATAAACAATTTTCAAAATGGCTGAAACTGTTTTAAGATAAACCTGAATGGATATAGTATCAGACTTAACTGATTTAGGTTAAATTGGTTTATTGAACTTCTGTCCCAGATCCCATCCAGATTCTAGTTAATGCACAGTCCCCCAGCATCCCAGGATGCTTTGCACCTTCCCCACAAAACCCACCTCACAGGCAGCGCAAGCTAGCCTTGGCCCCAGCTGTCTGCTCCAGCTGAGCAGGGAGGCATGCTTTAGCACCCCTCGGCTTCTGACCTGAGCCACTGCAGATATTTGGCTGCATTTCCAGAATCAAAAACAAATGTTCACTTGTTAACTTTGACTAACCTGCAAAGATTAAATTGATTCAGCCTTAGGCTTTTTGTCTCTCTCTACTTAGCCTTGCACACTGGTAAAGTGATCAAGAAGTGTAATTTGCTTGGGAACAAAATGGAGAAATATGTTGGGAAGGAGAAAAACACCCATAAAAAACCGTATTCAGCTTGTTCAGGAGGGACACCAGTGCAAAACTGCAGACAGAAAGACAGTTTGAACTAAGCTCAGGAAAAAAACTAAGTAATCAACTTTTGAGACCTGGCAGTGCAAATCAGAATGACTTCATTCAGAGACCGAACATTATATGGAGCCTCGTTCTGTGATGTCTGGGTAGCATAAGATTAAGGTCACACATAAGAGATAACATTGCCCTTATCTACAGTTAAGCAATGTGAGAAGATGTGAGAAGATTGACAAAAAAACCCAGAACCACCATGAATCACAGTCTCAACGCATCTGTTTGCAAAGGCCAGGCAACATCTTACATAAAATGTTGTGTTTTTTCTAAGGGCAAGTGGCTACAGCAGTTCCCAAATTAGTCTCTGGAGGCCATGAAGCCTGTATGTTCAGAAGCTTGGAACTTATGTTATAAAGCCCTCTAGCCATTTTTTTTTTTTTTTTTTTTACAGATGAGAACAGAAGTAAAATATTCTACACTATTCACAGGGCTTTCAACACCAGCATTATTTTTATTAGGATTGGGGTTTGCATATTCAGATCACAAAAATGATACTAAAACAATGTGACAGAAAAAAACAATAAAAGCCTGAAAATTCACATAGAGGAATGAATTGTACCATATGTCCTACTGTACTGTACCTAGATACAACAGAGTACTTTTAAAAAATCATTAAAGTAGCACCCTGTTGTGCTTATTTATTAGAGGGCATATGGTATATTTCCCCTTTAATTGCAAGTTTCCTTGCATGTCTTTTGTTCTCTCAAAGTTATATTCGCTTTAAGGTTTCTCAGAATTTCTGTCATTCTTCTCAACCCTGATCTTCTTTAAAATAGATAGGATAATCACTAAAATCTATAAGGGATTACAAGAAACAACATTTCAAGAGTCCTTCTGTTAAAAAAATGGATTTGAAACTACAATGCAGCCAAAGTATTTATTGTAATCAATGTTCAGATTTTAAGCAATAATTTATTGCTTGAATTCGTTGTTATTGCTGCTATCAAATTATTAGTTAATGTCCTCAGTCAGATTAAAGCCTAATGGTTGAATCCTGCAGTGTTTTTATAAGTAATGCTTCATTTAAACTCAAGATAAGGAATTGATCACTGCTCAGTCTTAAGAGGGCTCGTGTCTGCGAATCACACACCTTGGGAAGAGGTGGTATCTGTGCGTGCCAAACTTACAGATCTCATACAGATGTGGTTTTCAACCTTTTTTTCATATGTAGACCCCTAAAAAATTCCAAATTCCTTTGGAAAATTTGAATGGAGGTACAGACCCCCTTGAATTGTAAGTGTGGGTATTCACATACATTTAATTAATCACAGTCATTTTTGCAGACCCCATAGAATGTCTATGGACCCCCAGGGGTCCGTGGACCATGGTCTGAAAACCACTGTTATGAAGGCACTGGAAGGAAGTCCTATCACCTCTGTAAGTGCTAGCAAAGTTCTGCTGCTGCACCATGCCACTTTAAAGCATGTAGCATACCATATTTATCTGCACAACATGTGGATATTTTCCCTCAAAGATTAGCAATGGAAAATTGGAATGCATATCTTAAACAAGTTAATTTCTGCAAGGACTAGAGGTGCAGAAGGCATGGAGCTGGGGAAGGCTTTCCCTCTTCATCTTCATTCCCTTTGCCCTTCCTGGCTAGGGACAGACATTCAAAAAGCTGGAGCCTCAATTGATTCAATCTTAGAATTTTTTTCAATCTTTGAAAGATTAAACTAATTTGCAAGTGAATAGACATTTACTTTTGATTCTGAAAATGCAGGCATATGCTTGCAGTGGCTTAGGCTAGAAGCTGGGGGTTGGGGTGCTAGAATAGCCTCTTTTCCCTTCCTTAGCAGCTGCAAGGCTGGAGGGAAGCTTAACTGGTGGGTTTGGCCAGGCCCTGGAAGGCTGCTATGTGATTGCAGAGGGGTTTAGACCCCCACCCTGGCCTGTTGGGCCCCCAGCCAGGGTGCGACTGGAGCAGGAGGGGGAACCAGCCTTTGCCAGAGTTGTCCCTGAGGCCAGACACCGGCAGCACCTCAGGTGAAGAGAGGCGAGGTGGGGTGGGGAGGGAGAGGGCGGATTAAAATCCCGTCTCCAGTTAGGCATGAGACCCCAGTCGGGGTCTGTTTCACTTTCCCCCCCTGCTCCTGCTCGGGCTTCAGGGGGCCTGGCCAGAGCCAGGTGGCATAGCCCTGCTATCCTCCCAGGGCTGGGGCTGTGGCTAGGGCTGTGGGACTCAGCCAGGTTGGTCTGCAGATGCTGCTGAGGATGAATGCAGAGGGGCCAGCCCAGGCTGGACAGCAGAGGCCGGACCCTTCCCAACAGGCTGCAGGTTAGGCTGGGGCCATGGGGGCTGTACAGCCAGATTGCTCCTGGCTCCTTGTGTCCAGGATGGGCAGGACTACCATGGAGCCACAGCCAGCTGGGAAGGGTCTGGTGGGGGCAGGGCCCTTCCCAGATGGCTGTGGCTCCCTGATAGCCTGGCAACATGGGTGGGGGCTAGCCAGGAGGCACTGATGGGCCCTGAGCCTGGCAGCCATGTGCTGCAGCTGCCTCAGCATCCCATGTCCTGTGTAGCACCTGGTGGCTTCCCCCACACTAGGCCAGGAATGTTATTTTGCCTGTCTCACCTCAGGCTGCACTGCCGCTGCCCCTGAGCCTGCCACACCACTCTGGGTGGGTGGGCCAGAAGCTTCAGCCCCACAGCTTCTGCCCAGCATGTGGGGCCCTGGCTCCAGTTCTCAAACACCTCCCATTTACTCTGCCTCCAGAGGCTGTTCATCGCACTAGGTAGGTGGAGCAGGTGGAAGGCAACCATATCTGAAGCCAAAGCCCCATGCACTGTACAGAAGCCACCAGGCTAAAGCTCCCCTGGCCCTAAGCAGTGCTGCATGGTGTGGCAGGAGCTGCAGCTGGAGGTGAAGGGAGCAGAACAGCCCTGCCGGGCTAAGCCAGCTTCCGCTTGCCTCCAGAGTGCATACTCCCCCTCCCACACCTGCCCCTGCTGCACCACTCCAGGCAGTGGGCAGGGGCAGGGGGGAGCTTCAGCCCAGCTCATGGAACTCTGGCTCCAGCTCCAGCTGCCTTCCACCTGCTTTGTCCACATGGTACAATAAGCAGCCCCTGCAGGTGGGCAAAGCGATGGATTGCAGCTGGCAGGGCTGTTCTATTCCCTTCACCTCCAGCTGCGGCTCCTGCTTCTGCTGCACTGCACAGCACCATTTGTGGCAGGGGCACTTCAGCTGGGCAGTTTCTAAGCAGTGCATGGGACTACAGCTTCAGCTCCAGTTGTCTTCCATGCACTTTGCCCACCTGGCATGATGAGCAGAACCTGTGGGCAGAGCAGATGGAAGGCATCCAGGAGCTGGAGCCAGAGCCCCATGCGCTGGACAGAAATCATGGGGCTGAACCTAGTGGCCCACCGACAAAGTGGCACAGCAGGGCAGGGGTGACAGCAGCTGGAAGTGAGGGAGGAAGACCCCCCCCCCCCCCAGCCAGCATATAGCTTGTGGTGCGGCTGCAGCCACATGGGTGCTGCACAGAACAGGGTGCCATTGCAGCTGAAGCTGTGGTGCATAGATGCTGGGTTTGGAGCCTGCCAGCACCACCAAGCCAGCCTGGCCAGCCCCTGCCCATGCTGCTGGGCCGAGCTGCCACAGAGCCGCAACTGGATGGGAAGGGCTCTGCTTCCATGGCCCAGCCTGGGTCGGCTCTGCTGAGACCTTTGCCTTCATGGCCTGGGGAGCTGGGAGCAATCTGGCTGCATAGCCCCCATTGCCCCAGCCCAAACCACAGTCTCTTGGGAAGGGCTTGGCCCCTGCGTCCACCCTCATCAGAACCCTCAGGTTGGCCTGGCTCAGCCCCACTGCCCCAGCCCCAGATACTGTTGAGAAGGGCAGATAGCAGGGCCATGCTAACTGGCTTTGGCCACACTCCCTCCCCTGTTTCTACAGTGGGGAGGAAGTAAATGGCTGACGGGGGGCTGCTCTGCCCTGGCCAGGAAGACCACAGCTGTTGGTGTGACAGGGGATGGAGGGGAAGATTAAATCCCCCTCCCTTTCCCCATTCACTTCAGGCTGTGGAGGGGGGACTGGGCATGGCCCCCCACCACCACTCAAGCAGTGAGGGGGGGAAACACCTGACAGGGGCTGCTACCCCTGCCAGGCAGACCCCAGCTGGGAGAGGGGCAAGA
>NW_005841856.1:2433805-2436218 GCF_000455745.1 Alligator sinensis | reverse complement strand
AACCCCCCCCCTGCTCCCTTTGCCTCAGGGGCCATGCTGGACCTGCGTCTGGCCACACCCCCACCCCTGCTCTGGCTAGAGAGCAGAGGGGTGGGGCATGTCTGGAGCATACAGCACAGCCCAGCCCAGGGCTGAAAAGCATGCTGGGATGCTGGGGGACTCTGGCTTAACTTAAACCAGGCAGAGGTCTGGGACAGAAGTTGCATAAACCAGTCTGACCCAAATCAGTTTAGTCTGATACTACATTCAACCAGGTTTACCTTAAACCAGTTTCAGCCATTTTGAAAGTGGTTTATATGCACTGAATTTATGTTCTGTTACAGGTTTAAACCAGTTTCTGAAACCAGTTTATGTGTAACTTCTGTCCCTAGCCCCTGTGTGGCCAACTGGTTTAAACATCTTAGAAAGGCTGATGAATTAAGGCTTTCACAGCATTGGTCTGCACAGAAGTAGGCTGAGGCTGTAAAAGGTTTATCCCTGTATCTGTAGCAAAAGCAGTGTGTGTGGGGGGGGGAGTGGGGGTCAGGAATGGGAGCGAGAGTGATGAATGGACTCTTCCGTGCTCCCCGCAGTCAGAACCCGAAATCCCTGCAATGACAAATAAGATTGTGTCTCCTCCCCTACCCTTTTTCTTCAAGGAAAATCTTTTTTTCTTCATTCTACTTTCCCAAACAAGGTGTGTGTCTTATTCAGGGTCTGGGCGTGCAAAGGTGCAAATAGATATACTACATGCTCCTTGTTTGGTTGCTCAGTGGCTGGACCATTCTCCAGTCCCTGTTGGGATAGTCTCTATATACTGGCCTGGAGCAACTCTTTGCTCCCCTAGAGCTGGAACAGAGCCTTTTACTACACCCTTCAGAACCATGCAAGAAAGTGGCTTCATAACCAGCTCCGCTAATGCTTTACGATCTCTTTAAAATAGCCACAATTCAGAGCTATAGAGTCATTCTACAAAAGGTCACCTCCTGGCTTTTTAAGTGATTCACCCATTTCAACATTATTAGGTATTTTTTAAATTACCTGTTTTTCCTCAGCTCTGCTGCGTCTGCAGCCTGCAATATTTCTGAATGTTGTGAATTGTCCAAAGCATCTTTTATTCCTTGTACCAACAAGATAGATCAATCTATACCTCTAAAACACTTGAAAGCCACTTCTTTAATGGGTTCCTTTAAGTTCCAATATAATATATTATAAACATTTTCTATCACAGTTATTAGACAAGATTTTTTTGTGGGAATTACAGAGAAGAGGACACAAAGTAGTTCTGCTTAGGATTTTGTAGCATCAATGAGTTTAAGTCTGGGGTTTAATTCTGCTATTCTTACCCCCAGGAGTTCTAAAAACCACCTGGCAAGGAAGAAGAAATTCTGTCCATCAAAGTCCAGCAACACAGTCTTAGCCCTAAGCTCAAAGGGACTAACAGCATGAATAAATAATTCCCCCGAGGTAATGGTTACACAATATCACGATTTAGAAACCTTTGTAAACAACACATATACCCATTCATTTAGAAACAAATAAACAAGCTAACATTAGGAAAACAGCAAGACATTTAGTGGTGCCCTCCCTTCCTCTAGCCCTGAGAATCAACTGTCATTTTAAGTTAATATAAATAGACATTCAAACAAAATACTTAGTACCAAAGTAAATCAAAAGAAAGAGAATAAGATGCTGGTAAACTTGTAAGGTACTGATAGTGAATACGCCACTTTAATTCCAAAAGCTACTGCAATATACCATTTATATTATTCTGCAGCTGCAGAAAATAACTTTGCATAGTGTGCAAAATTGGAACTGTTTGATGTGAAAAAGATTATTTTATATTAAAAATAAAAACATGAAAATCATAGTAACAGAAAGGGGCAGAAGACTTTTACGTGTACATGGTAACTTTTATTCTCAAGGATCACATTTCTTTGAAAATGACAGCCCAGTTTTAATCTCCACATGTAGAAGCAAGACCTAAATAGAGGGTATTGCCTACATAATCAAGGGCAGAACTGTTCTTCTTACAAATATAGTGCCATAGATCTTTTCCAGGTTAGGAAAAGTAGTGCTCTATTGTACATAAGAAAAAAGTTGGTTAAGGATACACAGCAAATCCCTCTTCTTATAGGCTTTCCAAATTCTGTGTAGAGCAGACGGGCAACTTGTTTTTAAGGTCTCATCTGAAAGATCACTATACCTTGTGATGTAACTGGAACTTAATTTAACTGTTTCGGACAGATGGAAGGACTCAGAGGAACGTGTGGTGTTGGACAGTGTTTGTACCTTTCAGGGATGATACACCATGCCTGTATTCCTCTAGCACAATGAAAAGTTAAGACCATGATTACTACACTATTGCATCACAGTTCTTAGTCCTTGATGTAGAAGTTTGTTGGTGTATGCCAGGACATTTAGACATAAGACA
>NW_005841856.1:2425000-2433774 GCF_000455745.1 Alligator sinensis | reverse complement strand
CCTTTGAGGCATCAATGCAGCCCCTTTGCATTGCAATTTCGTAGTATTTGGGGGATTCAATTCCCTTATTTCATCACCATTGTGGAATTTTGTGGGACCATTCCACATTGGCATTAAAATAGCACTTTCATTGACATCATAACCACTCAGGCACTTGCATTGACATTGTAATGACTCCTTCGGGGCTGTTACCATGTCGATGGAAGTATATGAGACACTTCATTGACATTGTAACAGCTCTAGTGCCTGCATTGTGATGGTAATGGCTCCTTCGGGGCTGTTACCATGTCAGTGGAAGTATATGAGATACTTCCATTGATGATATAATAGCACTTACACTAATATTGTAAGTAAAACTGTGGAAAAAATGACCATAAAATGAAATTGGAAAGTTATACAAAAAGGTAAAATAAAAAATAATAAAAATATGTGACCAATAACAAATTTTACGGGTTTTATGCATTATTTATTTATTTGTGAACAACAAATTCTTCCTGGTAAAGGAAGTTCAACAACACATGCATACAAACACTTACACAAAAACAAGAAAAAAACACAATAAATGAGAGCAAGACACAGATACAGATGAAAAAGATTTTGCAAATTTCCTATCTAAAGTGAGGATAAAAATGCTTGCCCAATTGCTAATTATACTAATAATACCCTTTGAGATCTTTCAAGGTATAAACTACTTAAAATGCAAATAGTATTAATAAACTCTTGTTAAATATCACAATAACTACAACTAATGGAAATGGAAACTGTACAACATGAAAAAGAAAGAAGCCAGACTCAACAGCGACATATATTTTCTAAGCCTTTGCAAGAAACACAACTTCATTCCCCGAGGACTAAACATGGCAACTGACTCCCCCGCCCAGCCCAGCCCCTGGCTTCTTTACTTTTCATTCCATCCAGGAAGAGCACACACCAACTGCTGCAGCTTCCTGAGCCTGACGAAGGGTTTTTGAACCCAAAAGCTTGCTCAATAACTATTCTCCAACCATTTGGGTTGGTCTAATAAAAGATATCAAATTCACCCAAGGAACCTTGTCTAACTACAACTAATCAGTTCTAGCAATATTGTTAAAAAGGAACATAATTTCCAGTTAGGTATCTTTAGAGTCTTATTTTCAAAAGTGCTGCACACATTCTGATATCGTATGTCCTGATTTTTTATGTTGAATATTTTTGACCAACTGTAACCAAATAACTACAGCACTGAGCAATATTTAAGTTAGATAACACAATATCTTTAACCATTTTTTCAGTTTTCTTTCCAAGCTAGTGGGGTAATGTCTCTACTGCATATCTCCTTTAAAAGATGCTGGAGGGATCCTGACATATGGGAAGCACTGCCCTAGATTGAGAAAGATTGCCAGGACCTCAGAACTAGTGCTGAGGATAGAAGAAATGTGAAGCTCACCCCATTGCCTTTTTTGTGTTTGAACAATTCAGGAAAAGACTCTGCCATGGAAACCTCACACAGAGTTCTTTTTCCCTTGGCTTTCTCCTGTTCTCTGTACCATTTCCAGGCAGCCACTCTGCTGTTAGAAAACTAAAATTATCATATTTATTGCCTTCAAAATTGCATGTTGAGAGCTATAATTGATTTAATTATTGTGATTTTAAAATAACATATTTCTTCTTTTGATCATGCATTGACTATAGAGCTTGCTGCAAACATCTGGATTCAAGACATACTTATTCATGCAACTGCAAAATTTAATTTCCAATACACAGTGTAACATTCTATATCTTGAAAAAAAAAAAGATAGATAGATAGATAGATAGATAGATAGATAGGCAGGCACTGAATAAATTAAATGGCTTTACTAGGATGATTATAACCATCCCCTTATTGGATGATAAACAACATTTGGGATATTTACTTGTTCTTTACTGATTTATAGAAACATTTTTTTTTAAATGCCCATTTTTAAACACTGCTATTTTTTGCAATTCCACTGAGTGATTCCACTGAAACTTAAAATGAACATTCCATTTTCAGTGCTCTTTGTGAGGGTTTGAGCCCTGTGGTGTTGTTAACTGACTTTCACTGGCACAGCTTTCTAGTCACGAAGTTTGGTGAGTGGCCACAGAAGCCCCTCTTCTGTTACTCAGTCATAGGTGACTGGTAGGGGAAGCACGGGGGGTGGGGCTTGTGCCCCCCTGACAGTGCCGTCCCTGCTGCTGATGCCACCGATGGCTTCTGCAGGTGCTCGCCAGCCCCTTCCCCACTACTGACACCAATACTGGCTTCTGCGGGTGTCCCCCCCTTGACTCAGGAGGCACCAGTTGCCCATGCTCAGAGTTATACATTGTTGTCACTAACTAAACACCATCGTTTTAAGTACCTGGAGTGCCAAGTGATTACTGAATACCATAATTAATTGACTAGGAATAAGCAGAAATTAAGGAAAAAATAACTTGAATAAAAAAATGGAAAAGGTGCAAGATCCATTGGAGCTGAACTCTTCTGGGAAAGAAAGAAGACAATTGGGAAAGGACTTTAAAAAAGGATATCATCATATCTATAAGCAATGTGTGCTAATGGAAGAAAGACGGACAAAACTGTGGTGAACAACAGGTTCAGATATACTTGATGCCTTTAACAGTTTTCAAG
The DNA here is from genome assembly GCF_000455745.1 of Alligator sinensis. Taxonomy (NCBI): domain Eukaryota; kingdom Metazoa; phylum Chordata; order Crocodylia; family Alligatoridae; genus Alligator; species Alligator sinensis. The sequence continues at coordinate 2,431,148 of NW_005841856.1, read as the reverse complement.
GAACTCAAGCAGAAACTTAGAGGAATACCGGTGCAAAAACAAAAATGTATGAGGAAAGAGCTTTTTCATCAGAGTTCAGCTATATTGACTGAACTCATGCTATATTGGGAAAGGCTGAATTCCTGAGAATTGGTCATGTTGTGACTGGAACTAAAAAAATTTGGAATCGTGTGTTATATGAATATTTATTAAGAGTTATTATTTTAAAGATTTGGCTGAGAAAGGAAGACGAGTTGGGAACTGGACTAAGTTGCTTACATTTCAGTGACAAGGAGTCAAGAGGGCTTGCAAAAGGCCATGTTCTCTTCAATAAAAGTACTTCTGAAGTGGAGGCACTGAGTATCACAGCATCACTTCTGAATTCTTTGAGCTTAAAGTAATTAGCTGCAGGTGCAAGGAGATACAAGAAGAGGCCCTAAATTTACCTAAGTATTAAGTAAGATACAGTTTTCAGTCCATCTCTGTTCATGGAGGTCCTTACACACATGCTTAATTTAAAAAATACCTTTACATTCCATTGAGCTTAGGAGGCACCTAAAATTAATCCATATGTAATAGATGTTTAGCTAATAGGGCTGGATTTCTGAACAGAGGGCATGCACGTGTTAGTGCACAGAATAGAACAGACACCGCAACGTTTTACTTGTGCTGCGAACTAAGATCATGAAAAAAAGCCGATTAATGGTTTAAATTTGGTTGAACAACCACATTGAAATGGGCTCCTGTCGAAAAACACACACAGACAATGGAACCCAAGGCCTAAAACTATACTTCTATATTTAAAATTACTTGGACTATCTTGCTCTGGCTTGTTACACCCTGAAGTATTTGCACTTCTTTACAAAAGTGATCCTCGTATCACTGAGCATTGTAATTTATAGTGGAGAGCTGCACTGGGGAAAAGATCAGCAGGTACCAAAGGTCATTTTGTGCTTCTTATGGCAATCTCTGTGATGGTTGGTTAGGGACCTGGCCTAAGTCCTTAGCTTGCAGAGACCTGGGGGTCAGGATGCACCTCCATGCAAGGTACCCATTCTTTTCCCCTCCTGTACTGGAAAGTGATAAGCAAGAAATCGCCCTGCTAGTACACGAGATATAGGTCTGGATTAAAGATACTCCCTATGGAAGCTTTTCTCATTAGTGTACGTATTGATTTGACATTTAAAAACGGTGCTAACATTATATTTGGAATGCTGACACTTAAAGGGGGCTGTGGAGAACATAAGGAGCAAAAGCGAAGGTATGTTTTGGACAATATGGTGTCAGGCAGCACTGATACGGTTAATATTCCAAAAAAATGCTAATAGCCAAAATCTGTCAACTAGCTATTGAAACTTCAAGTATAGCACCTAATTAATGGTCTGTTTCAATGAAAACTGCATTACACAAAGCCCTGGAAAATTAATTAACTTGAAAAAAAATCAAAGCATCTGCCACTCTTCAGTTTGTTTTAATATATAGATTATAAAACTTAAAAAAAAATCCTCTTAAATCTTGAAATACATGTGGATTTATAATACTGCAGAAAATGATAAGAAACCAATCCACAGGAGATGGGGATTAAATAAAAGAGGTATTGAATTAGGTAATGCATTTTTTTAGAAACAAAAACCGCTTGTTTATTTTTTTTAATTCTACAATGCCAATTTTTTTCCAGCTATTTCTCTACAACTATACAAGTTGAATTGTAATTTCCATGACATGAATCTGACTAGATAACAGATTTCATTACTCTGCTTTCTCAAAAAATGTATTTTATCTGCTCCTGAAAAGTATCATGTCATGAACATTTAAAATGTTCACTGCACAGTATGTATAGTTATTCTAGTACAACTGGGTGGTGGCCAGTCCTAGACAGTTTTCCTACACCAAGTACAGCAATAGGTTGGTTTCAAAAGTTGCCAGCTATATCCCCATTGGAAATGCAACTGTCCTCCTAACTCATATTTTGTTTAGTCCTCTCAAAGTAACATGCTGAGCATGTATGTGGTTTCTGTGTTAATATAAGAGAGTAGAGTTGGCTACAAACTTGTTGCCAAAATGTTTGTCTATCATGTACTGCCATTTTGTCAAGGTAAAAATGTCTCATGAAATCATACTCCCTTCAACAAACCTTTTGATGGGAATTTTTCTCATGTCTTTCTGGGAAGGAAAGGAGAAGCTTATATTTGTTCCGTGCTGAAAATGTTGGAAAGATCAGTAATGTCTTGAAATATCTATATTTAGATAAAAAAAGTTTGGGGTATCTATCTATCTATAAGAATCCCAAACTTTTTATCTAAATACAGACATTTCAAGACATTTCTGAAAATGTTGGAAAGATCAGCATGGAACAAACTTGTGAAACCTTGTTCACAGGCTAATTATACAGGAAAGGCAAGTGTTGGCCATAGCTAACCATAATGCGGGGGGAAATGTATTTGTGCCTTTGATGGCTACTTTGAAATTCAACATCAGTGATAATGGAGGTAGTCTCAACAGCAATATCTACATCTTATTCATCACAACAGACTACAGATTCTGAAATAGTCATCTGTGGATGAAGAAACATTTCTTAAAGGAGTGTATCTTCTTTTAGACCATGTATGTTTGCTGCTTACAATAAAAGTGCATTATATAGTAAAGCAATGCTTTATCTGCTTATCTGTGTTTTCATATAAATGTATGCAGTTCCTATTTGCCTGGACAACAGAAAGCATTTTTCATACACTACATATATGGCTCCCATACTATAATACTAACAATAATAGGAACACTTACAATATAAAAGGAAAGAACATTATTCCTTGCAACAGATACTGTTTCTTAATATGTGCCTAGCTCAATCACATGAGCTTGAAGACACTATCTAATACAAATGATTATCATTACAAAAAGAGCATACCATGACATTAAAGTACAATGAATAAACTCTGATCACAATCCATATGAAACTAAAAATTTAATGAACCTAATCATTTGTTGCTTACAGTATTCTCTTAGTGATTTCTATGCACTAGTATATTCTTTCATGGAAGGAACAAGAACATGTATATTGTAGAAATTATTTTAAATTTATAAAAAGGTTGTAGGATTTTCATGAGAGAAGCACAGCTTCCAACTACTGGCCTCCTTGTGGTGTGATTAATGAATCACACATATGTCCTTTTATTAGCAGATGCTAATAAAGCTAAGCTAAAGCTTAGCTCAAGGGGAATAGGTCTCACTGTCACTCAGGGAAACGCACTGCCATTGGTCTGCTGGAGTGGGTGGAATAAGAGAGATACTTTGCTAGGCAAGACAGAAGTTCTTGACCCTTCCAGGTTCTCTATTCCTCCTCCATTATGTCTCAGCCTAAGAGACTGTATGTTCCTATTTCATAGTTTCCTTTATTTTTCTAAACAGCCACACTAATATTCTGTTAATTAAAGGCACTTGCTTTACTCTTCCTGCACTCTATTCATGAAAATAGCAATTAATGCATTCATATATTATTTTTAAGCAAGAATAGATAAAAGAATGATAGAAAGCAGCCTGTACACAATAAGTTAAGCAAGAATGGTGCAAATATTAGCATATTTAAACTGGCATTCCTTTATTCACCAATGCAATGATGAAGATGTGTAATCTCTACAGCAAAAAGCTGCGATTGTCTGCCAGCTGGCTGACTGCCTTAACTTAGGGGAATAGTAATGAATGAGGACCAAGCAAATGGCCACCATCTGGGTAAAGCTCAAGTGAGCTTGTTTGGACAAGGCTCCAGGGTCAAGTAAATGAAATGGACTTTAATGTTAAGATGCATCTGTGAACATATAATTCCTCCTTATATAAAATCAGGCTTTATTCAGTGCAGGTGCAGAAAGTTGGCATTATTTATAAACCAGATATAATTTAGTGATTTTTAAAGATGCACATTGTTTATGTGGATAAGCAGCCATCTGAAGCCCATCTTTCAAAGCACTGGTGACAAATAGGAAGACATTATTGAAAAAAAAATCTCATAAATAAAAGGAAAACAGCACGGGAGCATCATATAAAAGGGCTTATTAATACATGCTGATTTTCTTCTAGTTTCTGATTTTCACTAATACAGAATAATAATGGTGTTTTAATGTTGGGAACTACTTGCAAATTTGTGTTGCTGAGATTTTAAATTGACTGAGAGCAAAGCAAAAATCTGGGCAGTTATAAATATCAGACACAACAATATATCGAACACTAACTGGAGGCCATTAGAAATAAGATCTCTCAAAGCAGTTCAAATTCCCTTTAATTTTTTAGTTGAAGCCATGCCGCTCATGCAAAACACAAACAAATACACCACCATCCATCACCTGGAGACCTTAGCTTTAAGCACATGCTTAATTTCCAGTGAAGTTAATACCATGAATAATTGCCATCCTGGATGGAAATTCCATGCTGCATCAGGATCTCAGTGAGCAATGGCCATTGTTACTGCTATTTGTTTTTGTTACTGCTGAACTGGTAAATGTTTGTAACTGCCCTACCACAAAGAATCAAACCCATTACCACAGCTTCTAGCCTTTGTCTGAGCTACTTAGGACTTTTTGTTGTTTGACTGACCACAATTTTGCTCCAAACACACTGGGCACTTGCAGCAGCTCAAATAAGAGTGGCAGAGATTTCTGCCAGGGATTTTTGCCTCACCACATGTGCCTGAACTTGCACTTTGGTGTGGGGCCAGTTGTGACACATGGGGCAAACTGATACTGCCCAGCTCCTCCCAGATCTATAGCCAGGGGGAGCTGGAGGCTGGGGCCAGCACCTGTGCACCAGGATCTAGGGGAATAACTCTTCAGGAAGGCATCCCAAGGGAGGATGAGGACCAATGGGCAGAAGGTAATAGAGGGTAAATTCAGGCTAGATATAAGAAAGAACGCCTTCTCTGTAAGGGTCACCAGAATCTGGAACACACAACCGACTATCACCCTCCTTGGAGGTATTCAAAATGAGGCCGGATAGGCACCTTAAGCTCATCTGAGCCCAATAAATTCCTGACCATGGTGGGGGACTGAACTTGCTGATCTTACGGGTCCCCTTGGGATCTATGTTTCTATGAATCTATGATCAGTTGGGCAAGTTTTATTGATATATTTACAATTGTAAAGCAATTCAGAAGCCTACTAGTGCCTCTATCATCATAATAAAATACATTCTAAATATCTATATGCTTTGGTGTTTGCTTTTGTTTTTTTTATTATTGAAAAATCAGAGCTCTCCTTGACCCCTTTGCTATGCAGGATGTGGGGGCAGCTGCCCCTGCAGCCACAGCTGCCACCAACAGGTCTCATCCTGTCTGGCAGCTGGGCATGCAGGTTGTGAGATGTGGAGGGGAATGTGGGGTTTGCAGGAGGGAAGTGGGAACGAGTGTGGGGTTATAGGAGTGATATAGGGTTTGTGGGTGGGTGTGTGGGGGGATATGGGCTGTGGGGGGGTATGGGGTATGTGGGGAGTGGCAGGGGATGAAGGAGGGGATGCGGGGTTTGTGGGCAGGTTTGTGGGGAGACTTAAGTGGGAGCTGCCACCCACCCCTTGTGGCTCTGGCAGCAGTGCCCAGCCAAGTTGTTAGGGCCATGGCCTGATTTCAGGCACAGCCCTGTGATAGCACAGTGCTGTCTCACCCAGGGGGTGTGTACGTGCTGAATGGACATGACCTGGCCCAGCCCACTAGAGCATAACTTTAGATAGGACTGAGAAAGCCATGCACTAGCTATGCAGGGCAGTCCAGGCCAGAATAGGTCTATTCAGCACACAGCTCACATCAGGCAGCACCATGCCTGTGCGGCATGGGCTGTGCTTGCAGCCTAGCCATGGCCCCAATGGCCAGCACTGCAGCAGGTGGGTGGGGGGCAGGCATGGCAGCCGTCACTCAAGCTCTCCCACAAACCACACATTCCCCCGCTACTCCTCTCACCTATTCACACCCCTCTACACCCACTCACACACCCCACACTGATAAAGCCCCCCCACCCCTGCTAACTTACCTGGGACAGCGCCCGGGTCCGGGTCATGCCACAGCCTTGCCCAGCTTCTGTTTACCCCACTACACTAAGGGAGTGTGCTGGGGCAGGAGAAGTACCATAAAGATGCTCTGGCTGGATACCAGGGCATCCCTCTGGAGGACCCAGACTCTGGGTTGCCTCAGGGC
>NW_005841856.1:2415925-2424976 GCF_000455745.1 Alligator sinensis | reverse complement strand
TTCCTGGACCATTCCTTGCCCTGCTTTTTTCTGCAGGTTTTTTATTTTTCATACTTGGATTTCCATTTTTCCATTCTCAGTGTGCCTCTTGTGACATCTCAGACTGCTTTGAGACACCGCAACAGGCACGTGCATGCTTATCTGGACACACCCAATAATTATAAATTAAGTCTTCACAGTTAGTTTTTGTATGAATAGCCCTTCTTTTCAATGAGTTCTTATGTGTAGGTGCATATGTAAATACAACATATGCAAGTGGTGCCCATTAAAAGAGGACCAGTTTTTGCTGTTGTAGTGCTGCTTTTATAAATACATAAACCCATTTACAGTAAAGGACATTCCAAACTGATATTTGCCAACCATGATATTTGCTAGCCATATCCCTAAAATATGGAAAAAAAAACTATTATAATCTCAGCTCACTCTGTTGTATTCTCTGGCAGTCTCAAACAGTTTAATGGCAACCACTGTGGGTCTCACATCTGCTAGTAGACAGCAATAACTTGCCAAGCCCTCAATAGTACTGGCATAAATTTAGGACAGATTCCCATTTGTACTCTGCCCTATCCCATATTCTTTTATTTTGTGTTGATGCTCAGAACACTTCCCACCTGTATCAGAACTAAGCCTTAAGGATCTACACATATGTAGAAAAAGTCACTCTACTGTACCTGTCAACTAGAGGTCAGACTCTAGCAGATATAACCACTGAAGTGCCCCAGCTGGACTTGCCATGTATACACTCTGCACTTAACAAGTATGAGACACAAGTCAGGATACTTCTGCCTCATATGCACCAACTCTTCAAGATAAAATAAAGGGAGCTTCCTTTTGATTGAACCAGTGGGAGCTCTGCTAAGCTTCTCAGCTGGAAGTCGCTCTTTGCATCTTGCAAGAGTGATTTAAAATTATTCCTCTGGGGGCAGCTGGGGTGAAGAATTTGTTTGGGAATTAAGCAGATGTCCCTCAAAACTGTATGCTTCCTTTTAAATTCCAGTTGCCATAACAACTGTACAATACTTTTGCTCTCAAACACAGCATATTTTTTTTATTAGGAGGTTTGCACTCCAGGAGCAAAGCTGATTTACTTTCCCTGAGGAAACTCACCATATGACATATAAAATGTCAGAGAGGGAAGAATACAAACTGAAACTATAAAACCACATTAGAAATAAAATACCTTATGGAAAACTAGGTATTCCATATCTACCATATATTTGTATCTTTTGTGTGTGTGTGTGTGTAGATAGATATATATAGACATAGATAGAGATTGATGCACACACACACAAAATGCATAAATATATGATGTATATTGAAATGATCACTATAGTTTGCACTGAACTCATGGAAATTTCTGCAGGCACTGATCTCATGAACAGACCTTTGCTAGGCACTGGCACCTGAATGTCTGCAATAAAATTCAGATCTCATGCTTTATACTCTTTTATGGATTAGGGTGACCATATTATGGTTAAGTGAATCTGGGACAGGGCAAGGGAATTTGGCATGGAGGGCACCATTACTGTGTACTCACATGTATACACATACAAACACACATGCACACATGGATACTTTTACCCCATGGCTCCCAGGAGCCCTGATGGTGGGGTGGGGCAGAAGAATGCAGGTCTGTAGCTAGGTTCCTTCTCCTGAGTGCAGATGCTGGGCCTGGCTGGGAGTGGCACCTCCTCATTGCCACTGACAGCCACCTTAGCCTGCCACATGGAACCATAGGCAATGTGTAAGAAGGCCATGGGTGGGGGGGAGGGCAAGTGCCTCCCCTTGAGACTGGCCACTGCCGAAGCCACCACCAACTTCTATGGGTGGTTGCTGCTCACTATCAACCCCCCTTGCTCCCAACACTGCCCCTGACATCTGTGGGTGGTCCCTGCTCGGTGCTCACCCCCTCCCCCCACTGCTAACAGCATCTCTGGACAGTCCCCACTTGCTGCCATGGTGCCCCCCCGTCTCAGGAAGCACCAGTCATTCATGCGTCCAACCCAGGCCTTAGCCTAACCCACATGCCTCTGCCTCCAGCCACTGCTCAGCAGGAGCTGGGCCAGGCACTGTGGCTAGCAGCACGCATCTGCCTCCAGCAGCCATATCCAGGACTTTTGCTGCAATTTACACCAACCAGCCGGCATGGCCTATGAAATCTGGCACTGTCCCAGTCAATCCAGGACATGTCATCACCCTAATTATAACTGCAGTTCTACATAAAGTATGATGAATATGGTAGATAACATGTACGCAGTATGTCATTTTAAGGTACTGAAGCATGTCCTCCTGTGACTAGTATTAATGACAAACCAACACTGCAAAAATGAGTATACATTATGATGAGCAGTACAGTATTCCAGTCTGAAATATATTCTACAAGTATTGCCAAGTCAAAGTAGCCAAAAATGTTCATTTCAACCTCTGTAAAGTTTTTACCTGAGAGAAATGTTAGAAAAAAGAACCCGTTACTGGATATTGGAGGGGAAAAAAACCCAAAAACAAGCAAATCATTTCTTTGTGTTATATTTACCCTTTAATGTGATCTAGCACAGCAAAAATAATGTCCTTGAACTAAGGATATGAAATGATACTATTAAAGGAGCCAAGGCAAACCCAGTCGAAGAAAGTCATTTATTTTCACTGACCCAACTGGTCAAGTGAATTCAGGTTCAGCATTACAGAATCAAGCACCCCATCATATCTGTAATTACTATATAAAGGAAAATCAAGGATTGATCATATGAGGGAAAGCAGACCTTCACATTATACAAGGAGACTAAAAGTCAGTAAAGAAAGAGGAAAGCAGCCTTTGTGTATTACTATCACATACCTTTTATATATTTATAGCATAATGCTCACCACTAAAAGGACAACAATTATCAACATACTGTGTGTACTAGAGACAGGAGTATGCTTCAGAATCTCAGATGGCACTTTGCAGTAAATACTAGTAAATGATGAGGTTTTAGTGTTAATCACTGCATGGTACACAACTTAACCATGGAACTTACCTTAGACCTGCACGTTCATCTCCGCCGTATGGGCAGGATATAATTTTTCAACTTGTACATCTTTAGGAAGTATCATTTCTGCAAAAAGTAAAAAACATGGAGAAGATTAAAGAAATCAAGATACAACATCTACATTATAGAAAAAAAATAGATACTGGATTTTCACTTGTAGAGATTATTTGTGTTTGAATGATGCAACTCCACCTGTTTCTACAGCAATCCATCATTATTGTCACATGTAGCAGTACTTGTATAGATATACATTGGCACGAAGGTTTATATATATATATATATATATATACACACACACACACACACACACACACATATATATACACACACACACACAATTCTTAAAAGTGCTACCCTAAAGATAATTCTAGTGCTATAAAACTACCCTTGGTAGTGACTTCAAAACAATAGCCAAAAGTGATCAGTAATGTTACTATGTCATTATTGAAAATGTAACAATAAGGTTACCAAACTAGCAATAAGGTGACCAAACTGTAGATCTTTTCAGTAACAGTTTTATGTATATATTTAAAGCCATTTGTACTCTTCTATTCCACTTGCAAGACTTTAATGTTTTCTGATGGCATCTTTTCAGGAAATATTTTGTGCTACCACAAAGCAAGTGGAAAATTAAACTCTAATTTGAAAACTTTCTGTTTTTATTTGGTTTTTTTAACCACACTGCATATGAATTTCAGGTACTTATTTATGATTTAATTTGCTTTCTAATGAACTAGGAACAGAAAAAAAATGATGACATAGCTGTGAGCATCAACTAGAACTCTGGAATATCCATTATATTTCTTTCTGGGGATTAAACTTGATAAGGGACTAAGGTGTATAAAATTGTAACGTGCACCCCTAAAATACAATTTAGAACCCTTCATTATGTGCCTAGGTTTGCTATACTTCCCTGTTGACAATTACAAAGTAATGTGCATAGGGTGAAGGTATTTTTCCCTATGCACATTACTTTGTGATTGTCAACAGTGAAGTATAGCAAACCTAGGGTATATATACACACATCATGCTGGACTCTGAACATAGGAAATCCTTGGAGTCATAGTAGATAATTCTCTAAAAATGTTAGTTCAATGTGCAGCAGTAAACCAAAAAAGAAAGAAATGTTGCTCATCATTAAGAAAGGAATTGAAAGCAAAAGAAAAAAGAAAATCATGCCACTAAATAAAGCCATGATATGCCTGCATTTTATATGCTGTGGGTAGCTGAGGTCTCCACATCTCAAAAAAGGATGTAGACAGATTAGAAAAGGTATATAGAAAGGCTACAAAGGTGACCAAACTGCCACACCAGGAGAGATTGAAAAAGGTAGGACTTACTAGTTAGGAAAAGAGAAGGTTATGGTGGAATATGATAGAGGTCTATACAGTCTGGAAGGGTGCGGCTAAAGTAAACAGGGACCTGTTATTTACACACTACAGAATACCCACTGTAAGTGAATACCCACTGAAATGAACAGGGAACAAGTTTAAAATAAAGAAAGGGGAGGGGAGTACATTTTTACATAGTACATACTTAATGTGTTGCCACAGAAGGTGTATAGTCAGATATAATAACCAGGTTCAAAAAGGAATTAAAGTCATGGAGGACAGTTCTCTTAAAAGCCATTAAATAGAACATTTGGGGATGTATCCTCTGACATCCCTAAACCAATGATGGTTGATACCAGGGAGGGATGGATTACTGTAGACATGCCATGTATGTATACTTTCTCTAAAGTATCTGCCACTTGCTTCTTAGGAGACAGGATACTGGACTAGATGGACCATCAGCTTCTTGGCTAAGTACAGACATTTGAGGGTGTTGGTGGGTGTTAAATCAGTTCAAAATGGCTGCCTGATATCAGTAAAGTCAGGATGGGAGGGGCTAATGGATAGGTTTTGGGGGAAAACAGGTTGTGGGGGGGGATCAGGGGTCTTCTGAGTGGTGGCGGGGCAGGCACGACCCATGGGTGGGGTGGAGGAGGCAGGCACAACTTGCAGGAGTGATCATAGGATGGGAAAGCACATGTGATCTGCAGGGCACTGCTGGGGTCTAGAAGGGTTTTTTTGGGATTGGGGTGCTTGCAGGGTCTATGGGGGCTATTTTAGCCCCACAAACCTTCTCTCTGTGAACCTACACCCCATCCCTCCTGCCCCTCCCTCTACTAGGACTTACGTGCTTGGCTTTGGCTGTAGCAGCACCTGGAGCAACTTGTGGTATGGGGGTTGGGAGGGGCTGTCTGGCTGCAGGTGGAGCAAGGAGCTGAGGGGCAAACAATAGCCTGGTGGGGGGGGATGAAAAGTACAGACTCATGGTTGGTGGTAGTAGCTGGTTTTTGCAAACCTAGGGGCTGTTCAGAGAAAGGAGACAGAAGTTTGATGCACTGGTTTCATAGATTTCATAGACAATAGGGGCTGGAAGGGACCTTGTGAGATCATTGAGTCCAGCCCCTACGCCATAGGCAGGGAGTCTGCTGGGGTCAAGTGATCCCAACAAGATATGCATCCAAATGCCTTTTGAATGAGTTCTGAGGTTAGGTTTCACCTAAATCAATTAAATTTGAAACTACAGAGGTCCAGGTTTAACTTAAACTGGGTTCCTCAATTTTTAGACTAATTTGTGTGCATGGAACTTCTGCACAGTTACACGTTTAGATTGATTTCTGGTCACTGGGACTGGGTCTGTAAGTGTAAGGTCGGCATTGGGACAAGCTAAGTTAAAATTGGGTGTTCATTTTGAACCCAATTAACCTCCCTGGATGTCTTTACTTTGCCCTTACGTTCCTCCGTTTCCAGTGCCAAAAGTGTTCAGCATCTCAGGGTAGATCTCTGTTCAGAAAAGTATTCAAGACTCTTTGGGTCAGAGACAGAGCACATCATAAGGACTTTCCCTCTTTGGGAGGTGAGAGATGCAGGTGTGAGTCATCTCAGGTTGAAGAGCCCAGATCCTTCATTTCATGAGCGAGTGCTCTAACCACCCCAATCCCCACCCACACAAACTTTTCTAGTGTAAGTTTTAAGTCTATTAAGTGTATAATGTCAGTTAATTTAGACTAAATTCAATGAACTCTAAGAATGCTCAGGTGACTTTTGGGGCCTTGTAACTTCTGAATAAAGGAGGCAAGAAAACAATTAACAGGAATCTAAAACATATACTTTTCTATAAAGCAGAGATGCACCTTATACCCAGATGTTATAGCATTTTGAAGTCTAATATTGCCAGCTTACTGAAAATGACTTGGCACTTAAGCTTTTTCCATTAACACTAATAGGGTTAACATTCAGTCAACCTCTTTCTTCATTAGGAGAATTACAAGGGTTTAATTAGTAAATTAGAAAACAGTATAAAACTTCCATGTTTCCAAGCGATACATTAAAGTGATTTTTCAGATATACTTGTATATCATGGATTGTCCATTTATTTTAAGGGTTTGACTCTTCCTAGATAAGGGGACTAAACAGCTGAAGTGACCCTGAAGCCTTGATGCAGGAAAATCTAATCAGTAAGTTTCATGATGTACAACTATGCACGGCATATCCAAAAATGTTGATAACTGCAGCTTACAGCTACATGGGATCAGCTTGCCGTTTGGAATTCCCTCAAGAATTCCCTTCCTAGAAAGTGCACTCAGGATGAGAAGAGCAGAATTGAAAAAAGGACAATAAATGGGCTAAAACAATCTTGTAATGTCCTCCTCAATTTTGTTTTTCAACCTCTATTTGTATTTCCCACTATGTTAACCCCCCCCCATGAGTGCTTTCACTCCATTTTATTATTAATGAAGGCTTGATTTTTATTAAATGATATTATTGTGGCAATATCTAGAAGCACAGGAGCTCCCAACAAAACCTGGTTGAAAGTCAGAATTTTTGTTCAGTGGGAAATTCTGATTTTTTGAACAAGGTAGCTTTGTTTATTGTTTTACAAATGCTTTTCAAAATCAAAGCATTTTTGCTTGATTTTCCAAAATTAAATGGAGCAGATGGCTGTTTCAACTCCCGGGTAGCAATCCGAGGGACTGCTTCACTTGACTTGTCCCGTGAAATATAGGGCATGTCACGAGACCTTAAAAGCACTGAGGACAGAGGTGCCAGGCCTTGCTGTCTTGGAGCCAAGAGCCTGGCCAGGGCTCATAGGGAAGAACCCACAAGCCGTGCTGGATACCCAGGTCCTGGAAACAGTGGGGTCACCACTCCTTGGGCAGCCTTCATGCTGGAGCAGCTTGTAAGTGTTTGTTCTCATATTTGCTGTGTTTTTCTAAGCCTGAGAGGCATTACTTTTCCAAAGAGAATATTCTTGCTGTTGAGTAGATATTTACCAAGTTATCCCTAATGGTTAAAAATGGAGAAAATCTATCTGTCATGTTTATTATGATACTGCTTCAAAAACTAACCAAAAAGGAGGCCTTACTATGCTGAATAGATGTTCTTTGCCCCAAAGAATCCGTAATATAAATAGACAAGATAAAACGCAAGATGGGACAAGGGACGGGGTTTCAGGTGTGGAGTGAAGCTGAGGAAAAGAACCTGAGAGGGAGGAGAAATGAGACACTAGGTGTAAAATCCAACCAAAAAAAGGCAGGTAAAGTCCAATCAGAAGTGCAGATAGTGTTTATCTAAAGATCTTCTGCTAGGATATCTGATTGGCTCCTCCCTGCAGTTCTTCCACAGAGCCAGATGAAAGAAACGGCAACAATATCCTGGCCTTTCAGTGTGAAGAGTCTCCTTTGCAAATCTTAAATCTCTAGAGTACTGGGGAAGAATCACTTTACCCATGCCTTTGTCACCACAGTGACCCCTGTTTGGATATCTCTATAGATGCTCTGGTCTTCAAAAGTCTCTCATCAGTTATAAATTAATTGTTTAGTTTGCTGGCCAGTTAAAGATCCCACCTTGTGACCTTGGAAGATCTGAAATGCTATATATAAATACATAATTCATTTTTACAGAAAAATATTTCAATGTAAGAGGTAGGCCATAGGCAATTCCCACAAATTCTTTAGAGGAAATATTTTGCAAGACATACCAAATAACCAAAAATTAGCTGAATAATACAGAATAACATAAGAAAAATGTATAGCATGTTAAGGTTATGACAATATACCTCTTGAAAATGTTTTTGGCATATATTTATTGTAATTGGTATAAAAAGAAATAGTTATTGTTATCATGTAGCTAACAATGTCATAACTCAAGAACAAATGTTTTAATATTATATCTTTAAAATGCACAAAATGTTTTAGTTTAATGTTTCAAGACTTTGCATTGCTATTGGGCATCAAAATCCACCTGGATTTTAAAATACAGGGGCAGATTCTCACAGCAGCATTAAGGTGTCTGTTCACCACCCACAGAAGTCAAAGAAAACTTTCTTATTGCCATCAATGGATAAAGGACAAACTTCTGTCACAAATCCCATGTAAGAAGTTAATAAGGAAGCAAACTTCTCACCAACTGGCAATGAAAATGAGGGAACCTAACAAAAATGTTCTTGACATCTACAGAGATTAACCATTGCCAGTCAAGATAAAACCAGTCTATATTGACCATGGATAGGAAAAAAGATCTGGTTTAAGATGCAAAGAGATGGAATGAAAAAGTCAAACAGAGAAAAAAATATAGCTGCATAAAGGGAAAAAAAAAAAAGCCATTTGTTTTTCAAGGCATTTCAAAATAGGGTAGAGTTTGTTAAATACATATCCTAATTGTTAGAGGACACTTACACAAACAAGTCTACCAGAAATAAACCCAATTACTATGTAATTAACTCCAAACCACATAATCAACAAATGCATGATTAGATAATTATTACCTCTTTGTAAATCCCATTGCCAGTAATAGGATCCAGAATGAAAAAAACAAGAGTTAAGAGTAGATGTTCCATTTGGGAAATGTGTGCAGGCATATAATTGACATTTAAAAATGTACTGACTGCAAATGGAACACAAGTCTTCAGAGTGTACAACACAATGCATGGTGCAAAATAATGTATACACTACAAACCTACAGGCTCACAAAAGCCC
>NW_005841856.1:2411172-2415894 GCF_000455745.1 Alligator sinensis | reverse complement strand
CCTGCTGAATGCCACCTTTCCTTACCAACTGCCCTGCGGAAGTTAATGGGACTGACAGAGAAACACAAGCCTCTTTGGCCCACAGAGCATCCAGGAGACTATCCACTCCATCAGAACGGTGCAGCTCACCTACTTATGTCTGCGTCTTAATGACTTCAGTCTTGACTCCAACATTTACTTCAAAGACTATCAGCTCAAATTTATCATTTATATTCATGAGGCCATATCCTCTGACACCTAAACACATGAAGCACTTCAGTGACTGCAGTGAAATCATGCATGTATGCAAGGATTGCTTACATAAAGATCACTGGCGTTGGCTTAGGTTAGGCACCTGGGTAAAAATGTATTGTTTTGTCTCACAAAAGCCTTCATGAAAGGCAGCTCTGCTGAAGTGCACACATATAAGACACTTGACAAAGTCAGACTGAAGCTGGTCAGAAAATGAGGAGATTTTCAGACTTTTTGTTTTTGTGGGTTTTTTGCTCATTAAGGAACTTTCAGCCAAAATTTAAATATTCAGTTGTGGGGAGTGTATGTGCATTTTTGCCAGAATTTTTTCAGGGTTGGGGGGGGAGGGTGTAAAGGGAAGAAAATGGCTGGGGGGGGGGGACTTTTAAAAATGAAAAATCAAAATTTTCTGAAGACAATAACACTTCGTGAAAACAGTATTTAACTGAAAACTCAATTTTCCATCAAAAAGCAGGACAAAAATAACTATCTAGCCTTACAATGATGATTCTGATAATATTAATACTAAAAAATGAGTGATTATGATCCTCATCCTGCTCCTATTTAAGTCAATTTGAAACCTATTATAAAGAGAATTTGAAAGTTTAAAGCAATAACACTATAAAGCTGCTACTACTACTGTCTGGGGTCTTAATACTTCAGTGGGCAATACAGATTTATACAACTGAGGATCTGCACCTGTATTTTAAAATCAAGGTGGATTTTGATTGCCAAATAGCAATGCAAAGTCTTGAAACATTAAACTGAAACATTTTGTACATTTAAAAAAATATAATATTAAAAAGTTTGTTCTTGAGCTGTGACATTGTTAGCTACATGGTAACAACAACTAATTCTTGTTATAGCAATCACAGTAAATTTATGCCAAACACATTTGCGATAGGTATATTGTCATAACCTTAAAATTATATACATTTTTCTTATGTTATTCTGTATAGTTCAGATAATTTCTGGTTATTTGGTATGACTTTCAAAATACTTCCTTAGAAGGATTTGTGGCAATTGACTATTGTCTACCTCTTACATTGAAATAATTTTCTATAAAAATTAATTATGTATATATATTACCCCAAAATGCTAAAGAGATTACAGAGGCAATTTTCAGGTTTGAGAGTTTCTTTCATGTTACGTTTGTTTTGTATTTGTTACTGTTATTAATACATCTTTTTACTTTATTGCAAGTCAAATGTTATGATCTGTACAGGGACTGCAAGTGTGTAACCTTTCAGAACTACTGTTTGCTTGTATTTGCTATTATCTGAACTGGATATGTTTCACACCTCTGAAAATTAGACCTTCAATGTTGCTAATTAAAAGTGCTCTACCTGGAAGAGTGACTTTGAAAAAAAAAATGTGGCACTGTAAAATTCTATAGTTAGATATCCAACTAATTTTTATAACATATTTGATCAGTGAAGTGCAATGATTTTTTCCCCTCATAACGGTCAGCCCCACAAATTTGCCAAGCTAAACTCTCTCCATTTTGGACAAGATCTTCAGAAATTAAGGGTGTCAAATGCAAATGATATTTTCTGCAACATCCATGCAACCCTCTTGCTTTCCGATCATTCACACAATAAAACCTGTGCAAATCCATTTATGAGTAACACGTTTATACCAGAGCCACTGCTAGTCTAATCTTAAATTGCCTGGGTTCCACAGGTATAGCTGAGGACCATGTTTGCCCTACAAGTCTTTTATTATTGGTGTTGATATGAAAGATGGGATGCTCTGGTGCACCTGTGCTTGAGCATTATAAAACTCACCAGTTTGCTTATTAGTGTCCAGGAGGAGCTGAAGATTAACAAAACAAAACAAGTTTCAGAGGCAAATTGAGCAAATCCAATATAGAAATCAGCGAGATACGATCAATAGAGATTTCAAAGTGTCATTTTTACAAAACTTACTTTTCAAGAAAGAATTGCACTTTATAGAGGTGAAATGGCCTGAAACTGACAATACCTGAATCAGACTGAACCAGAGTCATTTATAACAGTTTGTCTAATGGAGGACAAAGGTAGAATCCATGAGCAATAACCTCTTAACTGGATTTTTCTGCGACTAGCTTTGTCCTCTAATGGATACTCTGTGCTTGTTTCACGAAAAGCTGAATAATTGACAGATAAACTGCACTGTCCCCAGTTTAAAGTCAGACACTGTAAATCACTTTATAATATATAGGTATTTATCACTCAGCACATAACCACTTTGATTTCAGATGGAGATAAGTATACGTCCCTCCCTTTCCCTCAACTCTGTCTCTAAAATAAATTTATTTTATGCCATATTATCATTTCATTGTCCAGTTTTTCCCACATGCTAGTACATAATTTTTAAAGAGCAGAATTAATGAATGTACCGGAGACTTTGCGCTTACATAGACTTTCATTTTACTTTGCAATGTCAGATCTTCCACCAGTCAGCATTATGCCACCAATCGTTTATATTATTCTTGCCTAATGGATAGAGAATAATTAATATGCTTCTAATAACTTACTGAACTGTGACCTAAACAACTTAAATAATACAACTAACTGAAGAGAAGATGCATTGGTGTGTCCATGGCTTCCAATCTGCTGCATGGAGTGTGAATTATAATGCCTAATGAATTATGTATAATGGTAAGAAATGTGCTGGGAATGGCATTTGAGCCATAGGAAGGTCACAATGTATCAGTACTGTGAAAGTATTGGGGGGGGGGGGGAAAACGCAACTTGCTGGCAGACAAAATCTTTCTAATTTAAAAGCAGCTCAAGAAACTAAAAAAAGCTTGCTTCCAAGGTTTGTTTATTCCCCAGTTTTCACCTTCACTTGTCATAGATCTCACTGGCCAGAAGCTGCCCTGCCAGATGAAGTGGCTTACTGGACTCAGTGGATACTGACGATTGAAATGTGACAGAGACGACCAGGACATAAGATCGGTTTCTTATCTGTTCAGCACATTTTTTTTTTGATGAAGACTGTAAAATGATAACGCTCATTCTGTATCTCTTGCGATCTTGTCTTGCTATATTTGCCCATCCTCAAACCCTCCAGCTCTCAAGCATACTCCCTTCTCTTCTTCTCTACACTCAGAAACTGCTCGCTGCCTGTTCTGTCCAGTAAAGGGAAGTCTCCCGAAGAACATAATTTTCCTTTGGAAAGAATAACATTACCTTTTATAAGAAACAAGGAATAAAACAATTGTGACAAACTGAACCCCTAGATCGATTGAGTTACACCCATGTAACTAAGGACAATATTTAGTCCAATATTTGATCTTCATAGTTTACACATTTATAAAATGTGGATATCCAACATCTTAAAAATGACATAGAGCAAGATTTTCAGCAGTATTTAGCTTCTCCATATTGAAACACTCCCTTCCAGGGATAGGTCTGAATCAGCATGAGGGTTATATTTCTAATAATTAATCTGAAATCAGATGCCAATGGTCTTTCTATATTTGACTGCAAACTCGTTTATCATCGCCACTGCATACTTGCCAACTCATATACTTGCTTCAAATTGCCTGTCTAGTACAAAAGAAACAGGTGTCTCTCATTAGTATGCAGCTTATGTGGTCCATCACGGAAAGTGCAAATACCTGTTTACACTGTTGGCTCCATTTATTTAATTGATTGTTATTAAACATAGTGGCACTGTCACTTAGTAAGGCTATCACAATCCTTCTCTCACACACACACACACTAATTTAATAACTTTAACTGCCTATATTCTCATGTTAATTACCTGTCACAATTTTACACCTGTTAAGGGCCCAATCCTGTTTCTTTTAAATTAAATCACTGGGAAAACTGGGCCAAAACAGTTAAAGCAGCCACTTTTACTAGCAGTAAATTTGGCACATGGTTTAAACTGATTCTAAGATAGTAATATTGACTCAGTTCCACTGCACAAGAGTAGAAGACCTTGGGAGATGGTTTGAGCATGTCCCCACTTCATGCTGTGGAACTGTATGACAGCATGTCATAATTTGGAGAAAAGTAAAGGTTAGAGGTATGCAGGACTGCCTTTAAGGTCATGGACAGTGGCAACACATAGGGGGTGCATGGGGGTGAGAGTGCTGGTGCACCCCCTGACTGGCTGCACTTACTGCTTAGGAGATGGGTGGGGGGGGGAAGCGGGAATGCCGGTGCCCCCCCCCCAACCCCTGCAAGTGCCAGCTGATCACTGAAGCTGCTCCCAGAAGCGGCTTCAGTGATCAGCCACAGTGATCAGCCATTGTGGGATCGGCTTCAGGGGTCCCCCCAGGCAGCAAGATTGGTCATGGGGAATCCTTCTACTAGGCAGAATCAGCCATGGGGGACCCCCCCACCCCGGTCGGTGGGACTGGTTGTAGGGGGGGCACATTCCCTGCCTGACTAAGGTGGTACCTGTCACCCATGGTCATGGATGCTGGACACTTTGGAAATATGGCCTAAGTCCGGTGCACTTTTTAAAAACTTACTTTATAGATGTTCAGAAACT
>NW_005841856.1:2407046-2411141 GCF_000455745.1 Alligator sinensis | reverse complement strand
CTCAGGTGGGGGGGGGGGGGGGGATGGAGAAAAATGTAAGAAAACAAATTTTCATTTTATAACCCTCCCTTTCATCCACTCAAAGATAAATCCAGAGCTGGTTTTACTTCTTACTATGGTATATTAACAAATCTAATACTGGAACAGAGCATTCATGTTCAATTTTTTTTAAAAGGATATCTTTTTAGAAAAGCTCTTTCTCCCCACCCCATCCTGCATTATTCAAAAGCTAGAAAAAATGCCTTGCAATGAAAGACTTTGATGTGTTCAGTGAATTAAAAAAAAAAAAAAAAAGGAAGTGATGACTTGACTACAGAACATAAATTTAATGGCTGCATCCACATGAGCATGTACGTGTGTGTTGTGGCATCTGAAAGGAGTTTGAGATGCTGCACACAGGAAAATGTTCCCTATGCTGCATATTTGCAGGGTGGACTCTAAATTTGATACTGGGAAACCTAAATTTCATACCGCCATGTGCAGCCCCTGGGACTCAGCTGGATTCATGCAGCACCGGGGGACTCTGTCTGCTGTCGGCCCTAAGTGCCCCAAGGGCCCACCACCTACTGCAGCCTGCCTGATTCTGCTGGTCTGCTGGGCCCAGGGCTGACCTCAGTGCCAGGCAGACCCTGGAGCAACCCAGGGCAGAGACTAGGTCCCATCCAGCTTCAGAGCCACTGCTACAAGCCATGCCCTGCTTTTATTTTCTCTAGCAGGCTGTAGCAGGATATTTCAAGTGATTTATGGATATTTTCTGGATACTCAACAGCTTTTTCTGGTGGCATGATGAGAGTTTTAAATCCTAAGAAGAAATTAATAATTCTGTAGTCAGAAAAGGCTTTTATAGTAGGCTGTCAATAAGGCATGGAGCTACACACTGAGCAATGAAGATACATTTGGTCATTCTTCTTTTCAACATTTACAACGAAGTTATTTTCCTTATAAAGCTAAGTTTGTATCGGACATCTCTCTACATCCTTTCTTATGTACTTGCAGGCACAAAATCAGGCAAGATTCTAAGATAATCATCCTTTAAAGGTCACTATCCTTCTACAATGGGTAGTTATAAACATTTTGAAAAAAATACTTTTAATCAATATTTGTCATGCTGTGAAAATGTACTTTGAAAAGTGCACAGTCTCAATTCATATCACAAAACTCTCTCTCTTTACTTGTGAAAGCTCTTAACTGTTAAGGAATAATTCCTGTACTTACTTGTATGGCCTTGATCTCAAACAACAAATTAGTGAAGTATGACAGAATAATTAGAGACATATTTGCCAGGGACTTTAACCTTTGCATTTACCTATTAAGAAGCTTGACCAAATTCTCTGTGAATATATTGATTAACCAGTAGATTTTTTTTTTTTATCCATGTATGTTTTAGGTATTCCCCGATGTATTTATTGGGATTGACCAAGTATCAGATTATATAAGAGAAAAATTAAGATAAGTAGATAAAAATCTTGGGAAACAGGACAGAAATATAAAAGTATGTAGCTTTCGAACTGGTCAGAAGTCAGTTAATAACACATATTTAACACAAATAAGGTATTAGCTGATTCCATTTTTTTTATCTTATTCCTCAGTAGCAATGAACAGTTAAGATTGGAAAACTGCAACTACAATTTTCCCTGGTCTCTTCATGAACATATTTTCCCAAAGATATGATGAACACATTTTACGATTACATTCTAGTTAACTTGAGCATTCCCACACATTTTGGGTGAAAATATTTAGGTTCTAAACGCTTTTCTATTGGAAGGCTAAGTAAGATCCATAAGAAAGAAAACTGGATAGTTCTCTCATGTTTCCCCCCTTCCTTTTTTCTTGGTATGAAAACTAAAAAAAGGTTGATGTTTGAAAATTCTGTAAGGGCACGCTGGAGTTCGTGCAGGTGGGGCAGTGAGAGAGTCTTCCTCAGGAGGGAGTGGGCTCCACCAACAAGGAGAGAGGTAAGAACTATTTGCAAGCCATGGTGAGGACTCACAGTCCTGCCAGGGGCCCTGCCCCAGTGCTGCCACCCTTCTGGGGCTCCTCTGAGGCTGCCACCCAGATGGAGCCCTTGGGGGGCCCAGTGACCACCTGCCCCCTGAGCTCTGGGGGCAGCTAGGTGGGGTCCCCAGGGGTGGGACTGAGGTCTGGTGACTTCCCTGTCTGTCCCTCTTGTGAGTGTCTTCAGGCTCTGGAGGGGCAGGTGGCAGAGCTCCAGGCCATGGTGAGCGTGTTGCGGGGGACCCGGGCACTGGAGGATGAAATTGATCTGTATTTCTGTTCTCTGCAGGGATAGGAATCCACCAGAGAGACTCCACATGCAAAACGTCCAACTAATCGGTAGCAGCAGGCTCCTGTCAAGGCCAGGGCAGCTTGTACAACTGCTGTGCCTGCTCCCCAGACACCCCTTGGGAACAGGTATGCGGCCCTGGATCCCCTGGAGGAGGAAGCAGAAGAGCAGACCCCCAGAGTCATTGATGCTGCTCAACCTCAAACACAGGCTGAAAAGAAGCAGACCCTGAGGAGAAGGAGACACAAAGTTCTGGTCATTGGGGACTCCATCCTGAGGGGAACCAATGGTCCAATCTGTTGCTCTGAGCCCTGGTCACAGCAGGTCTGCTGTATGCCCAGAGAGAGGATTCAGGGCATCACAGAGACCATCCCCAAAATCATCAAGCCCTCTGACTACTACCCACTGGTTGTGGTCCATGTGGGGACAAAGGATGCATCCAAGGGCAAGCCGGACAACATCATGGAAGACTACAAGGCCTTGGGATACCTCCTCAAGGAGATGGGAGCTCAGGTGGTATTTTCCTCTATTCTCCCGGTAAGTGAACAGGGTAGGCGTCATGAGGCCTGCATTGATGTAGTTAACCGGTGGCTTCAGAGCTGGTGCTATGAGGTGGGCATTGGGTTTTTTGACAATGACCCATATTTCTGTACAGAGGGCATGCTGGGGTGGGAGAGGCTTCATCTCTCCCCTAAGGGCAAACATATTTTTTCTTCTAGGTTGGCTGATCTCGTATGGCGGGCTTTAAACTAGCTTCCCCCGGGGAAGAGGCCACTGTGAGTGGAGAGGATGCTTCACCAGCATGCAGGGTGACAAGAGAAAGGGATGCCCATGTAAGCAACAACATCCTGGGAGTAGGGGGCCACAACTGTCCTGTGAGTGGGGGAGAGGTGTGTGCACCCTCAGGAGGCCTCAAGTGACTCTACACTAATGTTCATAGTATGGGGAACAAGCAGGAGGAACCGTGCCTTCTGATTGTGAGTAAGAATCCAGACTTAGTAGGGCTCACAGAAACCTGGTGGGACCCCATCCATGACTGGGCGGTGGGCATTCTGGGATACACCCTCTATAGAAGTGACAGGACAGAGAGGAAAGGTGGGGGGGTCATGCTCTATGTCAAAGAGCATCTCACAACATCAAGGATTAGCTTCCAGTTAGAGGAGGGTTGGGCGGAGACACTGCGGGTCAAACTACAAGGAGGGCATGGCAAAAGGGACCTTACGGTGGGTGTCTACTACAGACCACCCAACCAGGGGGAAGAGCTGGACTGGGACTTTTCTGGTCAGCTTATGGAGACGGTTAGGTCAAGGAATGTTACTGTCACGGGTGACCTAAGCTACCCAGACATTTGCTGGGAGGAGCAGGCAGCCAGGTCTGACCACTCGCGTAGGTTCCTGGCTGTATTACAGGACCTTCACCTTATCCAGGAGGTGCACAGTCCAACCAGGGGTAACACCTTGCTGGACATGGTCCTGGCCACTGCGGATGACCTGGTGAGGGGACTGCAGGTCCTTGACCACCTGGGCAATAGCAATCATCACCTGCTGGAATTCACTATCCAGTGCAGGGTGTTAAGGGCTTGCAGAAAGACTAAAGCCTTTGACTTCAGGAGGGCCAACTTCAATGAGTTTTGGAGATTAGTGGGGGGAGACACTGAGGGCCCAGAAGGTAGAGGAGATGGGAGTCCAAGAGAGATGGTCATACCTTAAGGGGACAATCCTCCAGGCCCAAAGGATAACAGTCCCTGAGAGAAGCAAGGGGGGTACGAGTGCTCAGAAACCCCCTTGGCTCAGCAAGGGCACTCAGGAATG
>NW_005841856.1:2381304-2407015 GCF_000455745.1 Alligator sinensis | reverse complement strand
AGGAATGCCTAAGGACTAAATGGGTGGTGTACAACCAGTGGAAGGGAGGAGCTATCACCAAGGAGGAGTACTCTTCCTCTGCCCAGAATTGTAGGAGGGCTCTTAGGAAGGCCAAGGCAGAGATGGAACTCAGGCTAGCGTCCAGGATTAAGGACAACAAAAAGTCCCTTTTCAAGTATGTGGGGAGCAAGAAGAGGGCACCAGGCAATGTAGGGCCCCTGCAAGACTCAAATGGTAACCTTGTGGTTACGCCAGATGAGAAAGCTGATATTTTTAAGATTCTTTGCCTCTGTTTTCTTCAACAGGGACTAGGACATCCCTCCTACCAGAGTTAGGGCAATCTCAGGGATAGCTCTGTCTGGCCTTCGGTCAGCACAGATGTAGTTGGGGATCTTCTGGAAGGGCTGGACATTTTTAAATCTGCAGGTCCAGATGCCCTCCACCCAAGGGTGTAGAGGGATCTGGCAGGGGTCACTGCGGAGCCCTTGGTTTGGCTGTACGAGCATTCATGGTCATCTGGACAGGTGCTGAAGGATTGGAACTAGCTGATGTGGTCCCAATATTCAAGAAGGGGAGGAAGGATGACTCAAGTAACTATAGGCCCATAAGCCTCACCTTGGTGCTTGGGAAGATCTTGGAGAAAATCATCAAGGAGAACAACTGTGGGGGGCCTGCAGGGGAGATCATGCTCAGGAGCAAGCAGCATGGGTTCATCAAAGACTGGTCCTGCCTGACCAACCTGATTGCCTTTTATGACCAACTAACTAAATCCTTGGATGATAGTATCACCATGGACGTAGTCTTTCTAGACTTTAAGAAGGCCTTTGCGTCTCTCACCCCATCCTCATCAATAAATTAAGTGACTGTGGCATTGATACCTGCACAGTTGGATGGGTAAACAATTGGCTGATGGGGCACACCCAGAAAGTAGTGGTGGATGGGTTGTACTCAACCTGGCAAGATGTGCACAGTGGGGTACCCCAGGGCTCGGTCCTCGGTCCCGCACTATTTAACATCTTCATCAGCGACTTGGATGAGGGGGTGGAAAGCACGCTGTCCAAGTTTGCTGATGACACTAAGATGTTGGGCGAGGTGGACACATTTGAAGGGAGAGAGAGGCTGCAACTAGATTTAGACAGACTACAAAAGTGGGCAGATGAGACTAGGATGGGGTTCAATGTAGACAAATGCAGGGTGCTGCACCTTGGGAGAAGGAATCCACAGCATATATACAGGCTGGGGAGTTCCCCTCTTGAAAGCACAGAGGCGGAAAGGGATCTTGGAGTCATTATTGACTCCAAGATAAACATGAACCTCCAATGCCAGACTGCAGCCAGCAAGGCCAGACATACCTTGTCATGCATCCAAAGGTGCATCTCAAGCCAGTCCAGAGAGGTGATACTCCCCCTCTATACGACATTGGTCAGGCTGCAATTGGAGTACTGCATCCTGTATTGGGTGCCACACTTTAAAAAGGATGTGGCCAGCCTGGAGAGAGTTCAGAGGAGGGCAATCCATTTGGTGAGAAGGCAGCAGGACAGGTCCTATGAGGAGGGACCGAGGGACCTGAAGCTATTCAACCTCAGCAAGAGGAGTCTGCCTACAAACTCATCAGGGGAGATCATTAGCCCTATTCTCCCCAGCACCACCTGGGGTGATGAGGAACAATGGTAATAAGCTGATGGAGAATAGGTTTATTTAGAGATCAGGAGGCAATATTTTACAGTTAGGGTGGCCAGAATCTGGAACCAACTTCCTAGGGAAGTAGTCCTCGCCCCTACCTTGGGCAAATTCAAAAAGAGTTTAGATAATCACCTGTCTGGGGTCTTGTGAACCCAGCATTCATTCCTGTCTGTGGCAGGGGGTCAGGCTAGATGATCTGATCAGGTCCCTCCTGACCCTAGCTACTATGAAACTATGAAAATTCAAATTCAACCTGTAATCCTTCGCTCAGTAGAACAGTGATCTGTGATAAATTTGAAACATGTTGGATTTAAAATTAAGCATCTAAGAATGTTAGAATATGAAAATAAGCATGTCTATCAGACAACAGCTGTTGGCTGTACACTAAGGTTACAATTGTCTCATACTGGATTAGCTACTAATGTGGCAGTACGTAAGGAGCACAAATTACCTCCTGTGAGACCCTGGAGCACCAGTCATGGTGTGGGGGTGTGAGTATCTTGTGGATGCCATCTGCGGGGCATAGGTTGTGGTGTAGGGGAGGTTCAGAGCTGCAGATAGCATCCCCTGGCATTGGAGCATGTCATGGGTAGTCTCCCACATTTACCACCTCTTTATGGGAACAGCAAAGTTGTGGCAGGTGAGACTGAGCAGACTGCCCTGTAGGAACAGTTGGGCAGGCTGGCATGAGACCCAGCCCCAAGCGTGCCCCCTTTCACATTCTGAAAGAAGTTACTAAAACAACTGCCTAGGAAATGTTGGGAGAAATTTGTCACTGATGGGTTAAATTATAAAAAAGTCAAAACTGGTCCAGTGCTTATAGGAGTGACCAAAGCATCAATCAGGCCAACATGGCTTTTGGTTTTTCCCTGAGAAAAAAACAAACAAAACCAAAACCTGCTTTCAAGAGTGTTACTTACAGGAAGTAAAAATCCAAGGTATAAGTAAAGGCTAAGTTTAAGATATTTTGGGGGAGAAATATCAATTCTTCTTGGTGAGGTCTTAATTACCTGCACTTAAGGAGTTTCCATGTCTTCCTCTGAACTGCTTTCATCTTCAATCTTCTTTTTTATTCCTTGCATTTGGAAATGAACAGCTTTAGACACTTGCATTGATAGATCTTTGGGTGATTGCTTAGATGGCGAACAACAGCACCTGTATGCCTCTAATACGAAATCTGCTATCAAAGACATGCATTAACATTTCAATGTGAAGATTAAACAGGTATGCTGAAGCAATGGCATAATAAAAACCTGGAAGACAGCTTTTAAGATGCCCAGCTCTTCACTCACAATTTTCCTGCTTAGCTTTCTAATCATGATAATTGAACAAGTTTACTGAATATGCAAATTTCTACAGTAGATTTTAAATTACTCATATATTGTATATATATTTAGATGGTGTCCACTAGATATTAAATATTGTTACTCTTATGAAAAGATCCCAAGTTCTTAGGAAAGGGCTTACATTGCATGATAGAGTATTCATGCTGAAAGCTGTCAAAAACATCATTCACATTATTTATCCATAGAGGTGATGATAGAAGGTCAACTGCTATTGTTTGAAGTGTTGCTTCCTGGAGGCACCACTTGAAGAAGAGAACTTCTTATACAGCAAGTGAGATGATAAAGGAACTTGCAGAAGAGAATGTGACATCTCAAGGAGGAAGAAAAGCAGATTTGTCTACAGTGCTTTGATGCTTGGGGAAGGCCGTTTGAATTAGGCAGCAATAATGGACCACCCTTAAAAAGGTTTTCTTTTTTAATAGAAGTTTACATTAATTTGCATAGGCAATGTATTTGTTCCCATAAGGTAGAAACATTTTGAGGCACTGATAATTAGTTAATTAACCAGATTTTATGAGAAGAGGTGACATTTATCTATCTCACTGTTATTTTGGACTATAGCATTTTGGCAGAGAGATTTCTCATTGGAAAGTGCTGTTTCCAAAAAAAAAATTGAGAACATGACAGTAAGAAAAATATAATAAAATATACAATAATATGTGATATACTACACTACAACATAGTGTTGATGTTATATAAATGTTTTCTCTTCTAAGATATTTTCAGAGTTTGTCTCTCGTCCTCATTTTGAACAAAACAAAAGTGTATATGATGGAATTTTTCACAAGATGGCAATTGTATTTGCTTACCAGTTACAATTCTGGGGTAATATTAACCTTAGAAGCTCAGTTATTGCAAGTGCTTTTCATAAGAATGGGGCTTACCTAATTGCAAAGTTTGGGTAAAAGAAATAATTTTGTATTGGGCGTGTTGCCTGGAACATGGTGGCACAGAACATGGTGGGAGTGTGTAACATTCCCATGGAGGAACAAGTGTGAATAATGTATTTGAATCAGATTTCTTATAGTGCTTAATCATCCCATGAAGAAGAAACCATTTCCAATAGGTGAAAAGGTGCTGGACTTTGATTTCCTATTACTTTGTCTCTTTTTCATATTTAAATATTTGTGTAGCAGGTAAGTCCTCATCCAGGCAACTTAGGCCACATACAGGTGACCCATTTCTCCTGGGAGAGTCACCATGAATGTACAGTTGTTTAAGATTTTTCTCCCAGAACAAAAATAACCCATGAACAACCAGCATTAAATCACTCTCAGGAGAATTCTTCCTGGGAGAGCAAATGCCTGTGCACATTCTCTAATGAGAGAAGCCAAAGCACAGTCCTCCAGCATCCCATGGTGATTTGCACCCACCTCATGCCCTCCTTGGACCCCCTAGACAGTGTGTCACTGGGCTCTGCTGCTCCAACTAAATAGGAAATAGTAAACCCCACCCTACACTGTGCTATGAGGACTCACAGGCTGACCCTGAGCAGCCTGGCTCACCCTGTGAACTGCTGCCATCCATCTCTGGGCAGACTAAGGGAAACTACAGAGCATGGCAAGATATATGCACAGAAGCCCCTTGGCTGCACAGCATCAGCACTGCAAACTCTATGCTCTTATGGGGCCCAGCACTTGAATATCTGTTCAGGCATCCCTAAGTGTTTCAACCAGGAAAAAAACCTAGGAGAATTCTTCCAGGTTATTTGAAAGTGTGTATACACTACAGCCTAGTGTGATGTTTTATTTATTTATTTATTTTTTAATATGAAAAATTGCAGCTGGCTCTGTGCAGTAGTATGAGAGATAGGAGAATTACGTTGATCCCATCCTAAACCAAGTCTACACTCATAGTGATGAGAGTTTTGATATGACTGTAGACTTTGTAGAATATGATAGGGAAGGCTAACACTGTCAGTAAAAAAGTAAAATATACAGAATGTGTTGAATTTGTGCAGTTCAAGAGCTATCGCTTTCCAAAGTAATAGGAAAATCTGGTCCTCAGACTGCTTTAGTCTCAATAAGAAATGTGTCATTGACTTCACTGGGCTCATACTTCATTACAAAAACAAAACAATTTCAGCCACTGTTTCTCCATAAACCTCCCCTGCCTTTTTACAGAAATATAATGTGGCCCTCACTGCTGATGAACAGTTATTCATTTCTAGTGGTAGAAATTTTTCTATCATGAGAAGAAATGTTTCTGAAAGAGGGAATGGTACAAGTGTTAAGCTTGCAACTGATCCTTATCTTCTCCTATTCATGCTTTCCCAAGGCCAGATAATCCTGGTCTGGGAAAAGCAAAGAGAGCAGTGGGGCAAACCCTGCTATACTGGGAAAGTTTCCCACTCATTCCCAGGGAGACTGAAGTAGTGAAACTAACCTCCATCCCTACTTGCTTTGAGACACAGGCAGGAAGCATTAGGTGGCTGCTCCTTCCCTTCCCTTCTAGTCTATGGGAGGGCCAGGCATAACTGCCCCACCCCATTAATTCTCCAGACTGGGGTGACCCTGGGCTTGGGTAAGCATGGAGCCTTTCCCCACTGCCTAACTCCTCCTGGGACTGGGAGGAAGTGAACAGCAGCTGTTCCTCATTCCCTCCACAAATTTGGGTGACCTTAGTTTTGGCAAGGTATGGGGAACATTTCTGCTCTGTTCCCTCCTCCTGGTCCCTGGAAGGAGTTAAGTAGTAGGGATGTGTACAGGCATTCATTCTCCCAGGAAAAACTCCCCCAAGAGTTACATCTATTGGATCAGAGGTGGGTTATTTTTCTGTCAGAACCACCATTTCTATTCCAAGAAAAACTGTGAATGCCTGTACACTTGGGGTTTCTATCAGGAGAGTTGTGATTCTGGTAAAATGCAACACTCATCCACGGCCACTGAATATCACAATAGAAAAAAATTCATCATTAAGGTGATGTCATAGTAAACCTGTAATGTGCTTGTTGAAATGTTGCATGTTTTGCTTCCATAGTAAGTTATCTTATTTATGCTAAAACACTAAGATAGACTGATTTATAATTGACTAGAATGCTGACAGTAATAAAGCTCATACCATTTCAAACAAATCTATAATGAAATTATAATTCTTGGTATTCAGATGACAACTCATTTATACTTCAGTCACTCAACTATTACACCTAGCATCTTTACAGCTACATGGACATCTATGCAGAATTATGCAGCTAGTCAAAAGAAGAACAACAACACCTGATAAAGAAGAACACCTGATTATTTTAAAGAGGAAAGAGAGAGAGAGAGAGAAATTTGAGAGTGAACCCTTTGTGACATTCCCTATCCTCTTCTTCCTTGTTAAAATAAATGTATACTTGTAATAGGAAAAAAGCAATGGTAAATAGACCTGTTTCTGGTCTCACGTGCAAAAATTGAATACTTTAAAGAAAAGGGATTCCTATGCTCTGCTTCTATCAGAAGTATAATGGACCACATTTAAAGGCACCCAGCAAGTAGAATTAGATTGCTTCCAAATTACTATGAATTTTTGTAACATTCTGCAACATTCTGTAAAGTGTTTAACATGATAGGACATTAAGGTGTGTCCGCTATATGAAGTAAAGAGGAACATTTTCATTTTGTTTTCTGATTAAGACATCTCTCAGAGCAGTAAACAACTAGTATCACTTCTAAATAATGTACTGTTTGAAATAAAAATACACACACACAAAAGCTAAGATCTAATAGACAAAATTATATGTCCCACAATATGCTAATGAGGGAAAGAATCAGCAGCTTTATTAATGAGTCTGAAGAAACTATGATGGCTCAAAATCATTTTGTACTCAAGGTCATAGAAAAAAATGTATTTGTAGCTTCTATAAATTGGATATTATTTCCAAGCTTTTCCAGTCACTATTGTTTTACAAGATAAAATTAGGTAGATGTGTATGCAAAATAATAGCAAAAGAACATATTTTCTTGCTTTCCTGTCCTTTACTGGATCCAAAGATCCCAAATAATGTTGTTTAGCTAGTCACTGGTATACTTTTTGTGAATAATATAAAATGTTAGAAACCAATGTTAGAAACCATATTTTATCCTCAAACAGGAATATAAAAATTATTAAAGAAATCCTTCCATACCTACCAGTAGACAAAAAGATCACTACATTTGGAATGAAAAAATATGAATACCTATATATATCTATATATCTATCTATATAGATATATAGATAGATATAGCTTGCTATGTGCAAGCAAATAGATCTTACATTTTGTAATATTTAAGCACTGTTTTTCTCTTCAACATACCTTTACATTTAAATTACCTTTTTTAAATCCTGAAAGAGCAATTTTAAACTTCTTTGTACTCTCAAAAATATTATATTGAATATCAAATCATGTCTTGACAGATAAAGCTATCTCTATTAAAAATCAAGACATGTAGCATAAAAAAGTGTCTGATTGCTTTCTTGGCAATTGCATTGTTTTCTTTCTGGTTTCTGGAAATTGTCTAGAGATTGGATTCCCCCCTCCCCACTTTTAAAGAGGAGCATGCCACATAAAGTAATGTTTCTGTTTCAAATACCTCATCTTTCTATACTTTGAAGGCTCATTACATAATACAAAGGCTTTTCACCTTCAGAATATGAATACTATGTCTACCCTTTGGGCTTAAACACCCAGAACTTTCAGTAGCAAATTGCCCACATCACAAAATAACAATATCTACTTTTTGACTCAACTGATGGAGCCATCTCATTCCTGATCTAAACAGCAAAAAAGAGAGACAAGAAAATGAATGTTCATTGTCTGATGTCCCATTGTATATTTATCAGGACCGAGTAGTCAGAAGCTTACTGATAAAAAATACAATAGGAAATCTTACACTGTCTCTGCATACATGAGATTCTGCCCACATCATTTAAAAGGCCAGGAGCAAAAAAACCTGATAGCATGTACCTTGGGTTTGGTTGAAATAGAAGGTTTAAATTACTTCCTATGTAGCCTAAATCTTCCATTTTCCTTTGCATCATTTATTTGTTGTCAAATGCAATGCATGCTACAGAAGTCTTGGTTCCCAGAGTATGCCATCTGCATTGTTGTCTGAAGGCTTCTTCCCAGTCATTTTACCAAACCACATAGGTAGACAGGTGACTTGGATGAGCTCCTATAGCATGATCTTTCAGGTAAAGTGCACTATGAAAAATCTACTTCTCTAACAAATACATGTAATCAAAGATATTTCATTTACTTCATGAGAGAGATTATGTTATATAGCCTTATCTTTTCAAAACTCTTAGGCAACTGCCAATTAATTGAATAGCACCTATTATAGTTTTAGTAAGAAATTTACTTTCTGCCCTTTTGGTTAGTGGAAAGCGGTGATGATGACAGTCACAAGAGAATGGAGTTTTTTTATGTAGAAGCCCAAAACAAATGACAGTTTGGGATACTCCTCATGATTGGATGGGCTCCTCTATCTTTCCGGTAAATGCAAATTTAAAAAACATAAACAACCTTTCATTCCAAAACAGGAAAGTTATAGGGAAAAAAGAAAACATGCATATTCATCACTTTAGCAGGTTAAAAAAAAAAGCCTACTCATAATACTACTTAAATGATACTTTATCATCTGACAATCTGGACCTATACTTCTTTATGCACATATTGTTAAAGTTATTTAATACAGGAATGATCAAATTGACTTTGTTTTTCTATATTTTGTGGTGAGGGACATAGTGAATGGCCAAGATCTCTGTCTTCCCCAAAGCATCTTAATTTTGGAGGAGCTAAACATGTATTGTGACAGCACTAAAATATTAATTTCTCACATATTAAATATTATCCCTAAGAACTTATTTTATGGTCCTTATACATTAAAACCTTCAAATGTGATGTCTGAACTAGTAATCTCTAGTATAAATAAATATCACTGCATTCTGAATGAATAGTTCCCCAATATGAAACACAGTCCCAACTTGCTCTGCCACAGGCTAGCCATTAAAACAAGATACTACTTTTTCCAGGCAGTAGTCAAAACCATATTTAGGATGATAACTAAAAAGAAAAGCAGATACCAGCAGCAACAAGAAGAGCTTGTCCTGCATTGGCTATCATGTCCTGGATATGCTTCAAGGTATGCAGTTTAACTAAGCTACAACTTTATTACTTTAAGTCATTTGGGAGTTACCTGGCAATAACTCATACAGGGAAGACCATAATTCCTTCCTTAATCATTTCCATCTAAGGACTTGTGTAACAGGGGGCCTTCCTGGGGCTGGTTAGAAGTTAGCTTGCCCACCTGTTTCTGGGCTAACCGCCCACCTCGCTTACCTGCCACACCATGATGGAAAAATGATTAAGATATTACCCAGGTGGGAGGCTGTTCATTTCCTGCCCCAATGCCAGGGGCCATTATCTGTGGCTCTGAACCATCCCTATACTGCTGCCCATGCCTCACTGATGGCATCTAAGGTCTTAATGTCTCCAGCCCTACACTGGGCCCCATAACCCACTAGTCTGGACCCAAACTAGATCCCTCCTAATCAGGCGGCCTACTCCGCCCTCATTCTGGGGTGCCTAGCTCACTGTACTCTTCCCCCTCTCAGGTATGCCCCCCCCCAGGACCTTTGGCCAAACAGATCCTGGCCTCACCTCTAAGGCCAGTCAAAACCCCAGGCTCCTGGCTCTGGGCATCCCTCATAGTGGGTCCCTGGCCCTTTTGACTCTTTTGGTCCTCACCCCAGCATTGACCAGTTGAGGCTACCTCAAGTCATGCTTCTGAGCAACTAGCCCACACTCACTAACATGGGTCTGCCTTCTCAGGCCCTACTATGGGGTTACCCACCTGGTTGTGGGGGCTAGGGTTATTAAGGTGCCCCAACCCACCTTTCACCTGGGTGGTAACTGGCCTGGCATTTCCTGGGGGCTCCCACACCACCAGGAGCCCCACCAAGCCACCCACTCCCAGCATGGTGCAGCTTTAGGTCATTCCCAGGACCAGGACCCTCCTCCATCAACATAGGCCCAGTCCATAAACCTCCAAGCTGTTCCTGAGCCTCAGCTCCACTGGCTGATGTCTCTCTCATGGCTGCCAGGCAGGAAACTGCTGCTACACCCTATATATACCCTGGGTCTCAAAATGACCACTCTAGTCAAGCACCTGGCTCCTGCCTGCTCCAGCCCTTAAAGCGGCAGGCACCAACAGTACCCTGCCACAAGCTGCCATCAGACCTTTGGTACATTTACAAGATACCAAAAAGTCATCCTATATTATTCTGAGGGGTGAGAGCATCTAATCAAGTTATATGTAGGAGGGGTAAAGAGTCTCCACTCAAGCAGGCAGGTTTGTGCCTACTGGCCAATGACAATGCTTTTTCCCAATTCCTGAGTGCAGGAGTCACTACTTGTTTTCTTCTCTAGTCCAGATCTCTCTTTCAAGCTGTGAGGATAACATTTACCAATAATAGCTGTATTTTGGAATATAAGTGACCTTCCCTACCTAAGATATCATAGTTAGACAGTGATAGTTCATTTCAAGCTTTGATGTTAATGTTTTGTTTTTTTTTCCCCTTGGTATTTTAGAAATCATCCTACAAATAAATATGAGTTTGGCATTTTTCACGGACATCTAAATAAGGGGTGATAATAACACTAATTATTTTAGTAATACATTTGCATTTTCTAGAGGTCCATGAAACCATAGAGACAACTGCCTAAATTAGTTTTGTGTAGTTGATGAGATAAAAAAGAAAACAAACTGCACACAAAAATATTTTAAGTTAAGAATAAGAAGACTATTAAATAAGGATATGTCTAAACATTTTCTTTATAAAACTCAAAATATTTCTGATCAATTCAAGCATTTGAAGTCCCTACCTCTTAAATTAGAAAAAACAAAAGTCTTTAACCCATACCTCAAAAATCCAAATTAAAGGTATATACTTTTTCAACATAATGGAGATATTACTTTTTTTGGTGAGGTATATGAGTTGGGTATTCAAAATAACAGAGAAAGGTAGAGTACCTGGTACAGCCAGCATAATAGACAGAAGAATATTTTCAAAAAAATACCACAAGGGATACAGATAAAGTCAAAGGACAGCCACTATATTAAAAGGATGAGTACTTTTGACAGGAATTGCAAAAACTTAAAAAAATTAAAATCTGACTGATTATTGAAATAGCCTAAAAACTTGCTTTCTGTTAATCTTAAAATGCACTACATTACCTTTTTCAGTCTTACTACTCATACATTTGTATCTATTTTAACATACCAGGTAGTTCATTTCAATATCTGTCAGACTATTGATTTCTGGTAAAATGATCATACCAAATATTTTATCTTTGTAGCATTAATTATGCTATGTATTTTTTTTAATCCCCTACTGGAGGACTGAGTTTAAAAAAAGGAACAAGAAGAGAAAGGGGGGTGAGAGAAAAATGGTAAGTGAATTACAACAGCTGGTTTAAAGCTAGCTAACAGTATTCTTCAAATATATCAAATAAGTAATTTATAGGCATATAAAATTGCCATTAAGTGATTAATTACTGGCAATTATATATCCTAAGCCATATAATTAATTTAATAATGCAAGCAGTTGTTCATCAAATAATATAATTGTCAATACTTCATTTTTTCATTTTAGTGCAGCAGGCAACTATATCTGAAACACTGCATGGTGTAGGATCTGCTATGTGATTTCTTCAGACATGGCAGCACATAGATGCTCAGGCAGAGCAGGAAAACAGCTGTAACCAGAAATTCTGTGGCTGATTGAATCATCTAGTCATTCTTGTATCTCGGCACACCAAGACTGCTTCTGCATTCCCTCTGTTTTCAGTATATCTATGAACACTCAGTTCAATTACTTGGGCAGGACACTGGAATAGAATGCTAAATCTCCTTGTTTGGCCAACCTGACTTCAGTCCTATACCTGTAACTAGGGGGCCTTTGTACACGCCATGCTTTTTGCCCTTTCTTGCGCTGTAACTGCATGACTTTGCACAAGTGGGTTTTCTGGACGCTTTAAAAGTCTTTCTGGCACATTAAACTAAAACTCCCCAGACATAGTTTAGTTTGGCTCACCAGGAATTAAAACATCATGTCTATGGGTTTGTTGCATGCAAACACAAAAGTCACTCAAAGATGTGCAATAAGTCTCTTTGTCCACCAGATGGTGCTGCCACTTTTTTTTGTAGCTCACTCCTTCAAATTGCTTTTACTTTTGAATTGTTTTTTTTTTCCCTTTTGCAGTTTGCCAGCTGGGCAATGGGCATGGGTGGGAGGGGAGGGAGGGCCTCGGGCTAGAGGGCAGCTCTGGACCATCCTGCTCTCCTGCGGTGCTGGCCAGGGACCAGGTTTAATTCATTCGAAAACCTAGTGCATGCAAACACTGATGCAATGCTCCAATATAAACAAGTTTAAATTTTATAAACATCTTCAATTTAATGTGGATTAAAACCTGGCACCCAGGGAGCTCTAAACCAACATTTTGGTACCTTGACTTAGCTAACCAAAGAATAGGTCTAAATTATACCATTACACCAAAAGCAAAGGAATACAAAGTGTCAAGATAACTATACCAGCTTCACACCACCTGAAGACTCGTTCAAACACTAAAAGAAATCCTCAGAATGGTTTTCTAGTTTGTAACACCAAAGTGGTACAAAGGGAAGTCAGCTAGGACAAGAGCCCAGCCCAAAATTTAGAGTGGATTATATGTTTAATGTACAGTTATATTATATTATGTACATTTGCAGTATATATTACATGTTCAATTTTTATTCAATAAATAAAAACAAAACCTAGTTAAAACCATTAGAATTAATAGTTCTGTTTAATGAAAGCACTCCACAAAACCTGAGAATCCATACTTATTCATTCTTCCCTCTGTTCAGGTAGGTTCCTCTCACTAGCCCCTAGAGTTTTATGACAATTTGAGCATTGCTGTACTCCATTTCAGATACCATCATCCAATGTCCACAAACAAAAACATAACAGATAACATTATAATTAATTTCTCTATTCTTTCAGTCTTTGCAATAGTGACAACCCTCTTTTGAGGTCCATGGGCAAGGCCATAATTGTGAACTACTTAGCATTTCATGAACTGAATATAGTACTCTAGGGAGCATGAGTAATTTCATATCCAATCTTTTATATCCTCTCTAGATTTTCTCTACAAATGCTTCACTGGTTTTGTGTCTCATTTCATTGTTTTGTTTGAAAGAGAAACAATGGAACCCATATCTAAGGATTTGACTGGTGGCAATTAAAATATCTGGACAGTTGATAACAAAATATCTAACTAAAATGGATGCTTACATTATTTACGAACACTGAATGTCACCAGTCTTTTGTTCCCATCCACATTTTTTTTTTCAAATTGCAGAAACATCATGCAGCATGTCACCTGATAGATCACAAGCATTGAATACATCTGTATAATGTTCTAAACCTAAGACAGGACGTAGGACTGGAAGGGTTCTCCTGAGCCATCAGGTCTATTCCCCAACTATCACAGGCAGTCATGTCATATAACACCTTCACCCATGAATTGGGAATGTATTGAAAAAAAATTACATATAAAACGTTAAAGCAATAAAATGTAGGTAATAGAAAGTATTTTGTGATTAATGTCGGTTAGGTGTCAAGTGGTAAGATATTTCTGTGAGAAAAATGTTTCAGATTTTCCATATCTCTCGCATGGTTTTTGACTTTCCCCTTGTCACTGGGAAACAGAACTGTCATAAGCAACTTAGAAAAGGAAGATCTGACCAAGTCATGATTTTCTTAGCTATGCAGGTGGCACTGGACTTTTGCTCTCCAAAACCAAACAATGAAACTTGAGTGTCTAACACATCACTTGCATGCACATCAATGTGATGTTCCAGTCCCAAATACATGTCTCTGTTAGTCTTGCTGAATTTATCAAAGTCAACATGCAAGATTAACTAATTATTGCGATGAATGTGAAATGGTAGAACACAGATCCCATAACAGTATTAATATTTTAAATCTTTTTTCCCTAAATAGGACTACTGTTGGCTACAAAGGACCAACTCACAGGATCATAATAAATTCTAGTTTACTGGACAAGATGTGAAGTTACCAATAAAATCATAAATGCTAAATTTGAGTTATGGGTGGTACTGGTCACCTTAGCACATACACACACACATGCACTCACTTATTCAAACCCATGTAGTATAGTGTGTAGTGGCTGCTGTAGTGACTGTGAGCACTGGTGTCAGCATATTTACCTATCTGAGGCCCTGGAGTCTGCTGTTGATGGTCATAGGCCTGTGCGAAGTGGCTAGTATTCAGACTTCAGCTTCGGAATCAGATTTGGCCAATTCTGGGGACAGTGATTCAATTTGGTGATTCAAATCACTGTTCTAATTCTATTCGGCCAAATCTGATTCAGAGATTCAGTGCAGGTAAATCTCCGAATCAGCCAGGCCAGGCCATCTCTCACCCCACCACTGGCTGCCCTGCCCACCCCAGCTCCCAGCACTTGGGGGAAAAAATGCCCTGGCTCAGCAGGTGTTGCCCACTGCCCTCACTGCCTCACACTGCATGGGGGGGGGGGGCTCTGCATGAGCTCCCAACCCCACCCCTGCTCCCCCATTGGTGCTCCACATGGGCCAGCTCTGTTCCTTTAAGAACAAAAAACAAAAAACAAACTGAAGAAACCTCAGACATCCTGTGAAACACAAGGAAGTCTCATGTTCCAAGTGCTGTCTGAAATTCAGCTGAAGCCAATGGGGATGGAAATGTTATCTGGGTCCCTGTCTGGCTGAGCCTGCTCAGATTATCACTTAGAATAAGCACATCAAGGCTAAGATCAGACAATCAAAAAGTCTGAGGCTGAATCGATTCAATCTTTGCACATTAGTCTAAACAGCATAGGTTGAACTAATAAAAAGTTGAATAGACATTCAATTTTGAATCCAGAAATGCACTCTGCAGTGAAATGCAGAAATGCAGTGGCTCAGGCCAGAAGCCAGGAGCATTAGAGCATGCCTCCCTGCTTGGTTGAAGCAGACAGCTTGGGCCAAGGCCAGTCCACCCACCCTGCAAAGGGGAATGGGGGTTAACTTGAATCTGGAGGGGATCTGGGAGAGAAGTTCAATAAACTGATTTAAAATGAATCAGTGAGGTCTAATACTGCAAACATCCAGGTTTATCCTAAGCTGGTTTTGCCCATTTTGAAAGCAGTTTATGTGCACTGAACTTCTGTTGTGTTGCAGATTTGAACTGGTTTCTGATCACTTACACGAATTTATGTGTCATTTATGTCCCTAGCCCAAAGGTTTAGCAACGTCATGGTGAATTACAGGGTCCCAGGAGCTGACATAATGACAACTATGTGTGCCTAGTGTATTGGTGTCAGTGTCAAGCAAGCATACCAAAAAGGGGAATTGGATGGAATGGCTCAATCTTGAATTCTATCCAGCAATAAGACAAATTTCTGGCACACTGTGACAGAGCACCTTTGATGCTTACCACTTTAAGGGCTGTGAGTGACAGAAGGGCAGCTAGCAGGTGCAGGCTAGTCCTGATGAGGTGGTCACATGACCCGTTAAGGGCCATGCGATTGGAGGAGGGAGCTGAGCAGACTCCATTTTAGCTCAGGCATTCAGGGCTGAGCCAGCTGTCTGCTGCTGGCAGCTGGAAAGACACCACCCAGCTGAGTAGCTGCTCAGGACCACTTTGGAGTGAAGGGTAGAAGCTATGGGGATGGCAGGAGGCTCCTGGTCCTGGGTATAACTTGACACTGCACCATGCTAGGGATAGATGGCCTGGTGGGGCTGCCTGTGGTGGGGCAGCTCTCCAGAAATGCTAGGCCATTAGCCTCTTCAGTGAAAGGCAGATAGGGGTGCCTTATAACCCTAGCCCCCACTACTCAGTGGTGACAGAATAGACAGTGGGGACAGGCACACTGAGGAAAAGGCACCCGAGTCCCTGGGGTGTAAGACCCCAAGCCCCAGGAAGGGGGCATAAAGTTAGCCCCAATGAGGGGTAGAGAGTGGCCCCAGGAAGTGGGGGCAGAAAGAGCCTAGTGCCTGGTGACAGGCTAGTGGCTAGAGTTGGCCTAGTGTTAGGCGCAAGGACCATTGCACATAGAGTAGGCTCAAGGAGGCACCCGAAGGGCTGCATGGGGATCACCTGGAGTGGAAGTAGGCAAGCCTGAGGCCCCAAAAGGGCCGCTCGAGAGGAACAGGGCAGGTTGGGAGAGGCCCAGTGAAGGACAGCATGAAGGAGAACCTGTGAGAGAGGGCAGAGTGAATGAGGCCCTGTGAGCAGGAGCAGAATGAGATGAGTGTGAGAGGCCCAGCAAAGGGGCAGAGTTTGGCCCAGCTTCTGACTGCAGCAGCTATAATTTTGGATGCTATATGTGAAGCGTGGGACATAGTAAAGAAGCATCAGAGCCGTGTGTAGACCTCATGGCATTTGGGCATTAAGTACACAGCCTCCCACTTATTTAATCTTTTATTATTGAACAGCAAGTTGTGGCAGGTGAGACGGAGCAAACTGCCCTAGACAGAGGGGTGGGCCAGCACTGAGACTGGCTATGTGATCTTTTCCTGGTCACATGCATCAATTTTGGTTCACTGATTTGTAGTCCCATATTCTTTTTGCTTGCCCATTAAAAATAATCTGAAGCCAGTCCTTGGCTTGTATCAATAGGACTTTTGGTTGGATTATTCCAGTTTTGTACTGTTAACTTTTGCTAATTTTTATATACAATTTTATCTGACAGACTGTGCTGAACTTTTGTCACTGTGACAACTAACCTTTCACAGGCATTAAATCTGCAGGTTTGCAAAAGTTGTCTAGATGTGAAAACAAGCTGCTTTTCATTAAAGCTTTTTGTACAAGGTAAAAAGAACAGGTGTTGGTGCCAAATTTTAACCTAACAGGGTTTTAAAGCGCTAAATTATAAATCCTTAGGAATTGGGTTTAGAATAAAAAATAACCCTTATGTACAGTTTAACATCTCATGATAAATTAATGAATGAATAAGGCATAGTTTATTGATAATATTTCTGATTTTGTATGTTAAAAAAAAAATCAATAATTCTTTAAGTTGTTAGATGCCCATTAGATAGGATATAACTAAGAAGTACTACTTTGGATCATATTTGTAATATGTGTGAACTAGTTTCCTGGCAAATCATTATTTTGCTTTGGTTTAAAAAGTGTATAAGTGAAACTCTATACTTACTAGTTTGTAGTTTACATAATGACAAGACCTTGATCCTGCAACAACTTGTATGTAGGGTTTATGTATTAAAGTTAATGAATAACTTCTTGTATTTCTGTATACAAAGCATAGACAGCAGCACACGCAATATACCAAAGGCTACATGAAAAGAATATCATTGTTACAAAGCCAAAGATGCAAAAAAATTTGGAAATGCAAACTTTAAGTCTGTCTATGTTACCTTAATTCACTTCCATTTCCTTGTAAACATTGTGATGCAGCCTTTAAATACATGACGTCACACTTTGTTTCCGCATAAGCCCCATATGCAATATGCCTCATTCATAGCTGGACATTGCTCATTGACTAAGCAGATTTTTTGCTTTATTCTCATAATTGAGCATGTTTGTACACTATTCAAACCCTGCTCTGAAGACTGAATTATTACTTTTCTCACGTGCTTTCTAAAATAGGGTATGAAATGGAAGGTACCGGACAATTTAATTATAGATGTAACCACTTTCACCACCTATAGCATGAAAGAATCTGATGCTACTAACATTATAATCTATGGTTTTAATACATTAAATAAATTGAAGCTTGATGAAATCAGGGATAGGGTAGGCAATCAATAAAAAGGGATTGCTTTCTCAGCCTCTGCATTAGGAATATCCTTTTCCTTTTATTCCTCTATTTAGTTGGGATATCATTAAAAGAGGTCTTTTTCTCCTCCAAATAAGAAACAGCAGCATTTCCCAAAAGTCAGTATTATCAGCTTCTCAAGAGGATCATTTTGTCACTCTAATAGTTTTTCTATTTACTTAGGAAAATGAGCTTTATTTAAAGAAAATGGTTGTCAGGAGACTGGATGGTTCAGTGGAGTTAACGGTTTTTCACCTTGAGGTCTTGTCCAAAATCACTACTACTTGCTGCATAGATGGTTGAAAAGTGTAAATGTTCACCTTTTCATGAAAAAAAAAAAAAATCTAATGGAAATTTTTCAACCAACTTTAAACTGATTACTACAGTAGGTATAGACCATACAGGTATGAAAACCGAATTACCCTCTTCACTCGACAGACTGTTTATCTAAGTCAAGGTTGACATGCTCTGGTGCAGTATATTGGAAAACATTGTAATGCTATTGACTGTGCACTCAAAAAATATATTTAGCATATTTTCCAGATGCCTTGTACATGAACACCTTCTCAAAAAACCTTTAAAATTGTTCATGGCAACTGAAAAAAAAACAACAAAAACTGTTTAATACCACTGATAAAGTTAGCTAGCTCTGAGCAAGGATGCAACTCAAACAGCAACAACAACAAATGTTAGACTTTTGTTTTCAAATGTTCAAATTAATCCAAAATCAGGATGGAAAAAAAAAATTGGGGGTACAGAGAAAACACATATGGATATTTCTAAATATTTAGGGTTTCATTTTAGTTTGTTGCACCCAACTGAAGCATTTCACCTGGAACTGGTTTAATATTAAACTGTGGATGCCTGAATTATTGTTGTGCATCATGGGAGCTGCAGAACGTGCAACTCAGTGGTGACTGGGTCAATTCAA
The DNA here is from genome assembly GCF_000455745.1 of Alligator sinensis. NCBI lineage: Eukaryota > Metazoa > Chordata > Crocodylia > Alligatoridae > Alligator > Alligator sinensis. Next base: position 2,388,234 of record NW_005841856.1, on the reverse strand, counting down.
TATATGTGGAACATTATTTAAACTATTCAGTGTCTGCATAGAACTGTTAGAAGCTTTAAAATCCACATCACAGAAAATACCACTATATATGAGACTATGAAAATTGCCATTTACTGGGTCAGACCATGGTTCATCTTGCCCAATATGAATGTCACACAGGGGGAGAGTGTGGATGCTGAAAGGGAGAGTGAATTGGGCATGACCAGGGTTTTTTTCTCCCACTGTTCCGCTCTCAATTGCACCCTTTATTTAAGGTTTTTTAATCATTTAAGGTACAGGAAGTTCCAATTCAGAGGCTGCATCTCTAACCCCCATGCTCAATAGCTACTGTCACAACCCAAAGTTGTGGGTTTTTTGTTTGAGCGTGCTTCGGCATCGCTAAATCATGTTCCCGCCAAAATTGCAGCTCTTTTGCACGGTGGAGTGTTCTGTTGCAACAGAGGACCTGCGTGCAGGAGCTTTTCCCGCCAGTTCTGTAGCTTTCTTTGCATAGTGCATTTCTTTTGCATTTGCGTGATGCAAGGAGTCACTGCCATTTGTATTAGGATTCGCGCCACATTATTGGCCAGTCTTAATGTAGGCACAGGTGGCGGCTAGCTATTGGCTTGCTAGCCATACAAAAGGCTTGGGTAGTTTCCGCCCAAGTCAGAGAGAGAGAAAGCACGTGGAGTTCGGGAAAGGAGCGTGAAGATCTCTAAGCGCTGCTGATCCTCTCGAACCCAGCTTTTTCCTTAAGAGGGCAACAGAGGTTTAATTTGTTGAACCCACGGAGCTTCAACAACTCCGGGGGACCTATTTACCGTACCCTCGGAGCCTTAACGACTCCAAGGCAACTAACCTCTAGCCTCTCCCCATCGCCGATCGCAGCCCAGATGCATCCCTGTCCTAAGAACCCCATTGTCGAACCCACGGAGTCTTAACAGCTCCGGGGGACCTGGGAACCGAGTAACACTCACGGAGATACAGCTGCTTCGTGGGAACGGATTCTTGAACCCGCGGAGCCTGAATCACTCCGGGGTCAAGGAACCGAGTTTATTAGAGTCCTCCACCGAGAACTCAAGTGGAGCTGTGCCTGGAAAGCTGACCAGCCTACACTGCGACCACCTTGGGTGTAAGTAAATAATCTTTCAATCAACCATTATGCTTCTGTGACTGATTCTAGCTCGAGCATACTGTACCGCGCCACAGTTTTCTCCAGCCCCGTGTGCCTGGGCTGCCGGCCACAGCCTGTGTGCACAAAGTTGGGCCCCCGGCTCGCCCCGGCTCGCACATGGCGACCCAGATGGGATCGGGAGAGAGCTCGCATATGGCGATCCGGGTGGGATCGGGAGAGGGCCTGCACAGCTACCAGCATCCCTTTCCTCCAGGGAGTTGTCCAATCCCTTTCTGAATCTGGCTAAAATCCCTAAACGTAACCTCTAAAATCTAAAACCTCTGACTCATAAATATCTCAAAAAAAGCTATCAATAATGAGATCGCCCATATTTTGATTGCTGTCTTAGTATATATGTGCAATCACAGAACTGACATCTCAGTACCTACTAGTTTATTATTTAAGAATGACAAGCTAGATTCTGATTACAGTGAGATTGACTTAGTACAAGCAAATGTGTCTCAGAAACATTAGGAGATATATAACAGAGTATGGTTTATATATAATGCCAGTGTTGTTTTTCTTAATTTTGTAATGAAACAAGAACATGTAACATTAGTGGAGCAACATCTAGCCATATCATTTTCTCTTATTACTGCATAAAAGTATCAACATAGTTCTGTTCATGGGGAAATATCAATTTTTGATACATCTACTTTTTACAGTTACATATATAGTGTGTGTATGTGTATAGATGTGTGAAAGACTTGATTGTGCCTTAAAAAAGTCTCAAATTCAACGGGCAGCTGTCAAAATATATATATTTTTAAATATAAAAGCAAGTGAAATGTTTAACTACAATATTGAGTGAATATAAGCTATCCTAAACTGAATCAGATGACTCACTACTCACAGTAGGAGTAAAATTCAGAAAGTTATAAATTATCCAACTAAGTTCAGTTATTATAGCTAGATATTCAATCAGATCTCTTTATTCATCTTAAATGAAATAATATCTATTTTCTTAACAGGGGATGTTAGACATGGCAGTTGGAGACAGTGAGAAGCAGGAAAATAGTCATAGTTTAATTTTCACCCAAATTGTCAGATAAAAAACGGTAAAGAACTGGTGAACACCTGATAATGTCAAAACAAACAAACAAAGAAAGGCTGTCGTTGTGCTGCGGGTCTGCAGTTCTGAAATAAAGTGTGGAGTAGAGGGACTAGAGCACTATTTTATATATATATATATATATATATATACACATATATATATATATATATATATATACACATATATATACACACACACACACACACACACACACAAAACACACACACACACACGATTAAATGATATAAAATATTCTTAGTAAATATGTGCAAAACATTTTTGTTCATGCAACCAGAAAATCAGGCACTATCCAGATCCTTCAGGGTTCTTGGACACTGTAAGCTCACATTGTCTTCTGTGTAAACTGAGTGTGCTGAGCCCTTGGCAGTTTTAATCTGCTGTCTGTATGGCTAATTAAGTTTAAAGAAAAAAAAAGGATCAAGTACTATAATTAGTTATAAGAAGAATGGTGTGGAAATCCCATTTATTCAGCTGCTCAAATTTAAATGCAAAGGGCAATGATTTAAATTTTGCAATAAAAATCTCATTAAGAAACTATATTGCAGGCAACTTTTTGATCAGATAGCCAAAGAGATAAAAATGCATAGTTTATAACCGGCAACTTGATAATGAGATATGTGATACACTCTTCATTAAGCTATGTTATGCAAACATTGATATCTATTCTGTTATATTCAGGAGCAGTTGCTAATTTGAGCAGTGAAGAGAAAAATTAATAGTTCTCTGTGGCAGTGCACCTTTGGTACCTGCCAGTTTAAGGCCAACGGCAGGCAGCTGCCAGGTGCCTGATGAGGGTGGCCATTTTCAAACATAGGCCAGAGAGGCAGCAGTCTGTATTGAGCAGCCAAGGAAGCAGCATTGGGCTGAGCTGCTCCTGGAATACCTTGGAGGTAAGGGTGAGGCTATGGGGGAAGGGGGAGGCCTCATTGGTCCAGGGCATGACATGAAACTGCACCCTGCCAGGGATGGGTGTCCTGGTGGGACTATTCATGGTGGGACAGCCCCCAAGAAATGCCAGGGCAGTTACTTCCCCAGTGAAAGGCAGGTAAGGGTGCCACATAACCCTAGCCCCCACTCTTCAGTGGGAAACTCTTCAAGTTGGTCGGCAGGACCAAGGGGGTCCAGAGTGGGGCAAGAAGCCCACAGCAAATGAGGGGCAAGAAGCCCAGAGTCTGGAAAAGGGCATGGAGCCTAGTAAGGGGCTAGGAGCATAGTGAGAAGCAAGGATCCCAGAAGCTAGGAGCCCCAACTGTGTGTGGGGCAAGGAGCCCAGTATGAGTAAGGGGCACAGAGCCCATTGAGGAAGGCTGGAGTTAGGGGCCAGGATATGAATACATCTTGGATGCCATCTGCGAAGCATGGGCCACAGTGTAGGAGAGGTATGGACATGTGGATAGTGGCCCCTGGCATTGGGGCACAGAATGGGCAGCCTCTCGCATTATACCACCAGTTATAGGAACTGTAAAGTCGTGGCAGGGGGGACTAGGAGGACTGCCTTATGTAGACAGGTGGGTGGGCCAACTTGAGACTCGGCCATGTGTGTGCCCCCTGTCACATTCTCCAATAAACAAAATCAGGATTATAAACTATTCAATTAATTGGGATGGAAACATTAAGCATCTTAACTCAAACATGGACCCCAGGTTCTGTGCGGGGTACGGAGACCCCGGCCCCAGTGAGGGGCGGCCCCAGCGAGAGGGGGCAGCGATGAGAGCAACCAGTGGGTTGCGGGGCCCCAGTGTGAGGGGGGCAGGAGGATGAGCGATGAGAGGCCCCATTGAGAGGGGGTGGTGATGAGAGAGCCCCAGTGTGAGGGGGCAGCGATGAGGCGCCCCAGTGTGAGGGGGCAGTGTTGATTTAAGGGGGGAGGTGTGTGGCAGTGCACTGTGTGCGCCTGCCACTTTAAGGGCCTGGAGCTGGCAGCCTCCAGGTGCCTGACGAGGGCAGCCATTTTGAGACATGGGCTGCCTATATAAACAGGGCAGTTTGGCTGCAGGAGGGAGGCAGCAACATCGCCTGGCCGGATGGCTGCTGAGATCACCCGGAGGTAAGGGGGAGCTGCAAGGGGATGGTTAGGAGACTCCTGGTCCTGGGCATGACCTGAAACTGCACCCTGCCGGGAGTGGGTGGTCTGGTGGGGCTCTCAGTGGTGCGGGAGCCCCAGGAAATGCCAGACCAGTTATCACCCCGGTGAAAGGCGGGTCGGGGCGCCTTAACCCCTAGCTCCCACCACCACCGGGTGGGTTACCCATGTGTTAGTTGTAGGGCCTAGAGGGCCAATGTTGTGAGGTGCCCAGAGAGGGCGGACCCCGAGAGTGGGAGTGATGTGGGCGTGGTGCTGTGGTTGCCCCGAGAGGATGGGGAGTAGTGGCACGGTGAGGCCAAGTGATAGAGTGAGCGGCTAGAGAGACCCAGCCCGAAGGGGAGAGTACCCTCGACTGACCCAAGCTGGGGCCAGGACTACGGTAGTCAAAAGGGCCAGAGGCCCACCGCGAGGGATGCTCAAGAGCCGGGGGCCTGGGGTCTCGACTGGTCTGGAGGTGGGCCAGGGCAAGTGGCCAAAGGTCCCAGGGGGACCACACCCGAGAGGGGAACATGGCTTTGGGGGGCTAGGTAGCCCGGATGACGGCGGAGTGGCCGCCTGAGAGGAGAGGATCATAGAAGGGTCCTGTACGGATGATTCTGGGGCCCAGTGTGGGGCTGGTGACAATGTGAACACCATGATGTCATCTGCGAGGCTTGGGCTGCGGTATTAGGGGAGGTCGGAGCCGCAGAGCGCCCCCTGGCATCGGGGCATTATAATGGGCAGCCTCCCACTTAATTAACATCTTAATTGAACTTATTATCATCAAAGGCATGGCAGGCGAGATAGCGGGCGGTTGCCCAGAGACAGGTGGGTGGGCCGTGGAGATCGGCCCCGAGATGGCCCCCTGTCACAGTGGTCTATATGGTGTTCACTTAAGCACCTGGGCCACTGACAGATATTAAATTAAAAGGTATGGTGGGATCTAATGCTTGATCCCAATAATCATTTTTCCTGCCATGTCAGACGTACATGGCAGGAAGTGCAATTGTGGGATCAAGGATACAGATTGTAGCCATGTTGGTCTATAGGCAAAAGGAATCAGAACTCTGGGTAGAGGTGATATTTTTTATTAAACCAATTAGATATTTGGGGAAAAAAAATCTTTATTTGCAAGTTTTCAGGAGAATGCAAGGATGGTAAAATTTCTCCTAGGTGGAAATGAAAGCTTGCAAATAAACCATTTTTTTTTTTTTGCTAATATCTAGTTGGTTTAATAAAAGATATCACCTCTACCCAGAGTTCTGGTTCCTTTTACCTGTGGACCAATATGGCTATAGCCTGTGTCCCTGTAACATGAAATCAAATTTAGCCGGTTTTGAAATGATAACTTCATAATTTTACAAGAAGGAAGCAAAATTCAATACCTGAAAACCAGAAGCTGACATCCTTGCTCCTGCCTTGTGTTCCAAGCTAAATTTGCATGTTCAAGAACACAGAGCTGCCTCAACATGTGAAATTCCTTGCCCAGGAAAGCATTCCATCTACCCTGCAAAATATGAAACAACATAACCGGAAGGAAACATAATTCAACATCCTTCTTACCATCGGGCACTGCTGAGATAAATAGACTGCTCTAACTCATCTGAGCTTAATTTACACAAAATGAACTTTTCCAACCAAGAAATCTTACAGCACCTTCAGCTCTCCTGTAAAATATAAATTTTAATTTCCACCTAGGAAAAATTTTACAATCTTTGCATTCTCCTATGCCTGAAGAAAGGTGAGTGTACCCAAAAGCTGCAAATAAAGAAGTTTTTTTGAAAATATCTAGTTGGTCTAATAAAAGATATCACCTCTACCCAGAAATCGGATTCCAATTGTGGGATCAAGCATTCGATCCCAAAGTGCCATATTGCCAGTGCAGGGGGAATTTGGGATCATTATCCTAGGCTCCCTTGCACCAGCTGCGCTTCCCCAGCTGAGAGCCCCAATCAGCTGACTGGGACTCCCAGCCAAGGAAGAACAGGGAATCCCTTGGCTCTGAGGTGTTCCTGCAGCTGGAACCCTAGTCAGTTGATAAGAGCTCCCAGCAGGGGGGAGCACATGGACCCTTTGGTTCCTATATACTCTGGTGGCTGAGAGTGCCCATTAATCTACTGGGGTTCCCAGGTGGGGGAGTGCACCACGCTGAAGGGCACTCCCAACCAGAAGAGCACATGGGAGCCAAAGGCTCCATACACCCCCCCAGGTGGGAGCATCCAGCAGTTGATTGGAACTCCCAGCCAAGGAAATGCACCATGCACAGTTAATCACGGCTTAGGTATAATGTTTGTCAGGGGCCCTAGATACCTGCTTCTTAAATGTAGTTAAGTGCAATAAACAGGTTCAATTTAGGACATTATTCATTATATGAGTGGTATTGAAAGCTATATTTTTACATGAATGCCTTAAAGTTTGTGATCTGATGACTAGGGGCCATTAGTCTGCATAATGCAGAAACAAAAATATCAATCATAATTTAATTTACTGGCCTTGGAGACAGATTATCAATTCATAAGAGAGAACCTGAAAATTTGTATGATACATTGCTATCTGTTTGTTTGTTTGTCTTTTGTTTTTTTGATATATTAAAGCCAGCTTTATTGCTTAGTCCATCTATTAAATTGAAGCAGGCTT
>NW_005841856.1:2355154-2381273 GCF_000455745.1 Alligator sinensis | reverse complement strand
AAAGAGTGGACCATATCACTTAGTAATGTCAATTGCTAAATATGTAGGATTGTAAAATGAAACTCATAGTTTACATTATACCTTAACATGCAGATCGGCACAATGGAGCACAATAAAGAAAGATGAAATAGATCAAATAAGTAAAATTAAAACAAAATTAACACAACAAAACAACTTTAAAACTGTTTGAGTTATTCTGTCTCTAACTGATGAGAGATATGAGATATAAACAGCAAGCAATCATTTAATGGAGTTAAGTAAGGGTCAGTAGTATTGGCAACTGTTTCACAATTAGTGCAAAAAATAACACATAAGCAGCAACTCAATGTTCTTGCAACTGTAGCTGCAACTTGAGCTATGTCAGCATCAGCTTTAATAATTTTTCTCTAATCATTCTTATTATGAAGGAAATCTGTATTTACAAATGAGTATCTTTGCATGCATAGCAAACAAAGACCTTGATTATAGAAATTCTAGAAGTATGTGCTAAATTAATATGTTCAGTGAAAACATAGCAACAAAGACCTTAAGTCTGAAAAAGCCAACCAGACATTTAGTAAAACAAAACAAAACAACCCCCCCTCCCCCCAGCAAAACAAGCCAAGATGATTATTTAAGATAAATGAGGAGAAGGAACAAGAACATTTGCTAAGGTGAATGGAAGAGCTAACAATGTGAAGCCTTGACACTCATCCAACAATCCCTTATTCAGTAATGCACTGGGGGGGAAAAAATACAATATTTTATTGGAAATCACATTCCACAAATGTTGCCAAATAATAAAAAAGACAGAAATAAACAAACAAAAACACTCACATTACTGTACTATCAATAAACATTTGAAAAAATACATAATGCCAACATTTCAGCATTGTTTTAATAATATAATGAATAAACATTCATTCCAAAGTGCAATATAATATCCTCTAGTTCTGAGAGTAATCTGTTCAAATCTGTTTCTCTAGTTTATTGTTAATAATAATTGCATGCGGGACTGAAGATGGAGTACAAGGAAGTTGCTGCATGCTGTCTAAAATAGTTTGCTCCTTAACAGAAATGGATTGTAGATGGCACACTGCACCTCCTAGCACAACTCATCAGTACTTTGATGAATCAGTGTTTAGCACTTGAGAGAGATAAGTCCTGGATCCTTACCCTGGATATTACAACCAACTACCTTATCACAAGATACAATCCCAGATTATTTTTTTTTTTATTTTTAGAGTGGTTAGTCCTCATCTTCAAAGTTGTAGGTTGACTAGAAAGGTAGATGTGTCAGAGGAGATGTCTCTTTCCTATTGTAACAGTTACTATCATTGAGAAAATAGTGGTTGAGGGACCCAAAGACAAAGCTCTCAATACTGGGGCAGAATATTAACCATGAAAAGACATCTTATGGAAAAAAAAAATTTGGAGTGAAGTTAGAAGCGAGTCCCATCACCTTCAGGGCAAATTTTATAATTCCTCCCTTTGTATGGACCTCGTGTTAATACAATGAACTGAAAAAGGACTGCCAAACACTATATGATACTAAAGTAGGTAAATGAAAACAAAATGTTTATAACCCTAAAGATAAAAATATACTTTTTCTAAATGTTTTGAGATGCTATTATTATGTTCAATGCTCTGTTAAAGAGGTGCCTTAGGATGTATAAATAAGGAAGAGTTAGGGCAAAACAGCAACTATAAATGACACTCAGAAAAAAGTACATCTGTATTAAATGCTTTCTTATCATTTGTATGCATTATATGCTGTATTTTTTGTTCACTTGTGTTTGTCTGTCCTCCACTGCCCAAAGGTAATACAGTACAAAAGGTTGAAGATTTTTTCCACTTTAATGAAATGCCTCCGCCCCTAAAAGACGTCAGATACCCAAGCATTAGCTTCTTTTAGAAAACCTAGAGAAGTTAAGCGAGCACTGGGAGCAGTTTCTTTTGCTTTAATGCATTTTTTTAAGCCTGCCCCCATGACATGATACAGTATGAGTCATGCAGAAGAATGTTTTAATTTAATTTTTTGTCAGCTTAGTTGAAGGAAACCACAAAGGAAAGGAGCCAGTTAACATCTTCCCTGTAAATGCAGACATAATTAATCAGTTTTTAACTTCCTGGAGGATCTCCAAGGCTACAGTTATTCTATAATACCGTATATACCTTGTTTTTTTCCTTGTATCTCAGGTTTATAGGCTACAAAAGACCTATGGTGATACTGAAAGATACAAATGTTAAGCATAACCTGTTGGGAAATCTGTATTTAATTACCACAAATCGTATTTATTATTTGATAGCACCCAAAGCAATAAGGGCTTCAGAGTGTATCCAAGAGAATAAGGGGATATCAAATCCCCAGATCAGTTCAGGCACTTTGGGAAGAGCAGGCTCTGCATGTTCGCTTCTTATGCTATGAATAAGCACTGGAGTAAAAAAGGTTAGGAAGCACTCACACATACTAAGAGAGCTGTATTTATGCATCTTGCTCCCTTCTTCCACAACATAAGATTTCAGAGAGAGCTGAGACTCAGACTAATGCCCATGAGTCATAACTTCCTTTTTAAGCTCCATGTCATTGCATTCTGAAAGCTGATAGGAAGAGCACCTGTCTAATCCTACATAATGATCAGGTAATAGACTGGAAAAAAGAAAACACTTTGTTTGAAAGGTTTGTTTCAAGATTTTAACTAAGCCATTGGGAAGATGTTGGCAGCGAGACAACATTTTCCTTAAGGTTCAGGAAAACTTTGCTATTGTTATTTTCATGAAATTGCAGCATGATTAAATTTTTGACGGACCTCATTGGCGATGAGTCTAGTTTGCCAGGTCTTTAATTTATACAACAGCACAGATGCATGAAGCTGTGACAATCACGAAGTTTGATTGTAGATTGCACCATTCATCCAGGATTTTATAAGCAATTCACTAGTTTCAGCTATCATAGAACTGCCATGAAATACAGTGGAATCAAGCTGAAAGTGTAGGTAAAAACTTGCATTTTACAAATGAGCAAAACTGAAGAACAGCAATATTAAGTCCCAGATATTTTAAAGGTGTTCAGGAATTATTCCATTTAGCATTACAAGGCCTTAATGACAACGTATTGTGCACACTGCAGAAAGCAGTGGAATGTACCCAGGCCAACTTTAAACTGGCTAGCACAAACACTAGAGGCAATCTTACCAAAATGGTATGAACATCAATGTGGGATATTTAAATATAGTAAACAGGATAGTTTCCAAATCACAAGCAAGTTGGAGTAGTAAAACGTTAATCTGATCATTCAGAAGCAGAAATAGGCTTCCTTTACAGTATCCAAACACAGTAAGTAGGTGTTTCTTTAATTTGATTTTCATATTGAACATATCTATACTGCATTATCTAGCTCAGGTACCATTGCCTTGTTCAACACTAGGATTATATCACCTTGGAAAGCATTTCTTCATTTATCTTTATTTAATACTGAACTTCTAAGTTTATGTTCCTGCTCAGAGCCATCCAACATAACTCATTTCAGAATATCTCCAATGTATATGTAGAAACCTATTTGAGTGATTTTTAGCAACTGTGGGATTACTATGGTCAGAACTGGTGCAGCAATATCCAAAAGATGTTAACAAACAAGCAATACACATACTTTTAAAAGGTGCGGTAAACATGTAGATAATATTACGAAAGGTTTGGGGGGGCCATATTCTAACCCTCGATCTGTTGGAAAACAAATGGATTTATTATGAAGTTAGGGCACAGTATGGCCCCAGATACATTTCCAGAGCATGAAACAATATTATCCAACAAGGGTTCATTTAATTCTATAGTCTAAGTGTTTAAGAAGAAGATGGTTGCTACTACAATTCTGCCAGGTGGTCAATGGCCTGACCCAAATCCCGAATGGAAATGGTATCAGAATAGCCATATTCCAAATGTCCACTCATATGCCAGTCCCAAAGGAGCTGTGACCTGACCTAACCTAATTCAGGGATTCATTGTTGTCAGGGTACTGGGCAGGCAGGATCTTACTATAGTCCATTTTGCTACCAGCCTTTGCATTTCTCATCACAAGCGATGAGTAGAGCTTTTAAACTGCCTAAGTATAGACAGAGAGGGGTACATACAGCATACAGCCATTTCCCACTCCCACAGGCTGCACAGGGAACCCAGTGCAAGTTGCTCAGGGTGGGGAGAGGGAAGGATGGGCGGAGTTGGGGGGAGGGATGGGGGGCTAGTGGGTTCATAGGAAAGAGATGGCAGGTCCACATGGGGAGGGGCCGGGGGCTACAAATAACCTAGTCAGGGTTGGAGGAGATGGGAACAGCACAGCCCCAGGGCTCCTCTGAGAAAACATGCAGATGCTTGGGGGGTTGGGTGAACTCTCTTCTAGATTAGGGTATTAATTAACCCTTTTCTAGATCAAGCCCATGAATTCATGCAGCAATAGCTATGGATAACTTTTTGTATCAGAATCACAGGTAGTTCTGCTTGGTTTTTTTACTTCTAAAACAAAATACTACAGGATTTCACTTCCCTGTAAGACTTTTTGGCAAGAAAATGACAAAAATTGTCCCCAAACCAAGGAAATGTAGTTCCCCAGCTAGGTCTAGTTGTTGTAACAATACCTTTATTGAAGGATATCACTAAATGCAGAGGTCTAAGAATAGTCAACAACATCCTGAAGTGAATCACTTACATTTGAATTGCACTGTTGCCCTACAGATTGTCACATAATATAGATATAACTAATAACACCAAGAACAAGTTAGCTCTGGTACCAGAAACCTTCTAGACAGGGCAGGGTGGAGCTCCATTCCCTGAAAAACAGGGTTAAATTAGCCTGAGCAGAGCAATATGCGGCCTAAACTAGATTACTGCATTTAAGGCTGCACTATATTGCAGTCTTCAGCATAGACATGTTGTGACACTCAAGGACCAGGACTTTTAGGAGCCAGTTTATTGATGAAAATAAAAAGGATATTTGTACTTACACTACTAGGAAAAAATGGTGGTAAGGCAGAACTTGTTAATGTGGACAGACCTTTAGATCACAATCCCTGGCCAGACTGGTCTCCTTGTCGAATCAGGTCTTGATTCCAAGTTTCTACTTTTCAACATTTCAACTGCATCCAATTATAGTTCATCAAAAGATCAAATGCGGATAATTAATGGATCACGTCAATGGGATAGTTCTATAAAGTGAATATTCTAGTACCTGCTCATCACATATTAAGCTATTGCCTCGAGTCTTCATTATGGGACAGCTTTGCCTTCAAATAAATGCCTGTACTCTCACTTTCTCACCAGTTCCTTTTACATGTCATTGTCTACTTTTTTTTTTTCCTTTTAATTTCCTTTCTGTTTTCTTTTCTGATCTTGCTGTTTTCATCGTCATAATTTGACCATACAGTAGAAATCAACGAATTGGGATGTAAAAATAACCTCATCTTTACCAAAACACCATGGTCATTTTTACAACACAATAATATGTCCAGTCTGACCAAATTCTATTCTTGCCTTGTTCTGGATTTCACCCTGTATGTGACCTTCACCAAGACACTTCACTAATTTGCCCCAAAGGCATCCTAAGTTGCAAATCACTTTGAAAATTAGGGTTATATATACACACACCTGTTTTTATCATTTGTTAGCAATGTATATCCACATTTTTTACATCCTTGAGGTTAGGGCAGTCTGTGCTTTATGTTTTGGTTTTAAACTGTCCCCAGAGGTAACTTAGCAACAACAAACTCTAAATAGCTTACATTTACTTCCTATTTAGTCTACAATTGCCTATAATTTGTTTTGACCAACATAAAAATATTAACCTCCACCAGAGTAGCTCATTATCTGAAAACTATTGAAAGTAATGGATGAGCTACTACTGAAGGGGACAATTGGAACTCTCCTAAAACACATCTAATAGTATGTGTGCTGCCTGCATAAGGAAGCATAAAAGAAACCGTGCAAAAATTGCAAAAGGAAAATGAAAAAAGCAGCAGATTAATGAAAGAGCCAAAGAATATTCAGTTCTATGCATCAAAGAAAGCTATATAAATGAAGATTAAACAACTGGATCATTTAACCTTTATTTTAAATACTATTCCTCACCAAAAATACTCACTATCTCCTAAAAACACACCAACATTTTCCACACCATGAGAACAGTTTAGCACATTTTAAATTGAGAAAGTGACTGCAGTTAAATCAGATAACTGTTCACTCATCCAGTTTTGAAAACTCTGATGAGCATGGGAAAATAAACATTTAATGAAATCTGTTAAGAGATTTTCACAAGCAGAATTGCAAATATGCATGTCAATGTACCAGGATTTGAAAAGTGCCAAGCAAATTAGAGCACATCACACGTTTCAGGTCAAATCCAAAATCAGAGAAAGCATATCTCAATTTGAGGACTAAGAGTTATTTCAAGATAAAGATGTTATCAAAGGATTTCTGTGTCCCAGTACTGCAAGCAGAAAATATTTATGATATGTTTGTTCTCCCTGGTGCTTTTAGTGTAAAACCCTAGAGAGTAACAGAAAGGAAAATCTTTAAGTAATGAAACACTGACTATCCACCATACCACTGAAATAACTATTTGTATTGGCAAGAATTTCCTTCCTAGAAGGTTAAAAGCAACAACAGCCCTGTTATCTCCAATGGCTGCTGCACTGTAATTACAGGCTTAAGCAAGCAGGAAAGTACAAAAAAGGTATAAGAAAAAAATCTCAATAATCAACATGCATATAAGCATGGCTCTCAAACCTGTACTCTTGTTCATGTTGGTAGTCCCAGAATCCATACAGTGTGCCAAAAAACCTATATTTCATTATGCACTCCCTGTGATGTGTTTAAAGAAACTCTGATCTTAATGCCCCAAGGGGAAATTTTCACCTATACTATTTATTCATCAAGACAACATGTGAGAAATCCTGGAAGGTGATAGAGTTGATCATGACGAAGGGCTGAGTTGTCTATTTTCTTAGGGACAGATTTTCAAGAAAGCTTAACTCCTATTAGTATTACTAGTGGTTATTCAAAAGGAGAATTGGTACCCAGACATTCTTTGTTTTCAATAGGAGGAGGTAGATGCTGAATACTTTTGGAAACCTGACTACAATTCATCATTAAGATGCCTGAATGGTAGCTGAGGTTTCATTTTTTTTTTAAATTGCTCTTCTTCAGATTGCATCCATTTTACCCTATAGAGGAAGTGCATTTGATGTTCTGCACCAACAGCAAGAGAATAAATTACCATTAAATGTGTAAAATTATTATAATTTTCATAGCACATTTTGATAGCATTCTCTTATCTAACAATGAACTTTATTGTTCCTTGACAGAACATACTTAAAATATAAACCAAGTCTCTCCTTCTTGCCTTTTCTTTGACAGATGTTGACAGCCCTAACATACACCCTAATCCATTATTTGATTGAAACACCTTTAACTAATATTGAAATAGCATGAAATTAGCTGGTCCAACATCTTATTAATTAAGAAGGTCTTGCAAATTCCATTCTTGTATAATCATAACCAAAACCCCCTCATAGTAATAAACACAAACCATACAAGCGAATATAATAATCAGATGCATCAGCCAGAACAACAATTTCAAATCTAAAATTCTGGTGTTTATATTTTATAATATATCAGTTTTTCTACCTTGTTTTATTAGATTGGTGCTAAAATAATTGCTATATTAAAAAGCATACTTTACTGTTCCATAAGATTTATAACCTTTTGAAGAGAGACGCAGTGGAAGTCCTAATTACATTTTCTCACATCTTTAATAGGTGTTAGAGAGGAAAGGGTAAGAGAGTGCACTTGGTCAATTTTCTAACCATTTCATATTGAGATGAAAGAAAAATGAAACAAGACAACAGAAATATTCTGTAGTTTAGCAATCTAAGAAAAATATGGTTGGTGAAAATACAGAAAAATGAAGGGTTTAAACTAGTACCACAAAGTCAGCTCTACAACCCAAACAAAACTGTCTCTCATTTTAACATGCATTTTACCTGCAGTTTAGAATTACAAACTTGAGCCCCTTACACCTAAAAAAAAATCCTGTTTATATACAGTGAGGAAAAAAGATGTATTTACTCTTCCTATTATTGATTATACTAAAATTCCAGTCCTCCAAACACTCATAAAAAAGCAAAACATATTAATTTAATCAAATCAGTGAAAGAAATCTCATTTACAAATTCCAGGTTTTTTTTCTATCTCATTCTATTCGGCTGATGATAAAACAACTATATTAACTTGCACATGTTACTATTCCATATGAAGGAAGAAACAGAAAGTCAAAATTACATTTTCTCACCTCCTTAATAGGTGTTAGAGGAAAAAGTGGAAAGTTCACCTGGTCAGTTTTCCAACTTGCTTGTATTCAGATAAGTGACAAAAAAAACAACAATGCTACACAACACAACAGACTGTAAAGTAGTTTAATGAGCTAAAAAATAGAGTGTGACACATTCAAAATGAGAAGAAATTAAAGGCTCTAATAAAAACACTTAGGCATCCAAATGTAGACTAGTGCCTAATAAGATTGACAAAGTGAGGCAGGCACCTAGCTCTCTCAGGGTGTATCTACACATGCACGTTACTGTTGGGGGACAGCACTATCTAATAGCAGAATAAGTAATCACACTGAAACGTGTAGACGGTGACAGAGGCTGGTTGGGGCATGAGGTTGCTAAAGTGTGGTCAGCTGCCTGCTTCCTAGCCACACAGGTCCACAGGTTCTGCACCCCGGTGCCCCAGCCAGTCTCTCCACCACTCAGAGTGACTTGGAGCCTGAGGCTGACCCCCCCATTCCCCTGGCATCCCAGGGCTGCTCTGTCCCAACTCAAACTGCTAATGTCTCAGGCACATGTGTAGATGCTGCATCTAGGAAGTTTTCTCTGGCTCAAACTGTTCTGGAGTTTACTACATTGCATTAAATTCATGTGTAGATGCACTCACTCAGTTTCAAAGGGAATCTAGCACCTGACTTGCATTATAGCATTGGGAAATCTGAATAAATTCTCATTTGCATGTGCAGATGCCCACAGTTACTCCTCAACAAAGTAATCAGAGCGCATCTATGCGTGTTGCTATGGCAAAATTGTTACTGCGCCATTTAGTACAGGCAGTCCTCGACTTACAACGTTTTGAGTTACAACATTTCACACTTACAACGTTTATAAATTGACACCCTGTTTCAACTTTCCAACATCAGTTTTAAGTTTACAACGCTTGATCCGATGTGACGCCATGCCAGCAAACAAGTTCGCTACATCGCTTATCTCCCTGGAGAACATCTGTCCAAACTTCCTTGGGCACTTTATTTAAGAAAGCAGACAAGACTCCAGAAAAACCTGCAGTCAAAACTCCTGAGAAGACTCCAGCCAAGAACCCTTCAAAAAGTCCAACCAAAAGCCCTTCAAAAAGTCCAGCAAAGTCACCTCAAAGAAGTCCTTCCAAATCAATATGATTGCTATTTACAATATAAATACATTAATGTAGCTATATTACTCATCTATAATTGATTGAGTACAAAATTCTGGGGTACTTTTGGTGAAATAGGGTATCAAGCCTTAGTTTATTTATAACCTTGTTTCTTATGAGAAAATTGGTACTGAGTAACAACGTTTCGACTTAAGACACGGTTTGTAGGAACCAATAGTGTAGTAAAAGTCTGAGGACTGCCTGTACTTCCTTTTGGAAGTACTAAAGGATGGCACAGTAACAGCCCATACAGATTTGGTGGTTTGTTTTTTTGTTTTGTTTTGTTGTTTTTAGGTATTATGTCGCTGTAGCGATGTGCTATAATGCAGAAGCATGTCACTAGTGACAGCTGCAGCATCACAGTTCTTGCCTGCGGATACTATGTTTCTGTAGCACATTGCTATGATGACATAGCGTCACATGTAGATGTGCCCATAGTGTTTCAGCTGTCACACAACTGGTTGGAAGTAGATGAAGAGTGGATTTATCCTTCAAGTTGTAAACAAACATTACGAGACTTAAGTTGCAAATATGATGTATAGAAAGTGAATTTTAAGACAGAACATCTTTTAAAATCTGGTTTGCTAATAAAGCGTTTTACAGAAAAGAAAAACTGCTCAAATAAATATGAGAGTTCAGTGTTCAGAGAAAATTATTCATTATCTCACTATCTTCTTGCATTAGAAAATTTACTTCATTTTTTTTCCAGGTAATTTTAAATGCCAAAATTTGGATAGTGCTATGTGTCTTCCTCAATCTCAATGCTATTATAAAAATCTTCAAATCAGATGAGATTCATTCCCAAAGCAATAGGGCTTATAGTTCTTGACATATAACATGATCCTAAAAGCATTTCTGCATGGCCTCAGCTTTCCCATTATGGCCTAACCTAGCTCTTGTTTCATATCAGTGTCAAAAACCCCATTGATTTAAATAGAGAACAGGATAGGCCCCATTATCTTTACTTTAAACTATCTTTCAAACTATGCTAATATAATTCTAAAAATTAACTTGCTTTTTAAATTTACTTCCCTCATCTTGAGATGAATTATACAGGCTAAAAAGGAAGCCTATACATTTGTTTTAACCATCTCCAGTGCAGAACCCTACTGCAACTGACAAATTATTTATTTTATGTTTGTGTAATAGTAGCATTTTATTCACAGGTTTCACCAAAACAGTGTAATAAAATGAATGATAAAGATTATATACAATTCAATATCTATACAAATCATATTTTGAATAAAAAGCATACAGTAAGATTATCCATTCTATCAGCTTACACAAAATTAAAACAGAACATGATGTATAGTGATTTAAAAGAAGAGGTAAAAGGAAGCGATGAACAATAAAACACAACAGGAAAAATCTATTTGGTTTTGACCCTTATTCTTTATGCAAGTAGTGCAAATACACCTAAATTAAATACAGACATTCAAAAGGCTGGAGGCAGAATTGAAGCAATCTATATGGGTTTTTCTAAACTGCCTAGACTGGATTGGGAGTGAATAGAACTTATGCTCACCCTTCGGTGGAGGAAGGCACGCAGAAGCCTACACTGGCCAAGGCTAGAAGACAAGGGGTGCTCCCACATGCCTTCCAGCATGCCAGAGATTGCCATGCTCATTCAAAATCATGGGGCCATGGAATTGATCCCCTATTAGAACCTGTTTTAAATCATTCACAGGTAAGTTGAAAAGCAGCAAAGCAAGCAAACATCCTTGTCTTTAGTTGGGAAACTATTGTTCAGAGCACTGCCAATCCCCTAATTTAGCCTTGATGCTATGTTTGAATAATAGGTGATGATTAATTGTAAGAGAGCTTTGAGTATTGATGTTATTACTAGTTCCCTCCATAATTTTAATCTGTCTATGGAGTCAAAGGGTCCCTTGAGCTCTATGAAAGCTAAATACAGGTGATTTTGTCTTAACATACTTAGGCTGCTTGCAGACATTAACCCCCACAAATGCACTTTCCTGAAAGCAACAGCGCGTTACTTCGACCTGGCTCTGCAGCATCTGTAAAGATCACGTACTTCAGCGGAACTTTTTGGTACTTTTAGCTAAAGATGATTCAACCAGCTCTTAGATAAAAGCACCAAAAAGCCCTACTGAAGTACCCAGTCTTTACAGGTGCTGCAGAGTCAGGCTGAAGTAACGTCCTGTCTGTTCTGGGCATGCACAGGGCTTGGCACAGGAATGCACTGAATATTGCAGTGCCTTTTTTTCCCCATGTCTGCAAGCACCCATAGATACCAAGTAATACCATGCCAAGCAATGTTCCATGCAGGAACAGCCTTCTCTTAAAACCAGCCTTCTCTTCTCCCAAAATATTATTTTCAGAGATCCATGTCTGAAGGTGAAAAAGTAAATGTCTTCCAAGTATTTTGGCAGGAATACACATAATGCTAATGGGAGCAGGAATACACATAAGGCTAATGGGGTGATCAGAGGCAGGAACTCGTACCACCCTTTTCAAATTATGACTTTTGTATTTTTATTCCAACACTTTGGAAAAATGCTTTCTAAAATAACGATATTAAAAATGTTGGTGAAAATTGGGCACCACCAGTTAATCAATTCCTTGAAGATGTGTTGAGAGGAAAAAATCAGGGCCAGGAACCTTCCCATTTCTCAGTCAAGATATATACGATCTTACTTGAGGTTCAGAGGTAAGATAATGATCTACTTGTAGCTTAACAGATAAAATTTTGGTCAGTAAGAAGCTACCATTCCCTTCACCGTTTGCAAATAAGTTGTTAAACTTGCTTTTAAGGAACAAGACCCAAGTATCAACAGAAATATGCACATAAGGAATTACATTAAAATGTTTCGTCCCTTTGATGTCAATTATCATTATTTCTCCCAGCAGCTACTAGTTTCTCCCATAGTCTCATTTAAGATTGTTTCTTTTTCTTATCTATCAATTTTTCATAGCCTGTTGTAATCGTTTTGATCCACTAAAAGCTAGCATAGTCCTTTTTAAGTTTGTAATCCTCCAAATAATCTTTATCTTGAGAATATTCCTCATCAAACCAGGTTTTGTGCCCCCAACAGTGCTTATTCCCGGGAAAGGTACTCTCCTTTGTAAGGGCAGTTTCCAGCTGTTGGACAACTGCTTCATCTTACGTATTGCTTCCTTGGATCCTTATCCTCTGAGAATGTGAGAAGTGGTCTGAGACAGTATCTTTTAAGAGAGCAACACGTTTATGTTGTAAGTCATTATTCCATTGAATTCTCTTTTTATGAACTATTTCTTATTTGGGGGTTAGCTGTACAGTTTTGCAAAGGGCGCCCCATAAAATTCTAAAGGAACTGTTACTGAGAGAGGAAAATGGTCACTTTTCACACGTAGCAGAATTTCAAATTATATGTACTTGTGGTTCTATTAATATATTAATTATATTAAGATTATAGACTTATAGAGACTTAGACTAACATTATAGACCATAGACTTATAGTCTCTAATCTTAATATAATTAAGTCTATAAGACTTGCTCCTTTAGTTGTAACAAATGCAAATGCTCCTGGTACATCTTTGCCAGTTTCTCCATTAAGCATTCTAATATTCCCTTCAACACATGATTTTTAAGAGGCACCATCTTCCTTTAATTTCTTATCACATACGGTTGCAGGGGGGATTCTCCATATTTTATTAATGATATCTTAATTATCATGGGTGTCAGTGACACCAATTCTAGAATTAAAAATCTGCTATTATTATTTCTAATCCTGGAAATTGATTCCAGGTCATCTCCAGAGCATTGCATAACAATTCCCATTTCAAAATTACTTCAGATTTTAATGGGATTGGTGGGAAGTAAACATTAATAAGAACCAACGGAGGTCTACCACAGTATTTAACGAGGATTGCTAGTAGATGGTAAGAGCGTATTTTAATTTCTAATCTCTCAATGAGACTCTTTATGAAGGTTAATGTAACCAAGCCTCCCTGTGATCATCCTTTGGCTCTATCCTTCCAACTGTTTTTATAAAATGAAATATACCTGGGGATGCACACCATCTTCATATACCGTGTATTTTGTAAAATCACAATATGAAAATCATTAAAAGTTCTCCACAATAGAGAACCCAGCTACATTCCAGACCAAGAGACCAATATCTTTCAAAGGCACAGCAGTTTGATTCTCTTTGGGATCTAGTTAATCCTTTAAATCCAACAATACAGGGCAGTCATTAGTGGCAACTGAGGCTCTTAACTGCTTATTATAATCCCTGCTCTGGAGGGGCAGGGTGCCTTGCTTGATTATTACCCCATTAAAAAGGAAATTGGCTATCCCAGTTAAGGAAATTGGCTATCCCAGTTAACATCAGGTGCCTAACAAACTTTTAAAAACAACACTCATAGGAGCTATGAGTGGCTAAGCCATTCAATTATTGAATTCTGGACACACAAATAATATGATTTTCCAATTGCTGAGAAGAGATCCTAAATCTTATGGCTAAAAACCATACAATTCTGTTTCATATTGAAATAAGTTCTCTCTCTTATCGGAGCAAAAGTTTAATAATAAAATATTTTGCTCTCAATCTTTTGGTACTATTTCTAATAAAGCTATGATTATTAAAAATAGAGAAAGAAGTTTTAGCTTTAGTTTTTGATTCTGCGTCTGTTACTTTATCAAGTATAATAAAATCCTCACTATTCAAGATCATATTGTTAATAAGGCCATTTCTTAAAATGTCATTGCTTGTCAGTTTTCCATCAATTGCCTCAAGTAAAATATTGTGTGCTTCTAGATGTGATTTTAAATCACAAATTAATTTCTTAATTGCTGTCAATTCATTTGAAAGAAGAATTTTTCTTTCTTCATTTCCTTTAATCATACCAACTGTTGAAGACATGAGAGATACTTGGCAAGTTTAATTGTCTGGAGTATCCAATGAGTTAAAAATCTCACTCAAATTGGAGTCAAGACAAAGGGATACTTGTAGGTTTGATAAATCTATATAAAAGTGTATTTTACCCAATGTGGTTGTAGTTGATGATGCTTAAATCAAGTTTTCTTCATTGATCTTTCCTTCTAGCATCTCAATTTGTTAGGTCATGGGATTACTGGTAAGAGTATTACTGAACTGATGGGAAGAGATCCATTTTAGGCTTTTTAACAATATATTTCATAATTTTCAGCTGTGTAGACAGATCCCTGTTTACTTACAGCAAAGGAGATGAGACAAAGGGTGCCTCTGTACTGGGTGGAGTAAAAATAATAATTACAATGACAGGAGCGTTTCATTATAAAGCCTATTACCCCAAACAAGTTGTTTTTCTTTAGCGTACACTGGATTTTTAACACCCTGCTAATAAACAGGTGTTGAGACTAATAAAAAAACAATGCTTAATAAAATAGAGTAAAATCACAAAAAAGTAGAAATCAAACAAAATAAGATAAAAGTTGTATAAAAGTTACTAACACTTAAAAAACACGTGAAATAAATAAATAAAACCCCCCACACACTTTACAGACTTACAGAGTGGTCAGTGACCTTCGGCTGTCACCTAGGCTTTATGTAGGAGTTTATTAGCAGTTTATGTAGAGGAAAGTTCTAGCTCGCCCAGGTGCGGATTTCACTAATAGAGTCACTGCCGGACTCCTACCTGTGGCTTCACACTCTTTTTATGTAGGTGAAAGCATGGCAGATGCACTACATTTACAATGTAAATATATACAGAGATATATTAATTTAAACCAAATTAAATGCATCAGTAAATTAACTTTACCTCCAATGTTATATGCACAAGCTTAGAAGATTAGATTCTTAGGGAGATCAATCCTATGTTATTCCCATTGATCCCAACAAGAGTTTTGGTGTTCAAGTAATACAAGAGCAGGTCCTAACGGATGACGGAAATATTCTGACCTCATTTTTCTTTCAATCTAGAGTTTTTACACTAGTCATTTAGGTTTGATTCTTGTTCTGCAAATCCAAAAGATCTAGGCAAATTTAAGGCATAATTCACCCAATGTTCCAAGGAAGAAACAGCTGATGCCATTTAGCATGAGAAATGAGAGAAACTAAATGGAGACTTCACATGAAAGATATTGAAGGCTGCTCTATTTTTTAAGGGTCATAATTTCTTCTACTAATTAAAATGTGAATATACCTGTAGATAGCAACAGGCAAAATGCCAGTAGATTTCTATAAAATATACATCATTCAAATTAGAAACTACTGCTGATTGTGCCAGGGTCTTCAGCCTGTTGTCTGATGATCTGCTACATAATCCCTTCCTCTCCCAGTAGACCCACCACATTAAAGAGAAAAGATGGGATCGTTGCACCATCAGTTGTTCTAATTGTTATAAGTAAAGTGGATGCTGTTCCTGTGCTTCGCTGTTTTGCTAGCAGCTAGGGGTGTGAGGAGGCTCTCCTCTGACTCACCCCATCTAGTTCCTCTTCCTCCCTTGTATTACAAAATATAGTAATAATTTGGTAATATCTTCAATAAAATAAATACAATGAAACCCAAACCAGCTGAATAGATTAGGTGGACTTAAGAGAACAGGTGAGTGCATTTGAGGAGTGAAAATGCCTTTTTTCCCCTACTTTCTCAGCCTTCCCTCTCATATCAATCAAGTCACCTTTTGAAGTAACACTAGTTAATAATGGTGCCCACCCACAACACACAAACATCTATGCTTACTTGGTATTTAGTTCAGTTACTAGTTTTCCATTAAAAAAAAAAAACAAACCTGAGAAAAGCATTGCTAAGCTAAGGCCATACCCCCCGCAGGTGTATATTAACATATCTGTTGACATCAATAGAATTGTACCAGTTCACACCAATTGAAAATCAGCCCTCTCCTCTCCTTTTTTTTTTTTTTTTTAAATGAACACAAAGTTCTCTGATATTAATATTAACAAAGTCTGCACCAGTTTAACACCCTGACTGATTATTTCTGGAAATGCAGTTTAATGTATTTGAGCAAGTTACTGGAAATTTTACTCTATTACAAATGACGCTGTGCAAAAACACCAAAACAAAACAAAACAAAAAAATTGGACCTCTTCCATATTTACTCAGCCATGATTAATCTAGTGTTGAATAATAATTTTTAATTTCCATTTCTTGAATATATTTATTAATTTACCTCCTGCCAATACACTGCTCTAGATGCCACTATTTGGAATTTATTTCTGTGCTTCTTAAGTATCATTTGCATAATGGAATTAAGAGGTCCGTTCATGAGCATTTGGTTGTGGTATGTTGGACAGAGTGGGTAGGTTGTAATTAGTGGCATCTGGCCTTCGTATTCATTAACATGCAAATAGAACTACTACAGGGTACAAATACCTGGCAGTTTCACAAACGACACTATAGCATGCATCAAATCCATCAGTGTTTTTTTCCCCCTAACGTGTATATTGTTGAATAAATTATATCTATATATCTATAGCTATATCTATCTATAGCTATAGATAGATAGATAGATAGATAGATATAGCATGAAGTAAATATATATCATTCTGGTAGAATATAAAGTCAACTATTCTGGACTAATTCAACACTGACCTGGATTGCTGCCTCCCCCAGAATATGAATAAGTTAAACACATATTGAGAGGTAGATTCAGTGAGGGCACTAGAATATTGACTACAAATGTGGCCTAATGGATCCTAAATCTGGGTTTGACTCTTTGCTGGTGCCTGTTACTGGCCTGGAAATAAAAAATGCTGTGCTGTGTTAAGGACCAGCTGCAAAATAGTGGACAACAGATTTTTTTTAATAGACTCATAATTGACCACAGATTCTAGGAAAAATGAAAACGTTTGATGTTTAAACATTCTGTCACAAATATATGTATGTTTGGTATACTACATGATGTACTACATACCCATGGATGACCAACCACTTCAATAGTGCTTCAAATACAGAATACATCACCATGACAGTGTTTGTCAATGTACTCGTTTTCTTCAGAGACTAGGTTGTTTCTATTCTCCACAATAGTTACCAAATACTTTTAAATTTCTATTTAGACTACTGACCCACATGTCAGGAATGATGGGAATCAGGTGGATCCAGAGGGGGTGGAATGGTATGATTTTACCCTGAACCATGCCATGAGAATCTCTGGGGACTTTTTTTTTAAGTCCCCAAAGCATGTAAGATTCTCCCTTCCCTACCTCTCTGTGCTCAAAAGGCTTGTTACCTTCCCACCTCCCACACCTGCTGCTTTTCTTGCTATTCAAAGCTGCTCCTGCTCTCCCCAGTCAGGCTGCACAGGAACTGCACTCAGCTAGGAACGGTGATGGGTGCTGGGGGTGGGGGCTGCCCTCTCATTACCACTGCCACTGTCACTGTTCCCAGCTGAGCCCAGGTACCTATGCAGCCTGGCTGGAGTGGACAGAGATGGCTTTGAAGCTTCTGAATCCTCTGGGACAGCAAGGAAAGCAGTAGCAGGCAGTGGGGTTGGGGGGCAGAGAGAGAGGAGGGAACGGGGCATGCATTTGATTTTGGTGGGAAAGAGAAAGGAGGATTTCTTACATGCTTTGGGGCCTTAAAAAAATCCCCAGAGGCTCTGACCTCCCAGTCTGTCTACATTGATGGGTAGGAAGAAGGGAGAAAATTGGAGAGAAGGTGCAGCCACCCCTGCAGCACAGGTGGCTGCTCCCCTACACCCCTTTGCCAAATAATGGATCCACCCCAGTGGCGATGGCTTCATTAAAATTCCTGTCAAGAGAAAGGTTGATACTTCAAGCAGTCTAAAGTTCAAGAAATTTTCCCAAATCAGCAGTACTAATTACATGCCAGTTAGATTTTAGACAGTATCACTGGCCCTGTATCACTTTTGCTGTATTAAAAGTTTAAGGCATGGTTAAAAATGTAGATGACATAGGAGACATAGAACAGGTGCATTTCACTTCATGGTTCTCTCTCAATGGTTAAGAACAGCCCCGGATTTGAAAGGCATTCTGGATTGCTATGCTTCTGAACTTTTCTCTCTGCAGTGTTTTTCAGAAACTTCAGTGGCTCTTTTATTGATACTTTCATGAACAAAGAGGTTACATCAGAACTAGATTATCTTTACAAGTAACACCAAAAAGCCTGTTTAGTCTTTTATCTCTAAAGCAGATACTGGCCTTTTCATGGTAGGTTTATTTTAGTGCTGAAAGAGCAGGAACAATGGGAACATTACTTACATTAATTCTGAAACTGATTTTTTTTTCAAGTTGAGACTTTTTAAAGAAGTTGCTGAGTTACATATTAGACAAACATGGTGAGTTCAAGTCAAATATCAATAGCAGAACAAAAGCAATGCCCTTTTAATTTGTCAGATAAGGAATTAGCGTGGAAGATTATAAAAACACATATTAGGCAAAACTATGTAGTGAACAGGTATGCCTGAAAATGAAGCAAGTATTGTTGAATGCAGCCCTGAGTTTCATACTCTTCTATATTGTTCAGAGATTATGGAAGAGTTGTTTTCAATTCTTTAATTTATTTGTGGACCCCCTAAACATGTTCTAGTGGAGGTACAGACCCCTTTGAATTGTATGTATGGGTATTCGCATACTTTTGATTGGTCATAGTCATATTTCATGGACCCCTTAGACTTAGACTGTTGATGCCCAGGGGGCTTGTGGATGAGACTCGGTACAAGTTAGAAAGACTCAAACATTTCAAACCTGGGAAATACATTTATAGCTTAATGTTTCAAATAGGGCCGCCTGACTAACTCAGCTCAAGCAAAAGGCGGTTTTGATTTGCACCTTGTACACTAACCAGAGTGAGTATCTATCTACATAGTGCAAGCTTTCACAGGCTGACGCTCACTTCATCAGAGCAAATCTACTCTGCCTTCTACATGACTTCAGGTGGCTATATACAGACATTAAAAAAGCTTGAGGTAGAATCGATCTGAGTTACATGGTTTTCTGTAAGAGACATGGCTTAGATATGTCTAAATTCACCCTTTGGTGGGGGTGGGCGACAAATCTTAGACCTGGTTCTGCCATTATTAAACCAGTCTATCTGTGCCAAACTTTCGTTTGGTTACAGGTATACACCAGTTTCTGACCACTTATACTGGTAAAAAGTGTAATGTTATAGTCTGGTCATAGTCTCTCTAACTCAGCTCAGTCCAATGGATATAGCATAATATCTTTTACTTTCTGCATATGGACTATTGAAAAGAAGTTATCCTAGATCTGTGTTTCAGAATTTGTTTTTCTTCATATAGCATACTAACTTTTGATCTTTTAAAATCAGAATCTTCATGGTTTCATATCTTATTTTGGCTATATGTTTCATGAATCCATAAAAATCCATTACATGTCTCTAGTCCAGGGCTGTCCAACTGGAGGCCTGTGGGGTGCATGGGAATAAGGGGCTAAATTGCAGCTCTGCCTCAGGTTCTTACCCACCCTCCACCCCCCTCATTGCTCTGGGTGCAACAGCATCTAGAGACTCCCCTTCCCTTCTCTGGCTGCCACTTCCTGTCTTCCCCTGGTGTGGTGTCTGCTGTTATGACCCCCAGGGGCTCAAAATCGGACATCCCCACTTTAATCTGCCCTCTTATACAACACAAGTCATGGTACCAGTGTCACCTGAATGGAACCTAGCAAGGTTCACACATAATGTATGACCTTTCCTTCCACAATAAAAAACAACAACCTAGCATCCTATATTCTAAAATTCACTATATTGGTTCCAGATTTTTTTTTAATTTACCAAGGTTTAAAGGAGTACAGTACATCCTGCAGTCCTTCTTCAGTCAAAAGAGCATTAAAGCCAAAGGATACAGAACTGACTGAAAGGTTCAGGCAAATAATATTAAAACATAACTCAAGCATATGAATTGCTTTGCAACATTTGCTCTATTGCTGCAGAGATAGACAGCCTCATATGCCCTTAAATAACATCATCATTTCCTTTTTTCACATATACAGGGTCACATCTATGACTTCAAATAGTCTGCTTTTTTCAGTTACCACCCCGACTCCCCCACCAAAAGAGAAAGAAAACAACCTTTCTTCTATCTATAGTATTAAAAATAAAATTTGAATATGGTCACCCTCGTTCTCCTTGAACAGCTCTTTTTTTGTTGCAGTTGAGATACTATGTGCAGAATAAGCACATAAGATTAAATAGAAATCTACCGTATGGATCAGAGGGGATTTTTCTACAAATATTTTACACAGGGAAGTCAAAGTCAACTTCTGTGAATAAGTGCAGGAAAAAACTCCAGTGCCAAACAGTTAATGTTTAATAAAGGGATGCTTTAAGCATTATGCAAAAGAGGTGCTATCTGAATTATACCTCATCAAATTTGTAAATTATATGCAGATTTCCATTTTCTTTCAAGGAGAAGAGATGAAAACCATACATCTGATATTCTTCTGCCATTAACACAATTGAATGGCCTTAATTTCTCAATAGGATCATTCAATATTCATTTTTTAATTTCTGCATTTACACATAATATCTCTCAGGAGACATTTAGCAAATTCTACTGCTGCATTTTTAATGAGAACTATCAGAGGTTACTATGAGATGATGATCTATACTTAATTCATAGATATCCCAAGACATCTATGTAATTCAGGGATGTTTATATTCTTTTAGCTTTTATTGTCTTGAAACATTTGTCCTAATTTGAATTGCATCTTTAATCATTATTAGCATAACAGCCTTTCATTCTTGACGCCAGTGTCAGAACATATACTATACAATACCATTTTAAATCTTATAATATATAATGTCCTTTCAAAAGAGTTCTACAACTTTCCAACAACGATTGAAATAACTGAAATTATTACCTTGCAATAACTTGCATCAAACGTTTACTAACTATCCAATGGTGCAGTTGCACTTTCATTTTCAATTGTTGCTAATCACTAGAATGCCGTGACCTATTCAAGTTAGTACATTAGATAATCCTGGTCTGAAAGGGAGCAACTTTCAGTGCTGTGATGGCATTTAATATATAACTGCTTGAATATTTGTTTGATGGTGTTTTAACTGTACTTAGTAAGCGTTAAGTTGAATCTGTGACACAAACCCATCTATTTCACAAAGTAATCCTATTTTTTCTTCTTCTAAAAATGGTCTTCCTTTCCTATCTTGTTTTAAATAAACAAGAATTAGAATCGGTCCCTGCTGTGTAATTATCAAAAATTAGTTGGCCTATGCTGCTTCTCCCTTTGGAATCCATGATTTTGAAGACTTTAAAAAATGAAATGCAGTGCACTGAAACTAACAATATTTACCTAGAAACCATTTTTTCAATTATTTAGGTAAGTGTTTGCAGAATTGGAATTTTAATAAAAATAACATTATGGCACACCTTAGTATATGTAAATGAATGAAAAAAGATGTTATACTGCTAAACTACTGAATAAGACTATGAGGAGATGCAACAATATATGCTATACTTTTCAATGAGTTTCTAATTAATTGTAAATTATCCACTAGCCATTTTTTAAATTTTTAATTACAAATAAAAAGCTATATAAGAAAGTAGAATTTAAGACTCAGAGGGCCTTGTGCACAGCCCAGTGATATTCTCTAGAACCCTTTTATGACTTCAGCAGGCTTTGGCTTTTGCCCAAGAGTATTTCTGAACAAATACCAGATGCCTTCCAAGTTTCCTCTATGGTATAAAGGTCTATTAAAACAGGACAAAGTAAAAAGCAAATTAGATTGATTGAAGTATAAATATTGAAAGTGATTCATGATTTAGAAAAGGAAAATCAGAATGAAATATGAAGTTCTTATTCTTTTTCTTTGATACAACTTTATGATAGCTTTCCAAACTTGCACAAAAAAACTTTTTAAAGCCAAACTAACCATTACCACCATATATTAATTTTGCCAGTGAAAACCCAGCATCATTATTTTATTACTGTATTGTAAGCTTCCTACATTATTTTTACACTTATGTAATGATCACATATAAATATAGAGAGGAACAAAAAAAGTTGTGTGTTAGGTAATACTGAATAATAAACAACATCAAATCAGTGACAGTTTTTGAACATTACCATTTCAAAACATGTTGAGTGTTAATAAGAATATCAGCTTCAGTATGCTGATTTAGGTGATCTCAGGGCATAAAGGTGATCTCAGGTGATCTCAGTGACTTGGTAGGTGATCTCAGGGCATAAAGAGCAGAGTCACTGACTTTTCTGAAAACCTAAGAGGTGGTAGAGGTTGGTGGTTAATTCTATAGTGCTTGTTCAAAATAATTCCTGCCTCTCATTATATGGACAACAGACCATACTAAGAACTAAGTCTACATTATGCATCTGGTTTGCATATTGTCAGGATACCACAGGATATGGACACAGGGTCTGGCGTCCTGAGGACATCCACTTGTCCGGCTGGTACCAGAGTGGGCATCAGTCAGTAGAATCGCGTCAGACTCTTACCCGTTATCTCACCTGCCACGTCTTTGATGATTTGTAATTAAGTCTGGGAGGGTGATGGTTTTTCCCTGACCCAACGCCAGCTGACACTAGTTTGGGTGGACGGTGCGACCAGGCAAACAAAGGAAATGGGGAAAATAGAGGAAAAAAACCTCCAAGTCCTGACAGCATCTCCTCTGTTCCTCCTTTGTTCCCTGACCGAGTCTCTTGATCATAACTCCAGCGATCAAGCGCTGTTTTTTTCCCCCGCTTCCCCACTAATTGCTGCTTCACCAGCTTAATCACACACCGGCCGCAGCCAATTAACGCAGAGCCAGGGTTTCTGCTCTTGCCCTCTCTCTCTCTTTTTTTTTTCTTTCCTTTTTTTTTGAGCTCCTCTGAGCTCTGAAGACCTGATGTTCCTGGGGACTTCAGTCCTGGGACAGGCAAGTTGTTCTTCCCACTGCTGCCCCTGCTCTCTCTCGCTCGACTACACCTTAGCCCCACCTCATTGCTGCCCACCACCGGAAATAGCTTTCGGCCTCAAAAATGGGCCACTTTGGTGCACCTAGTGAGTTGATAAAGCTGCATGGGAGCGGATGGGGAGATCCCTCCGGAGCACAGCGGGTCACAGTGGCCGTACAGATCTTCTAGTTCGGGGCTCCCCATGGAGCAGATACTCCCGACCTTCCCACACACATTACTATGAAAAGTAGTTTGTCCCTTGCACATTAAACTATACTCCCCTGGCTACAAATCCAGCCAGTCCACTGTTTTGAAGGAATAGTTCAAGACCAAATATCTGAGCCTAGGCTTGTGTTAAACAATACTAAGTGTAATGTTTCTGTGTTGATACATTCACATAATAGTAGTGCACCTGACTACTTAACCATACACATTGTGTGTGTACTTGCTGTAAATTGCCATAACAACGCAGATGATAAAAATTGCACTTATCCACTTTAAGTGCCAACACATGGAGCATCAAGATATGAATTTGTATCCTATGCATTATTTTCTCTTTTTGATGCTCATATAATTAAAAATCCTGAAAAAAAACTAAATTCAATCAGCATTACATTTTTTAATTACCTCAACTTACTGTAATAGAAAAGTTTGAGTATCTGAGCATCTTACAAAGAACAAGGTTTTGCTGAAGTGGTTACTTAATGCGAAAGTATTTACTTCCACCTGTAATTTGTAATTAACTGTATTTAGATATAGCACTGAAGTTATGCATTTCACCATAAATCGATTTGGTTTTGTGTAAGAATATTAATATTACAAATAAATCAAAAAAGAAAATGCCAGATATTTATATTTTTTCTGAGGCCATACATTTCAAAGATATTTTACTGTGTCAATTAAAATTTGTATTATATGTTATAGCTTGTCTCTCATATTGTGAAATCACTGCATTATTATACAGGAATTTCTGGTAGCATAATACAACTTGAGTGATGCATTTTGACATGAAGCAAACATAATCAATGAAAAGAGAGATAATTTCCCAAAAATAAATAAATAAATAAATAAATAAAGCTTATTGTTAAATAATCTCTCTTTGTAACAATTCTGGAAAATAATAGCTTATCACACTGCAATTTTTTTTTTTTTAGTCTAGAATAGGCAATTGTGAATCTGTCTCCATCTTAGGTTAAATTAGTAGGTGGAATAGGGCAAATTATGTATTTGTTTGACAGCAAATACACTTGGATTTGGAAGAACATTTACTCAAATCTTGTTGAACTGTAACTTGGTTTAATACATAGCTGTGCTGAATCTGTATGACATGCAGTTTACCCTCAGGCAATGCAAAAAATATCCACCTTTCACATGTAATTCTACATGCTGTGAAGATATAAGTCACAATATCCAACTTAGATGTGGTTGGGGAAATCACACACTCTTCCTGAAAATGAGATTTGTCCAGATGGTAGTTTTGTCTTTTTTTGCCTTTCATTTGGCAAGAGCTGTGGGGTGACTGCAGTTTCCCACACCCTTTTTTTTATTTTAAGTTTGCTTTTGCTGCTGTTAAAACATTGATTCTATCACCAAATTGCTGAATTGTTCATGCTTGTTTTTGACTTGATGATTAGATCTTTTACTTAGCTTATCCCTGGAGATTTTATCATTTATATAACTTTATTGCTAACCCTTTAACTTGCTCCTTTCTAGGCAGCCTACTCTCTTATGGATTTATTCAATACGTCGCTCACCTCACTTATTTCAAGGGCCATATTTTAGATTGAGTTATTTGTTTAGAGGGACAGATACCAGATTTCATTGTCAGTTTTTCTTGTCTGACACTTTTAGTCAGTTTTCTGTAACTAGCCTTATATGAAAGATTAACTTGGAGTCCTTCTTCCACTCTCTTCCCCCAACACATTCACTTCTTCATCAAATTATATCTTAATATCATGCAGATGCTGTCATTCTGCAGAATATTCTGTCTCCTCTCTATGACTGAGTGCTTGCCCAGAGCAAATGAACGCTGGCTGAGGCTAGCAAGCTGCCCAGTGAGGGGGCCCTGGGATGGTGGCATAATGCAACCTACATTGAAGCATGATGGATGTGGTACAGGTATTCAAAAAAAGCTCTCTAACCTAAAGCGCTTTAGTCTAATACCACGTCTATTAAGGGTCAGCTTAAAGCAGGATCTACCACTTTTAAAGTGCTTCTCCCCAGTATTCACACTCTACTGAAATTGGTGCAGCTAAGATGGGATGGCCACCTTTCAAGAATGTCCAACATTCACTTGCTGAAGAAAATCTTCTACAGCAAATTGTCAAATGGAGTACACTTTCGCAGCACACCAAACAAGCAGTACAAGGACACCCTAAAGGTGTCCCTAAAGAGTTTTGGCATCAACCTGGAGTCATGAGAGCAAATTGCTCATGACCATCCATCCTGGAGGTCATCAGTCCAGAATGGAGCACTGGCCTTTGAGCAGTGGTGCACGTCCATGTGACCTAGCCTCCACCCCCTCCTCCCTCTTCTTTCTCCTTTTCTCCCTCCCTTTTTCTTTCCCGCTTCCTTTCTCTCTCCCTCCTCTCCCCCCTGCTGGATGTGGTTATCTTTTCTTGCAAAGGACGAACAATAGTGCTGTAAAACACTGTTCTGCTTTAAAACACTTTCTGTGCACTTAACACAGGTTGTGTAACGTCTCTACCTAGCCATAATGTCATCATTCACAAATTCATTAATTTAATTGCCCACCAAGGTATCCCAGCTCAAAGTCAGCCATGGCTCAGTGAGGGCTAA
>NW_005841856.1:2351324-2355144 GCF_000455745.1 Alligator sinensis | reverse complement strand
GCAGGATAAATTAGCTTATGCTGAGCTCCATGCTACCATGGCTGGATTTTCAACGCCTGAACTACTCAGTTAAAGGTCACTGAAGTATTTCTACAGTATGCTGCCGTTTCCAGTGTAGTATACTCCGTTAAAAAAGGGGCTGCCTCCATTTAGCCTTACTGAATGTAGTTTAGTTGATAGAACTTTGGGAAAGTTTAGCTTTTGAAAAATAAAAGATTTGGGGGCAGTTGGCAGCAGTGTTGTCAAAGACACAAACTATACGAGATAAGGGAATCGGGAAGTATGGACACCTGCAACACTTGCAGAATTTCACAGCCCAATAAATATTTTTTTTCTGAAGTTCATTAGTACATGTTTAAAAGTTTGTTTTGGAATGCACTGAGAATAAATAATAAAGATGTGCAAAGGCCATGATCATGAAATGTGTGTAGCCTCATTGAATGGGATTATTCACATGAATAAAGCAATTAATATGTGTAAGCATTTACAGAATCAGGATCTCAGTATGGTACTTTGGCCAGTTTTCATCCAATAGGATAAGTGTAGGTTCTTAAGTCAATTTACTTGGTACAGCAGGCATATTAGTAAACAGGTATTTACTGAGCCAACAGTAACAACTGCCAACCAAACGAGGTTTGGTTCCAAAGTTGCCAGCCGGGTCTTCTAAAGGTGACAAGATGATTTCTATAATTCACGTTGGGGTTGTATTGCCACAAAGCTGTCAGAATTTAAGATGCTAAGCACTGTTTATTGCATCGTTGTGAAAAACAGCTCTGTTTTATAAAGGGAACTGCTAAGAAATCCTTTGGAACTTTCTGCAATATTCTCTGAATAAGCTCCAGTGAGGAAAGATCTTGAATTTTTGATGTCTGGACCTAAGCTTACATAGATGAGTTGGCAGTCCCATAACTGTGATGTCTAGTAGCTGAATTGGGTCTAAAAGCAAACATTTTGCAATACAAGCAACCACTAATAAATCTAATGTAAATAAAACACAATGTTCAGAGGCAGATTGCTAAAATTTACTTATGACATCCAGCACACACACACACACAAAATGGGAATGGCAGAAACATTTAAATTAACAAAAATGTGCTTCAGTTTTGTTTCCCTTCAAAAAAAAATTAAGCATTTATTTAATAAAAACCATGTGTCTAATTTTCAGAGAACCTCTTTTTCAGGCAGCCTATTTTTCAGGCAGTCATTCTATGCTACTATACAGATATTTTATGGATTAAGACAGCATAGTGACATTTCCAGAAATAAAACATCAAGATAAAGCTCATTTCTGGCTTTCATTAAGGATTTGAACAGAATGAGTCCAAGAAATTCCTAGCAACTGTAATGCTAAGGGTGCACCTTGTGAGAAACAACATAGAGGAACAAGTCTCCATTAAAAGGCACTGGCCCTCCTTATATTCTGCTGACTTTGTGAGCTGAAGTCTCAATTTGTTCCAATCCATTATTTATTCTATCACCCCTGGGGAAAAATTGATTACAAAAAATCGCTAACAGTTCTGGGATGGAGTAAACTGCCTTTTGACTTCACTTTTACCTGTACAAACCAGGGCAGGACTTTGCCCTGGTTGTTAACATTTTGTTATTTCAAAGCCAGACCCCCTACCTCTTCCTGCCCTAACATTTAGGGAGAGCATGGGTTAATGGGCAGGATGTGCAGTTGGATTTGGCATGGTAGATTGCAAATCAAGCATATCATAGGGAGTATTTGGCAGCTCAATTAATATTAATGATTGGGACTTTGTGTTGAACATGGTTATTTTAAGTTTTGTAAGAAGTAGGAACTTGCTCTGTAAAATCTAAATAAATCAATAAATAATGCAATCAGTTGGTATAATTCAGTCCAAATTGTTAATTGTTCATTTATAAGCCAAATTAAATACTGATCTGATAAAAAAAAAATACCCACTTCACTTGCCATGTTTAATGAAACTGCTAATAGTCATACAAGTATTCATGTGTGCGCAATTTTTTTTATGAAATGCGATTCCTCAGAGTGTGTTTGTCCTGCAAATCAAATTCTCAAAGCCTCTTTTTAATTTCAATTCCTTTTCTGTTATGCATAAGTATAACAATAATTCAGAGGCCACAATGCTTACATTATAAAAAAAATTACATTTGCTTTAACCTGAATATTTGTTAATCAAGAAGAAGTACTAGAATTGATTGAATGAATTTTAGTAAGTGCCTTTCTGATTTATGCATTTATTTTAATGCCAGTTCCTTAATAGAAAGTTTTAAGGGTAATTGGCTTAACATGCTTGCTTCTAAACACACTGATCCATCATACAGAAGGGTGAAAGTGGATCATGGGAAAAATGCAGGAGTTGAAAAACAGTAGTGGTTCCCAATTCTGATTGCCCAACATATTCTACTGTCCTTGCAGGAAGAATAAAATCATATTAAGAACCCAGAGATCATCAAGTATCTGATATCAGGCCTTGGTTAAACATCAAAATTCTGGAGAAATTCTAACGACATGTTAACACTAAAATGGTTTGGTGCTGCAATACTCTGACGCTCCCAACTTCCTGGTGGAGTCTAAACCTTTGCATTAAGCACTCAGTGTCACAAACCCATTCTTGGGGTAACCCCAAGTTTCTCCCTCCTGTCCCACTGCCCTTATATTGGACATCATGGGTGCAGCATGGGAAACTGCCTGATCCAGGTGGCCTCCTCTAGAGTTGTGAGAAAATTTTAGGTCCCCACTTTCATAGACTAGGTTAGCATGGAGTACCATTTGCCCAGAAGCCACCCTTTACCACAGGTAATCAAAACAACAAAAGGATGTATTATATATGAGGAAAGAATTATACAAGAAAAACTGCCCCAAGTTCAAAAACAGAATAAAAAGACTAGTAAATTTTCTTACCTTCTCATCTAACTACCATGTAAGTCCTTCAGAGGGACTTGCCAGTATTTTCCGAGATCTGCCTTCCTGGTTATCCTGCCATCCCTGGCTGTTAGGGGCCCGGACTCCTCCAAAGCCTGAGAAACTCCAAAAATCCTGGCCATTTCACAGATAGCCCTTAAAATACCCACAAGCTTGTACCATTCCTACCCCCATAAGTATTGATCTGATTATTCCTGAGTATCAGAATCCTCTACAAATTTATCTCCCTGAGACACCTGGCATTCCTCTGGCTAATGAGTGGTTTTTTCCCCCCTTTACAAGCATGCAATAACTTGGATGTATCCCTCCATTCCTTTGGTTAAATCATGTCTAAAATCATAAAGTCATATACAGACAATTCAACATAATCTATACAAGGCTAAAAGTGATATACATGATATAGCATAACACAGGATTTTCAATGAGACCAGATATGCAATATAAGTACAACAAACAAAAGAAAATCTTCATGATTCCCCATGAACCCCCGAAGACTTGGTGGCGTTCACAACATTTAGGTTCTCAATACTATGCATGGAGAACATTAGGTATCTATGCATGACACCCAAATTGTGTATGAAGAGAGAGAAACTATCTAATACAGCCAATAAAAGACTTTTTTGTTTAGGAGGTAGCATGTAGCCTCAGTCTTGGTTTCATGGAGATGTCTATGATAGATCAGGATCTACAATCCTGTACCTTCTGGGGTTAAGATGACCTCACTACCTAGTTCTCACAAAACATCAGCAGAGGAGGACACTGAGATGGTGACAGCATCTTCCATTATGTCTAATAGCTCAGCAGTCATCCCAGATGAAGAGACACCTAAGGTTAATTCTCCAGTCTCCTTGATGGGATTAGAACCCAGAGTTCTCAGCTCCCAGGAGAAAGTGCCCTGACTACCTGGCT
>NW_005841856.1:2340570-2351293 GCF_000455745.1 Alligator sinensis | reverse complement strand
CTGAATGTGTTCAGGTTGTGAAATGAATTAGATGACCCAGCATGCAGTAACTCAGTGCAGTGGACTTGATGATCCTCTATATTCCTAAGAGCCCTCTGCAGGGAATCATTAGATAGTCATCAGGCCAGAGAGAGAGAGAGAGAGAGAGAGTATAATTCCATGAACGTACGGTGCTCACCTCTGTGGTTGGGTTAAACCCTTCCTCCAGTACTTCCTGCATAGGAAAACAAGGTTTTGGCTCCACTAGGGACAGTTAAATTGAGTGGATGTTTTGAAGAACAGTGTTGAACTGCAGGAGGTTTCAGGTCCCTTTATGTACCTAGCTTTCACTCATAAAAATCATCACTGCCTCTTATGTACATGCACAAAATTCTTTACCCATGTTAACTTTCACCAACTAATATATGGTTCAATTGTATTTGTCATAAGACTGGAAAACAATTATTTCAATTAAACAGCAAACAACACCTTCATACACAAATGAATGCGTAGTTATTTTCATCTCTCTCATATAATTGTCTACGAAACGTTTTAAACAAACCTGTAGCCAAACTGAAATGAGATTCTGTTTGAAATTACTGTGCATCAATTGCAATTGAAGTGTTTCCAACTAAACAAAAGACTGCTTTCAATTAGTCTAATTTGACTTGTCAGATTAGAAGGGAGAAAGCATGGTCAAAAAGTGAAGTAAGCATGATACAGGTTAAATTTAGGGACCAAATACTATCCTTGTTTCAACTGGGGGGGTGGGGGGAGGAGCACAAAAGCACACACATCTAGACTTAAGGCAATGACTTGCCTGTTGAAGGCTTTCAAAATTACAATGAATACTTTGACTAGCCAGGAGAAGAAAAATTTCTAAGAAATGAAAGCAATCTCTCTCTTTCCAAAAGGCTTATAGTTCCTTGTTTAATAAGAAATGACAAAACATTCTCTGTTTCATCAACGACCTTAATGTGACAAGAGAGAAGTTTTTTCTTGCATTATTGTAATACAACTCCATAAGACTAGCAAAGAACTAATAGTTTCTTGTTGCCATAACATACTGCAATAACTGCTATGACAGTAAGAAGTATTATAATACAACTTACATTGATTTGCTGTCAACGCTTGCATCACAGAGGGAACTAGAAAAATGTGGAAGGTTATTAGCAATATGTGAACAGCAGTTTCCATTGACATCAAGAATTAGGGTTTTCCATAACCACAGAGTCCAGTACAAAAGGAAGAACAATGCAGAAAATGATCAACTTCATGAATAAGAGGGCTGCTGGTAGCCCATGATATAGAACTGCTAAGTAATGTTTGGTTTCTTAGAAATAAACACATGATCTGAGGTGCTACCACTTTCTGGGCTGATAGATTTGTGGGAAGTGTGATGACAAGAAAAAATCTCTTGTGCTAGTGTGAGGTGTGTAAGTTTTTGGATTCCATCTCATTCCCCGAAGTGAAGATATCAAGTCCTACTTTTTGCTTATATCCTATGATAGCCAATTTTTCAGCTGCTGTGGACTATTGATCAATATAAAGATGCACATTTCAATAGAATCTGAATTATAACCTTTGTCATAACCAGAAAAGTTCAGACTGCATTTCTCAGTGAAACAGGAAACACAACAAGGCTTCCTCAGGCACCCTTGGCAGAGGTAGTCAACATTGCAGTCCATGCATTCAAAGGAGCACTACAAATGGGGCAAAGAATAAATGCTGGAATGATGAACTTCATTTCTTCCCAGTTTTGAACACTGCATGACAAATAAGATGTGGCTAGTGCAATAGAGCCTTATTTTATTCATTAGCACAGAATAGGGTTAGCCTTAGCTTTCAAACTTAAGGTCCCTATTTCCTAGAGGGATCTTATTGATCCAGGTATTAACATAAATTTAATTGTGTACAGACTTCATCTTGCTGTTCCAAGGGACTTATCTCACTCAGATTTCAGCACATAACCACCTTTAATGAGTTCAAAAGGCACATGGCTTTAGTATCATGTCAAACCAGTGCTTTAGTGACATCCTGGTTCCAATAGACTTTGGAGGATCCTGATACAATGTCATCTTTCAGTACAGTCCCTTTTACCACCTGGTAGGAATAAGTTGTAGGGCTGTGAACAGCTTCAGTCCCCGATTCAATTTTTTCAGAGATTTGGCCTGATTCGGTGACTGAATCTCTGAATCCAAATCAAACCAGAGGGCCCTTTAATCTTTCTGAATCAAATCAGAACCCTCCAAATAAATTCAGAGAAATTCAGAAAGATTCAGAGATTTGGACAAAGACAGCTTTAAATGTTTTTTTTCTATATACCTCTAGGTAGCAGGTGGCTCGTGAACACTGCAGTGCTGGGGTGCATGGAGCATCTCACAGAAGCGCGGGAAGGCTCCCCAGCACACTCAGTAGCAGACCCGGAAGGGGGCCAGAAGCACTTCCAGTCCACTTCTGGGTCTGCCAGGGAGCACAATGTGAGGTCTCCTGTGCCTCACTGGCTTGGTGACTGGTGTCTCTTGGGTCTGGGGTGGGGCACCACAGGTCCCCCTGCAGCCGATTGCTGAGCCAGGGAGGCATGGGGAAGCCCCCCAGTGCACCCACTGGCAAACCTGGAAGTGGGCCAAAAGTATTTTTGGTCCACTTCTGAGTTCACCGCTGAGCACGTGGAGGGCCCCCCCCCGTAGGATGCTCCATGCGCCCCAGTATAGCAGGCGTGGTTCGTGATTGCTGCTATCTCAATGTATGTAGAAAAAACTTTTAAAGCTGTGTCTATCTCCGAATTGCTGGTTTTCTGAATCAGCATTGAATCTTCAGATTCGGCTGAATCAAATCAGGGACAGTAATCTGAATAAATTAACCGAATCACTGTTCCTGATTTGGGCAGAATCTGAATCAAATAGGGTCTGCTTCTCGCACCCCTACTAATTTGGTATTTGACCTTTTGTCACCCTGAAGAATCTATCTTTTTTTTTTTTCTTAAATCGGGAAAACTTTATGGAAATTTACTTTATAAGCAGAAGTTATGAAATGCCATTTATTTATGGTACTAATATGGCTTCTTTCAGACAGCCTATTGCAGAGCACTTAAAAAAATAAGTACATTGTTTTAATGTTGTTTATATGCTCTCAAAAAGATGCATAAACAAGTTAGAGTAAGGGCTAAATGGAACAGAAAAAAATATTATCTTAACATTTTTAGTGCACTGTACTCTATATATTCTGAGATTCTAAGATAATTAGAATTGCACATTGCCTTGAAAAAATCTGTTGTCTGTAAAATTGCCTATAATGTCTTATGTAAGAATAGTTTAATTTACCTTAATAT
This sequence comes from Alligator sinensis, assembly GCF_000455745.1. NCBI lineage: Eukaryota > Metazoa > Chordata > Crocodylia > Alligatoridae > Alligator > Alligator sinensis. The sequence continues at coordinate 2,347,983 of NW_005841856.1, read as the reverse complement.
TTTTCTTTAGACAAAAATCACTTCATAAATACTGATGTTCAATATTCAAATATGCAGATTGTTTTAATTACCATAACCAGCATATATATTAATATATTAACTAATAAATGTGTTCACAAGTCATTTCTAAATGACACCCTCCAAATGTTAGAATCCTGTCAGGGTCTTAACCTATGTAAGCTTCCATGAATGCTAGAGAAATATCAGCTGTTTTGACTTTCACTTTGGCTATATATATTTCTGTTGGTGAATGACATGTCCATATTCCTTCCAGGCATGCACATCCACCCTCCACAAAATTAATGTTGGCAATAGCTCTCCCTCATCTCTATGCATAGTGCAGTCACATTGAGGTTGAAGTGCTGTATTGTTCTCAAGGATCAATAAGTAATTTTTCACACCTCAAATAATACTCTGCTACTGAAGTCAGAGCACTCCTGACCCTGTGCAGGGGTGGCTAGGCTGGTTCGCTTGGTGGCTATATTTATCATTGAGACTGACAAGATGAAAACAAAGATGAAATGCTTGAGGAACCACAAAGCTATACCACCTTAGGACTGCCTCAGGAAGGGCCATAAGTGGGTTCACAGAAACTATGCTGATCCTTTAGTTTGATCCTTCAGGGCAGTGACTGTTATATTTGCATTCTGTACATTGCCCAGCACAATGGTATCTCAGTTACCATTTGTGTCTTTGGTTTTAACCAAAATCTAAATATTTAAATCATCATCATCAAGAGAGACAAATTTTCTGTTCCTGTGGTTTCAGTCAGTCTGTTGGAAAAGTAGTTATTAGCCTCCTGCAATCTAATTCCTTAAACGTATGAGAAGCAGTACATTTTGTTCTCTTACCTCCTCCAGGTTTAATTTGTACGAAGTTCAATCATTCTGACTATGTTGGTGAAGTCCAATGGCTGCAAGATCAGGGCCTACATTTTCAATATAATTACTTAATGCCTCATAGCAGAGGGCATATGGCATTCTTTAAAACTCTTCCTGTTAGTTGGTTTCATAGTTTCATAGTAGCTAGGATCAGGAGGGATCTGAACAGATCATCTAGCCTGCCCCCCTGCCACAGGCAGGAATGAATGCTGGGTTCACAAGACCCCAGACAGGTGATAATCCAACCTCCTCTTGAATTTGCCCAAGGTAGGGGTGAGGACCACTTCCCTGGGAAGTTGGTTGCAGATTTTGGCCACCCTAACTGAAAATATTGCCTTCTGATCTCTAACCTAAACCTATTCTCCATCAGCTTATGACCATTGTTCCTAGTCACCCCAGGTGGTGCTGGGGAGAAAAGGGCTCTGCCTATTTGCTGTTGATCCCCCCTGATGAGTTTGTAGGCAGCCACCAGGTCCCCCTCAACCTCCTCTTGCTGAGGCTGAACAGGTTCAGGTCCTTCATTCTCTCCTCATAGGGCCTGTCCTGCTGCCCTCTCACCAAGCGGGTGGCCCTCCTCTGAACCCTCTCCAGGCTGGTCACATCCCTTTTGAAGTGTGGCACCCAGTACTGGATGCAGTACTCCAACTGCGGCCTGACCAATGTCGCATAGAGGGGGAATATCACTTCTCTAGACCGGCTTGAGATGCATCTTTGGATGCATGACAAGGTATGGCTGGCCTTGCTGGCTGCGGTCTGGCATGGCGGCTCATGTTCATCTTGGAGTCAATAATAACTCCAAGATCCCTTTCCGCCTCTGTGCTTTCAAGAAGGGAACTCCCCAGCCTGTATGTATGCTGTAGATTCCTTCTCCCAAGGTGCAGCACCCTGCATTTGTCTACATTGAACCCCATCCTATTCTCATCTGCCCACTTTTGTACTCAGTATAAATCTAGTTGCAGCCTCTCTCCCTTCTTACTACTCATTTCTATCTGCAAAACAGACATTCAGAAATGTAAACTTCAGACATCTGATGATACATCCATAACCTATAAAGATCTGCCCTTTATGTATATAAACTGTATAAGTGAGAAACAAGGTTTATAAAACCAAATACATTAACAATACTCCTAAAATGACAGTTAATTTGTTTAAAAGTCTAATTAACCTAATTAGTTAACGTACCTGGAAAATGAGAGCAAAAAAAAAAAAAAATAGCATATGGAATTTTCTAATGAATTACCCTTTATCTACAGAAATCTTTATTTATGCCAGTATAACCTCTGGCATGAGCAATTTGCTAAATCTGAAGTTTACGTGCCTTCATAGTAGCAGATGGCACAAAGGTACATCAACTGAGATCCTTTCTGAATACTGCAGTGGCATTTACCAAGGAGACTGTTATTGTTTACTAGCTTCCTGTCACATTACTTGTCCAAAACATTATACAAAATAATACAAAACACAAAATGAGTCTACAAATAGGATACATAATTACATGTTTATATGATTATCTTTATACATAAAGGGAAATCCTGTCTTCATGAAATCAATGGCAAACTTCTGCATTTAACCCAAAAGCTATGAAATAGTGAGAAAAAGCCAAGATAGTTCAGGAATAAGAGATATAATTTTTACTGATGAATCTAATACAATGCATCTCAGGACATGGCATACAAGCTATAATTAGGAACAGTCAGCATGGATTCACCAAGGACAAGTCATGCCTGACCAACATGACTGCCTTCTGTGATGAGATGACTGGCTCTATGGATGTGGGGAAAGCAGTGGATGTGATATATCTGGACTTTAGCAAGGCTTTTGATATAGTCTCCCACAGCATTCTTGCAAGCAAGCTGAGGAAGTATGGGTTAGATGAATAGACTGTAATGTGGATAGAAAGCTGGCTGGATTGCCGGGCTCAATGGGTAGTAATCAATGGCTCAATGTCTAGCTGGTAGTTGGTATCAAGTGGAATCCCCCAAGGATTGTTCATGGGGCCAGTTTTGTTCAAAATGTTCAAAATGATCTAGAAGATGGGATGTTTGTGTATGACACCAGGCTTGGAGGTATAGTAGATACTCTAGAGGGTGGGGTTGGGATTCAAAGTAACCTAGACAAATTGCAAGATTGGGCCAAAATAAATCTCATGAGATTCAATAAGGACAATTGTAAAGTTCTGCACTTAGGATGGAACAATCTCATGCATTAATATATTAGCCCGGAGACTGACTGGCTAAGCTGCAGTTCTGCAGAAAAGGACCTGGGGGTTACAGTGGACAATAAGATGGATAGGAGTCAGCAGTGTAACCTTGTTGCCAAGAAGGATAATAGCATATGGGCTGCATTACTAGAAGTGTTGCCAGCATATCAAGGAAAAAAATTACTCCGCTGTATTCTGCACTGGTGAGGCCACATCAGGAGCACCATGTTCAGTTCTGGGCCATCCACTACAGAAAGGATGTGGACAACTTGGAGAGAGTCCATCAGAAGACAACAAAAACGGTTCAGGTGCTGGGGCACATGACTAATGATGAGAGGTTGAGGGAACCGGACTTATTAAGTCTGGAGAAGAGAAGACTGAGACGGGATTTTATAGCAGCCTTTAACTACCTGAAGGGGTGTTCAAAAGATGATGAGCTGGACTGTTCTCAATGGAGATAGATGACAGAACAAGGAGCAATGGTCTCAAGTTGAAGTAAAAGAGGTTTAGGTTGAATATTAAGAAAAACTCTTTCACTGGGAGCACGGTGAAGCACTGGAACAGGTTACCTAGAGGTGACAGAACCTCCATCCTTGGAGATATTTAAGGCCTGGATTGAAAAAATCCTAGCTGGAATGATGAAGTTGGGGATGCTTCTCCTTTGAGCTTGAGCAGGCGGTTGGACTAAATGGCTTCCTGAGGCCCCTTCCAACTCTAATTTTCTATGATTCGATGGACACACCTAACAAATGCTCCAAAGTGCCAGCAGACCCATCTGCATCTTTGAACCCATTTGCCCCATAAAATTTCATAAAAGCACTTGAAAACACTCCAAAATATCATCTCTTTACATGAAGTACTCTTGGACTATTTATTGGGCAAAGAGCACAGGACAAGAAGCAGAAAACAGAGCAGCAGATTGGTCAGGGGAAGGGGATCAGGTTGGCATTTAAGGAGGGTGCAGTACTAATTTGTGGCATGCCTGTTAAAAAGATGGCCCCCGCTGATATAGACTGAGAGACAATCAAGTAAAGTCACTTATTTTATAGTACTGTAGCCCACAGGGTTGCTTGAAAAACTGGAGAGAAGGATTAAAGCAAGTTTGCAAGGTTTTCCCTTCCCTTCCCATGGATATTTTGAACCCTTGAATTTTGAAAAAAACTTCCTCTTTGGCCCATCTAAAATTGTTGCAGAGGCTGACTTCAGTCCTCTGTGGCCCTTGGAAAAGCAAGCTTTCTGTATAGGCAAAATGTCCATGAGGGCTGAATCAGACTGAAGGAGTAGGCCCCTGGATATTAAGGTACAGTACAGAGCTTCTTTTTCTTTAATGTTTTGTTGTTATATAGATTGTAAAGAAGGCCTGGCTAGGCAGAGCTAATGCACTTCCCTATCTGATCTCTCTTCTAAGGCTGCTTCCTCTCCAGAGGGAATCAATCAGAGATGCTAGACATGGAAAAGACCAAGTAGGTCATTTAGTGCAGCTCCCTAGAATGTGAGAGAGAGAGACACGGAGACTGAGCGAGATAAAATAGCCTGTGTAGTTTTGGAGCCAAGAGAGGAAAACAGGAGCTGAAAATATTTACTTAGTTAAGCTTATTCACCAATTTATAGAAAGTACCCAAAAGTTTAGTGTCAATAACACCTTAACAGTGTAGTCTGTTTTATCATTTAGACTTATGCTAGCCTGTGCATGTGCTCATTATGAGGGCCATTTCCTGCCTTTGATTTTCTTTTTCAGAAGTCCCTGTTGATTTCAATGGGAATTTAAGCTCATGCAGATCAGTGAAAGGATATGGCCTTTGCTGGTGACACTTGCTAAAATCAACAGGAAATAAGTAATGGACAGCTGATTGCAAACACAAAAAGGTGATGTGGGCACATATTATCTAAGGTTTTTAAGAATTCTGAAAAGCACTGTTTTGAAAAGAGAGCCTTAATGTACATAGGAAGACAGCAAGGAGAATAACAATGTAGCCTGGTAAGAAATAAAGTAATAATTTTCCTGAATAATATTGTAAGTTAGCCAGAGTTTCCTTCTGACTTCTATTTTTGTTTTTTTTCACTAAAACTAAGTGGTATTTGGTTTTTCCACCCACTGCCCATTAAGTTGTTGTTATAGGAAATTTTACATTAAACATCTGCTTTAGGTGCCTCTACTGGATATAAAACATTTCCTATATCATTAAGTGACTACCCTATGCATCGAACCAACTCGGGAAAATTGGTTATTATAGAACTGGTTCCTGAACTGAGTGAGCTGCAAATTGATAGATATCCTCTATATCAGAACCAATAAAATTATCCACGTAGAATCCCATTAAAAGGAATGGCTACTTTCTATACCTTCATCTCATAATCCCCAGGATGCCCATAGGAACAGGATGTTGCATCTTTTCTAATGAAAATTTCTCTATCTCCTTGTTTAATAAAACAGAAGAATGAAAGTTTCTCACTTGTTTGATCCATTTAGCACCTTCTCCCTGCTACATGATCACAAAGAGCTATATAATATTGAGTTGTGACACTGAAAATACATTTTTATATCAGTATAATCTCTAAAGGAAAAAAAAAATATACATGTAAATGTCACAGGGTTACTTGAGACATGAGTAATTATTTTGTCAAGGTCAAACATTCAAGGCATGTTCATAACATGGCTTACAATATGTATTTTAACTTTCCTTTGGCATATCTCATATTTTTACTTCCTGAAGATTTACTGAATGACATCATCCCTACTTCTCCAAAATTGCTTTTAACCTACAATTATCATTTATAAATTTAGAATACCTACTTATCACATGAACACATACAAATAAATATGTTGAAGAGACATATGTGAGCATCCATCTCAAGACTTATTTTAGTTTGCAGAATTTGCAATACCTAGTCTCTTTGACATATGGATACTTTTCCAAACTCAAAAATACCAATGTTAGTATAACTGGGTGCATCTACCCGTCTGCTTTACTGCAGAGTTGACTAATTAGGTCCACAGTTAAGCATTACTGGGTGTGTCCACACATGGGCATTTAATGGGCATTAGTTCAATTTGAGGCACATTAGAGGTGTGTACCTACAGGTGCACGCCCTTAATGTACCTTAAAAATGGCTATTATAGGCTAATCATGCCCAAGTTTGATGCTTGCATACAGCAAGTATCAAATGTAGGTCTGATTAGTTAAAGTGCATTAAGTCGCATGTAGATGCATTAACGTACATTAACGCAAGGACTTCAATGTGGGATCTGCCCAGTCATAAGAGGGCCAGCCAGAGCCTAGCCCCAGGGCTTCTGGTTGGCCACCTCTCCTCCTCCAGGGCTGGGCTGCTCTCTGGCAGCTCTTAGCTGCAGCCTATAAAAGCCTCTAGCCATTTTGTGCCTTGGGGCACACAGTACAGAGAGCCTAGAGGAACCAGTGCTCTCTGCAGGAGCTCACCAGGCCCCATGTGCCCTCCTGGACAGGACCAAGGCAGCCTCTGCCCATCCTTCCCCCTAGCTGGAGCTGCTCCTTGACTGCAGATGAGTGTTGCAAAGAGCTGCAGCCTGCAGCATCCCTTGCCCAACCCAGAGATTCCCCCCAGGGCTGCTGGCCCTGCTCTCTACGGCAGTAGGGCCAACACCTGCTCCCGGCTCCTGCTCAACCCCAGATCTATCTCTTTGCAGGCACTGTGGTGAAGCACCATTGCCACATGGTTCCCCATCCTTGGCCATGCTCCTGCCCTGGGTGCTGCAGGCAGCCCTCCAGGGCTGGCAGCACAGGGACAGCCACGTGGTGGCCCAGAGAGCTGGTCTGGGGAACACATCCAGCACATCATCCCTGTTGAGCTCCAGCCTCACCAGAGTGCCCACACCCATCCCAAGTGCCCAGGGCCCCAACTGGACCTGGGAAGAGGTCCATCCTTGTGGCACTCTGGGGTGGGATTGACATCCAGAGGCAGTTTGCGTGGGGTGGGTGCTTGAACGCCAATATTTATGAGGCCATTTCAACTGGGATGCATGTGTAAGGTATGGTAGTGCCATGTGAAGGCCAAGGTCTTATGGGCACAGTGGGTGGTTGTGACTGGTGATGGTGGGAGCCTGGTGGCAGTGGCAGGAGCCTGGTGGTGGTGGCAGGAACCCAGCAGCAGCAAGTGTGGAACTCCTGAGTGTGCGGGCCGGGAGCGATCCTGGGCCCTTTTTTCGCGCCGCGGGCTGTGGCCAGCAGCCCGGACACGCTGGGTCGGAGAAAGCAGGCGACACGCCAGGATTAGGCACGGACGCTTAGTGGTTGATTCAAGATTGTTTACTTACACCGTAGATGGTCGCGGTGTAGGCTGGACAGTTTCCCAGGT
>NW_005841856.1:2336215-2340315 GCF_000455745.1 Alligator sinensis | reverse complement strand
GGGGAGGAACCCACAAAAGCCTCTTATACGGCTAGCAAGCCAATCGCTAGCCACCACGTGGGAATAATTTAGACCTGACCAATAGTGGGGCACGAATTTAAATACAAATGGCAGGAACTCCTTGCAACGTGCATTTCTGTGCTGCAACGAAGAAATGCACCCTGCAAAGAAAGCTACAAACGGCGGGAAAATAATTCAGCGGTGCCAAAGCACACACAAACAAAAATCACACCCTTGGGTTGTGACACTGAGGAGCTCCTGTAAGTGCATTTAAGATACAGGTTCAGCATTCACGAATGTTTGAAACCAGCTTCTGGCTTCAGCATGGCTGTTAAGTGCTGACAGCCATGTCTGGAGGCTGGAGCTCCCTCCAGTGGCCACAGGGGCACATGGCAGGGCTGGACTGGACTGACCTGGGACTAAAGTTAGTCCCAAGTCCCACCATGTGTAGACACCTTCCGAAAAATGCTTAATGAGCATTAGCTTAATGCACATTAAATTTCAGCCCACTTAAATTCACATGTAGACGCATCCACTGTCTACACAAGCATCCCTATTACAGCAAAGTAAATTAATTAACGCTGCCATAGGACAGTACAGCCCAGGACAAGTACTATCCTTCAGCATAGTTATTTAGTGTTCCTAAATACATGCATAGATGGTGACTGGGGATGGCTGTGGCATAAGGGTGCTACAGTGCTGGGGCTGCTTGCTCGCTAGCCCCGCACTGTAGCAGCCTCATGCCCCAGCCAATCCCCTCACATCATGTTGAGCCCAGTCCCTGGGCTGGCAGGCTGAACTCCCAGGCCCCCTGCTGCATTCCCGGGCACACATGTAAACACTGTGCCTAGGAGCAATAAACCCCAGCACAAACTGCACCAGAGTTTATTGCTACATGCTAATTGCATATTTAGATGCACCCACTGTTTACTAACTATAGAGCAAATATCATATGTTTGAATTTTCAGTACTTCAATAGCTTCTTGGATGATTTATATGAATAGCTACCATGCAATTGCTTTTCTTAAATTTTAACTTAGTATCATGTTGAACGGTAATATGAGGTGCTAGCTAATCACATTGGCTTGAGTCAAACATCAGTCATTGCACAGAAATCTGTTTATTCACACCTTACTTCTGATCCATCTACAATAGTAAAATATATCCAGTCTACTGCAGATTTCCAGTTGTGTCAAGAAGTTTAACCTATTGATGCTAGAAATTTTGGAAATGTAGGATTAACTCACAATTTGAGACAGAATTGGAATCCTTATCCTCAGAGTAGTAGTGGGTGAATTCAATGTTATTCTTTTACGTTACAGAAGTTGTGGGGGGAAAAATAGAAATAAAAAAAAAGTTATAAAAGCTTTGATTTCTGACATTTAGTTAGATACAGAAAATTGTTCTGATACATCTAGAAACATCACAGTCACTTCTTCCATAACCTATGGCTTCTCAGTAATACATTACAAACTGGGAATAGAACCAGATCTTCGTATTCTAAAGAGCACAGGCGGCGCTCTCTGGATGGAATGGAGAACGTGTTGGCTCTGTTTGCAGTTTGAGCTTATTGGGCATTGTGAGCAGTTCTGAAAATCTTGAATCAGGTAATGACATTTGACAGGTCACAGGTTTTATTAGGTTGAATAGAGCAACAAGCATTGAATTTTGCTAAACAACCTCCTTTAGATTTGGAGAGTGAGAGAAATTGGGTTTAGTTGCTGGCCCCAACCCAAGAAAAGTGAAACATTTTAAAGGCAAAAACAGTGATGCCAAATAAGAAAATGACTAGGATCTGTTGAAGGAAGGAGTTGGGGAAAGTATGGACAGTAGAAGCTTTGTTATCTGGCATGAGTGGGGTAATGAGGGTGCTGGTTATCTAAAAATTCTGGTTATCTGTGTGTTATCCCTGCCCCAGCCAGATCCCTTTCCCCTCCTCCTACCCCTTCCCCCGCAGACTATCGGCAGCATCACTAACTCATGTAAACAACAGAAATACTTGATGCATATTCTGGATAGACTCAGCAAAGATTCTGGTTGCTAAAATGAGGATTTGTATTAGGCAATATTGGAAATTCTGGTTAATGGAGTATTCTGGTTAGTAAAATGCTAGTTAACACAGCTTTTGCTGTAATTATTTTGTGAGGAAAGCAATACATTTCATTAGGATTTGCCTGGATTTCATGTTAACTTAAAGCTGTAAGGAAAGGACAGACTACCAGTGTGAACCTGAATTGAACTAACCTCCTTCACTGAGTTTTGCAATAGCTATATAGAAAAGACTGGTATGTTTTACATAAAGCTAGAGACCATTCACCCTACAGTTACCTAAACACAAACACCCAGCAGAAGGAAACACTTTCCCATACTGCCTGCACTCTTGCCAAGCAGAAATATACTCCTAGAATGTGCATAAAAATTATGGAGCATGACTGACAGAATACACAAGAAAGATGCTTTCTTTTCCCCTAGGTGTTCTAAATAATAAAGGTATTATTTTGAAGTTGGAAATTCTGCTTTGATCTACCTTTTTAACTATAGAGAATATAAAATAGACACCATATTATCAGATAGGAAAAAAAAATAATCAGGGAAAACTGGGGTGGGGGGAAGATTTTGGTTATAACTAGGCTAGGGAAGAACACACAGAACCACGAAGATACATATGCGAGAGCATCTTCCTTCCACCTTCTGTATTTTATAGCTGTTACTTATTGTGTCATGTTTGCCATGAACTTGTTCAAAGGAAATAATGCTATTCTGGTTTATCATTACCTTGAGCCCTTTATAGTAGTAAAGGGGATACTAAATGCTACTATTCTGGGTGGGTAAAATTTTACATCCATTTTTCACCATTATAAATGACTTGCTGCTGAAAAAAAGACTGTGACTCAGCCTTAGTGTGCACTGTATTTGTCTGGCAGACCCCCTAGCAGTGTCTGCTACAAGTAAATAATAATATGAGACAGCTTTAATATCTTTTGGAACATGCATAACTGCAAATGAGAAAATAAAGCCAGTAAACCAGGTTTTTTAATTTTGTTTTGGATGAACCCTTAATTTTGAACACTCAGAGAATAAATATTATCACAAATATTTGAATACCAGGAGTTTTCAAATTAAATACCAGGGTACAAATTAAATATGAACTTAAGTCAAATAGGATCCAGTACTTTTCCCACTGATGTCAGCAGCAAATTTTAGTAACTTCAGTAGAAGCAGAATTAGGCCTATAGAGACACTACTCAATCTTGATAAGCAATAATACACACTGTAACTTGTGTCTTCACCATGAATAGCATTAGCTAAGTAGATGAAGATATGATAAGAAAAGTGAAGTTGTTAAAAAATGAAAGACAGATAAATCATTTATAATTGCCAGCTAGAATTTTGTATCATCGCTGTGGCCTTTATTAGTCAATTAACATTTCTAACAATAAGACTGACGTTTAAGATAAAAATCACATTTGGCTTTACCAGATCTAACACTTGTGTCACACGACATAACTCTAAACTACTACTATTCATCTTTCAGTTATTTAAATACTCTTAATTCTTTGCCTTCCTTCCACTGACCTGACAGTGCAAGTTACTTGCCTATCACCTAACTGTTAAATGTATTCCCCCTACTAGAAATTATTTATTACAGTGGCACATGGTATATCATCTATTATCTCCAAGTGAAAGAATATGATCTACCCAACATGTTCTCCCTTCCCTTTAATCTTTCTGTTGAAAGCTCCTACATCTCCCTGCAGATTACTATGAGGAATGATTGAAACATTTCTTTTAGGTTGATGATTTCTTTTCTCCATACATTGAATGCATGGGAGCATTTTACTTGTCTCCATAGCTGCACAATGCTGAAAGTTAATCGCATAAACTATTTCTTCAGACATAATGATAAGAGCTAAGTTACCAAAGTGCCAACAATGCTTGCACATGCAACCAGGCCAAGTTCATTAAGTAATTTTCACCAGGGATATTTGATATATATATTAGATATTGGACTACTTCTAAAATAGCCATATTAAGCTGAATAGTCCCAGTGGGATGTCATGTCTAACATCAGCTATTCATACAGATCAGAGTCCTGCTGA
>NW_005841856.1:2334634-2336184 GCF_000455745.1 Alligator sinensis | reverse complement strand
ATGGTATTTAAAAGTTTGTTTTTGGGAATTGGCTTATAGGGGGGTGTGTGTGTGTGCGCGCGTGCGTGCATGCGTACACACACACACTCTATATCTATATATGCATTAGAATGGTTTAGGATGGGCAGCTGGGGTTAATTTATCTCTAAAAGTCTAGGTCTCTCACAGTTTTCCAAGCCATTAGAAGCAGACAGGCTGTTTAACACAACAAGGCCAATGGATACACACAGCCTGGGAAAGTGGGGACATGTACCATACTGGCCCATAACATGCGGTAAGGTGGTATCAACTTGCAAGGCCCCAGATCAGGGTGCTGGAGTTTTTCAGTTTTGGGGGAACAGACCCAATTACAAGGACACTGGTAAAGCCACAAATTAGGATGTGGGCATGCGATTTGTTTATGAAAGTGGAACTTTTGCTGACAACACAGAATGTTGTCACAGTTTGATGAACACAGAGTCTAATCAGCAATAGCCACAGATGAAGAGTCATCAGGAGAGAAGGAGAATACAAAAGAAGGACTTTGAAACAGCAAAGGGTCTTCCTCCTCATCCTCTTTCTCCTCATCCTCCTCCCCGGGAGGGTCCCTCATCCCTGGGAGGGTTCCCTGAGACCTCTATGGACAGAGGGTACACCACCAGGCCGTCTCATCCATCCGCCTGGAGGGGGGTGTGGTCTTCGGCATCCCACCTCCAGGTTGCTGCCATCTGCCACCTAAGAGAGAGCCTTCAGGGTGAAGCCTGCATCCTGGCCACACATTTCTTGACTCTGATAACAGCCCTAGGATAAAGTAGATATATAGAACTGCTGGATTGTTTGTATTGTTTCTTTTCTGTTTTCACTATGTATCAATAACATTGCCTATTATCAAATGGAAGGGTTATGGTCAATCTGAGGGTGGGTCCTCTGCCCCCCTCCCCAAAGATGATATCTGGATCCTAAATCCAGAGCCAACAGTAAAGGCCTGCATTTTTCTATGGTTTATGAAGGCAGCTTGTTATACTGATGTTTTTCTCCAACACTGGACTTTGCCGTTAACCAAGGTCTAGCTTTTTCCAAAGCTGCTCAGAGCCTTAAATCATGCTCTTCTTCCATTCCTGCCACACCTCAAAACAAAATGCCATCTAAATCAATTTTAATACTGTCTCTAACTTCCAAAATATTGTACATTTTTTTCAGGTGCACAACAAAATCCAACAGCAATCTGTGGAAATTTTCATTCAAAGGGGGCGTTTAATATGAATTCTCACATTTTTCTGTTTTTCTAAAAACATTTGTCAGAATCCTGTTGTTACACAAAGTGCAGAAATGCTTTCCAAGATCATCCATCTCTCCCAAACTTTCAGCTACTTTACGTATGAGGAAATGTTCCTTATAAGAAGAGCATTGGCTGTACTGAGCACTGTTTTAATGGTGTGCACCTAACCTATTGTGCCATATATAATATTTCACAAAAGAAAAATTAAAACAAAGAAACTAGGCAGTTACAGAAACATAAGGGATGTGTCCTATAGTTTTTTTTCTGGAATTTATGTGGATTTTATTTTCTC
>NW_005841856.1:2325395-2334603 GCF_000455745.1 Alligator sinensis | reverse complement strand
GAATGCCGAAGCTTGATTATTTCCATTAATTTATGGATATCTATATTTTGGTTTGTGAACAAGGAAACTGCTAAGGTTATCATGGACAGATTTTTCCAGTCTTATTTATACAAAGCCCGCATCATCCACAATTCATCCTAAAGCATACCAAGTTCATGTTCAAAATGCTTTCTAAGTGCAAACGTGTGACTGCAGTATTCATGACAAAAGTTTCTATGTTAGTTAAGTTTATATTCTCCCTGATGTTGATCTCCCCAGTCACCAAAGCACTTCACTAATTAGGTCCCAAATGCTTATAGTAACCAAAATAACATAGCTATCTAAAGCATGGTTCATCATTTTTATGATACAAATCATGATCTACAGTGTTATATATCTGAATCTAAAGTATATAGTGAATATGAACAGGCATTAAAAACAAATACAAAAGCCATATACAAGTCAAACACTAAACAGTTTTGGGGAAATACTAACCTAATTTAATTTTCTGGTAACTTTTCAAAACAACCAAGCATTTTTAGCATTTTCATAGCACCAGCAAATTTATGAGCTTAAAATATAAGGGATTAAATTAACCAGCATACTTGTGAAGTCAATAAGCATTAGCCACACTTCACAGATTGAAAAACGGAGGGAAAATGCACTGAAAAAAATCAAAGTGAATAGCAGAACCAAAACCAGAGTCCTGATTTCAAACGTATTCTTTTTAAGCAATGGTACAAAATTGTTATATCAGTGGGATCACAATACTGAATAGTTAATTTTGTTACAGCTCTGCTTGCATAGATTAGCTGATCTCATTTGTATTCTGATGTCTGGAGTAGACACACATTTCTCCAAAACTTGATATTTCCACAGCTCAGCATCTGGTTACTCAGTGAGAAAAATAAAGTGATGAAGGTTAGAACATCCCTAGGAGGATCAGCAACATCTGCTGAAGTGAGATGGATATGTGGCCCAGGTGAGAATTCACAAGGTGCCCTATTATAAATAACAAGGCACCTTCCTAAGCTAATTATTTACACTGGCTTTTTTTCCCTGGTGATACTTTTTATGTATTATGGAATGATATCTCATTGTACACAGAAAAAACAAGATCAAGGAAATAGCAGAGACCTTTAGAAAAAAAAGCAGGTAACTGAGGAAAATGGAAGAACTGTAGGAGTATATTTTGAGGAATGTTAAGAAGAGAGACTATAAACAATGAGAGAGACTTGAATGCATCTCCAAGGACATATCTTTACAATAATGTGGGCCACACATAGACACTCAATGTTGGAAGAACCCAGGAACAACCAGGTTTAAAAATCGCTCCTCAAAGGTTTGTTCTAGGAGACTGACCATCTGCACGCTATTCCCTGGCTTAACTCCTCCTGGTGACTGGAATTCCTCCTGCTTTGCCACACTACTATCTCTGCTCAGCTCCCAGGCACTTGAAGCCAAGTGCAGGAAGTACAGATCCTGCCTACTTCCATTTGCCCCAGCCTCCTGCTCAGTTAAGTAGTGTGGGCAGTGAGTTGGACTTGCAAGACTGGCTTTTGGCCCTGCCAGTTTCCCCTTGCCTTCCTGTGCTGCTCGGGGGGTGGAGACTGAAAAGCAGGTGTGGTCACAGCCAGGTTTGCAAACCTCACTTTCAGCCATACAGACTTCCACTTGTGCCTTCCACCCCTCGCCCCACACCTCCTCCCGCATTACTCAGCTGAAGCAGCGATTTAAAAGCTGGAGGGGCTGGAAGCCAGGTGTGAGGTGACTGTCCCCAAGCCGGGGTCCTAGCCCTTGATAGCTTCTCTTTGCCATGCAGCTAGTCTGGAACAGAGAAGGTTGAGGTAGATCCCACATAAGTCTGGGTCAGCCTGAAGAAGTGTTAGGTAAGGCAGGCTGCCATGTCCCTATGGCAAGTCTTCTGGACCCCTGTTATAGCAACTGAGTGCTCTCTTGCCTCTTCCCCCTCCCCTCTTACCACCTTCTACTCTTTTGGGTCAGCTAGGGATGAAAGGAGAGGAGGGTATTCTGCTGGGGAGAACCAGGAAGGTTCTCAACATGGGAAAATTCACCCCTCCTGCAAGTCAACTAATGGGTGGGATGGGAAGGGGGGTGGAGCATGGGCATTCTCCTGTATGGGAACCGGTCTGTGGCAACTACATCTTTTCAGCAGCTGCCAACTGCCACTTAACAGCTTGCACCCTTCCCAGGCAGGGAAGAGGACAAACTGGATGCAATTAATGCACAGAAAGTTTACTGATCAGTAAAATCCTGTGCAGTAAGCTTTTTGTGAGAGCATGTCTACACATGCACTGTTCAGGAGTAAATTTGCTCCTGACAGGAGCAGTTCAGGGCAGGGATACTCCTGCCTTACTCTCCTGCCATATGGCAGCTAGGGGGAGCTCCAGGCTTCTCAGGTGCCAGCCCCAGGCTGGCAGAGGACAACAGGGTCAGGCCTGGGCTGCAAGGGAAAAGCTATTTCACAGCCCCAGGCCCTGGGGCTGGGAAAGTGTCCCCTCTCCCACAGCTGTTTCCCAGCCCCCTTCTGATCTGCTGATCATGGCAGAGGACTGAAACACTGTCCCCTTCCCCACAGATGTTTCCCATTCCTCTGCCCAAATCTGACAATTGGGGCAGGGAGCTGGGGAACAGCTGAAGGGCAATGGACAATTTCCCAGGCCCCTGCCCTAATCAGCTGGTGGAGCAGCTGACAGTGAGCCCCTGTCTGTGCAGGGAAGTCCCACCCAGTTGGGGGCTCACTGCCAGCTTCCCCACCAGCAGGACAGCTCCCAGCCAGCCCCTAGCTGAGTGGGGAAGCAAGAACTCCTCAATCCTGAAGCTGCTCAGCTCCATGCTCCTGTGGGCAGCTGAAGTCCCTGCAACATTGGTAATGGGGGGTGGGTGCAGCGAGGGACCTGGCCTCCATGCTGATCGTCTCTTGGCTCCTGGAGAAGTCCTGAGCTGAGCAGCACCAGAACTGACATACCTGCTGGTATGGCTGACCAGGAGCAAATTTTCTCCCAGTCAGAGTCTACACAAGCCATACTGTGCAGTAACTACTGTGCAATTAGTTTAGTACCTGTATTTACAGCATGTCAGAGCAAACTTGATTAAGTGAGTCTGCCAGAGAGTGGTAATTACTGTGCTCCAGCAGACTCCAGCATCTTGTTTATCAGCGTCCCTGCACTGAAAAATAGCAGGGATCCCTGCTGCCATTTTTCAGCATGGGGACACTAATACACGAGATGGTCTGGGCACTTTAAATAGAGCAGCTTTTGGAGCTGCTCCAATTAAAGCACCCCTCCCACTTCTGAAACATGTTCAAGTGCCCTTAATCTACTGCACAGTAAAGCATCCCATATAGACACACCCAATGTTAATTAATGAGTTCCTCAAAGGGCCCTCTAGTGCCCTCTGGCTGGAAAGCTTGCCTGTTTGTCAAGAAACTTCACTGCAGCAATAGCTCCAGGGCTATTTTTCTACCAGAAGACATTTATTTCAGTAGAAATGAACATCTGTACATAGCCATCATCTCTTTCCAGAAACCATACAATGAGGGAAGAGTTTTAAGCAATGTCATAATTTTTCATCATAATAAATGAGCAGAACATTATTCATACAAGCTTCATTACCTGTTATCTGGACATTATAGCTGGCAGCCCACAGGATGAAAGTGTTTTATGAAAGTGATATATTACTTTTACTATCTATACTACTGAATTCTGCCAGCAGAGATCAAGTTGGGTCCAGGTCTTAACAGGTTTAGTTTAGAGCCGGGTGTAACAACCATTTATTGAAACAGGGTGCGCCCGCCCAAAGGGGAGGCAGATGATCTACAATAAAAAAGAATAAGGAATGAAAGGGTATTCCCTCACCAGACATAACCCTAACCTTTAGTTCTGTTACCAAAGTCTAAATAGAAAAGTTCTGGAAATTTTAGAAATGCTGGTTTCCATGCTAGCACCATTATACACAGCACTGGCTTCCATGAAAACTGGGGCAGCGTTAGTGAAATGATTCCTTCGAGGACACACTTCAACGTTAAATGGACTCTTTCTGAGGAAAGCTTTGTATATACAGATAGCATATGTGAAACTATCTTATTGTCCCCAAACATGCACTACAAAGTAGAGCCCAGCTGTTCATTCATTTCAGACACAGCACTGATCTGAGCTTATGTAAGGTTATGTTTCCAAAGCAATTTCACAAGGAAAAGATCTAGGGACACTCACTCTAAAATCAAAGTGGAGGTTCTGTTCTATGGGAATGTGGACTATATTGCCAAGGAGTTCAAAGACCCCTTCAATCCATGTGAAATACATTTCAATGGCAAACTTCATTTCCATAAGAAAGATCTGTTTTCAAGAAAATGCACATGAAGCTGCATTCTCAAGATTGAAAGACTATATCTATGGAGTCTAAGTTATCAATTTGCACATGCATTCTAGACTCTGGTACATGTGAGAATGGGGCTCAAACTTTTTGAAAATATGGGTATTAATTGCAAATTTTCAGGAATGCATGGACCATAAACTGATCTCCACATCGAAGGATATTATTGCAAGTACCAGGCTTTATTGTTGCTTCATTTCCTTTCACATTGCCATGACTGCATCAGTTACTTGGCCTACCAGCCAGCTCTGAGTGACAGAATAAAAGACAAGTGAAGTTTTACTGAAGCAGTAAATATTCTATACAATATTGGAGTAAGAAACTAGTCACATCTGAGGAAGATTTACATTTATAGTAAATGTAAATGAACTGTCCAAGAAAATGAAAAATATAGATGTCTCCATAATTTACTAGCAGACCACCTTGAAAAGTTTTAGCATACCCTGAAGTGATTACCAAGATAGCCCTGCAGATGATAGGGGTTTTGCATTTGCTGGAGATATTGCTTTCTACCTAGAATAAATAATGTAATCTAAGAGGCCATTCTCATTATGTTAAAAATATGCAGAATAAGACAGAACTGACAAACTAGGAGAGGATAGCCTTATGAGAAGGAGAACATTAATTAATATCTAAATAGCAGGGTTGATTGCAAGAAAGATTATTGATTTAATTACTTACAATATGTGCTACTAGTTCCCCTACCTCCAAAAAGGAATAAAATTCTGAAGTGAAATATGTAATTAGAGAGATACCTGCTGATACTCCTCTCATTGTTGCAGTCTCCATTAAATGAACTCCTTTTTTGAGATACTTGTAACTTTGTTAAAATGAAATTTATTCCAGCTAATACTTAGGCCTATATGCTATCTTAGTTCTGCGTGTGCAATTTCCACCGATATCAACGGGCATTTATCTGTGACAAAGGAGTGTGCACAGTATGAAAGATCACTGCATGAGAATCTCAGCCACAGAGCATATTTTTAGATATAGGGAAAAAAAGATTTTTGGATCAGCTTACTTTGATTTTAAGTTTAAAATTGTACGCCATGTTATCTATGATACAGTCCCACACAACATGTTGGGGACAATTAGCTTGTCTTGATTGTTTAGATTCACAGAGAGTTATCCAAGACTTCTCTAGTTTCAAATTTGGTCAAGTAACACTGCCCTGAGCTTTGTTAATACATGGAAGAACAAAAGAAAGAAACAAACAAACAAAAATAAATTGATTAAAAACTGAATTAATGATCAAGTTTCACCTGACTTGGTTTAAAAAAAAAATGCATGAATCAAGTCTTCTTGTCCTAACTTGAAAGGTCACTTTTACCCATGATTTCTAAGGTCATGGACAGGCACTGCTTTTCTAGTGAGAAATGCACTGCAAAAAGAGGCAGTGAGGCCATTCAAGCCATTTGTCATGGAAAAAAACTCAGTGGTTAGCTCTTTCTAACTGCAACTTCTTGGCAGCATGGTAATTTCTAGTGCCATATGTAATGTGTACAGTTATGCAGCATGCCACAGGTCATGACTCAGTCCTCTAGTAACCCAGATCTTACAAGCAGAAAAAACACCATAGCCAGAGTGAAGAGAAGACCCATCAGTCTCCCTGGAAGCAGAGACTGTAGGGTGGTGCCATGGGTAAGATCTGCACATGCTTAATGCAGTAACTGACTGCTGTAAGTTCACAAAGGCCATAGCTGGGGTAATAGGGAGCCCATACAGACTGCCTCCTGAAGTGGGGCTAGCATCACATCCTCTGCCTTGCTGCTGGGTTGTTGAAGCAGGTGAATCATGATGCCAATAGATGCTGTCTACCTAAGGACACCTCCTGAACTCCCAGTTTGGACTTTCCTATGACAAACTTGAGACCACATGTCCAGATCCTCAATCACATCCTCATGGCTGTACACAGGGCTATGCATCAGTACACATAGGAGCCGAATGAGCTCTTTGACTAAATGGTATCAGGCTTTGACTCTGTGCCAGAACTGCAATACGCACTGGGTCTTCTAGCACTGCTGGATCAGGAGCTACAGGACATGAAAGCAGCTGGGATCCATTGTGGCCTGGAAGTGAAACAATGAGAATTTAGCAGTGTAAATGTAGGTGCACCGTGACTCTGTACTCCCAACATGAGAGAGAGATGAGGGGGTCTTCATTTCTAACGAGTGTGGCTGCCTGGGAAGCCAGCCCTTTCCTCTGTGCTCAGGTGTCCTGGGGAGCCTCCAGAGATGGGTGCTCTTGCAAGGCATACTAGGATCACTGCATACCAGACTCTTGGGTGTGGGTTGCTGGCAATACATATTCTTGTCATACTCTGTGGCACTCTAGTTGACTGGACACTTGCATGGCAGTACACTTATTTGAAGTTACATTTTTGCAGTGAGGCAAAATTTCTCAGAAATCTTTAGTGCTTCAAATGAATGCCCATCCTCCAAGACACCTAGTCCAAGAACTGTTGCACACCTCTCTTGAGAAAGCATCATGTTCAAAGTTAGGACACTGGCATTTTAAAGAAGCAGGGAAATGATGGGCTCTGGACTCTATTAATGTTCCTCTTGTATTATATTTGTTAAAATATAAAAGAAAACATAATTTTATTACTCTGAAGTGTTAAGTCATCCTTCAAAGGTGCAAAACTCTAGGAACCAAATATTTCTGACACTTTAACCTCCACTTACCCCTTGGTTTTTGCTCATAATCATGCAATTCAGCTTTTGGTTTTCATCTTGACATGCAGCTGCAAAAGTTGCATGCATACAATAACTTACAGGGGGAGGAGAGAGAATCACCTCTGCTGTTTCCCAAGGTTGTGCCCTATTCTCAATCGGATGGGATGGATACACAGGAGGGGGTGCTGTGAGAGGGATGTCAGAATTTTGAGCAAATCCCTCTTTCCTCTATAGAGTTAGCCCAAGCCCAAAGTTTTTAACTATATACAATTTTTTAATTTATAATATATGTAATCATAAAACTAAATATCATATACATATATTTACACAGTGAACATTAACCAATAACCAAGGTCAACCCCTAAATAACACTATTTACCCATCACAATAAAACAATTTCAGCAGCGTCACACAATACATTTAAATTACAAAATATAAGGTGTAAACAGGACCAATCTTAATAACATTTATTCCTTAATATAGTCCCTGACCCATGGCAAGGGATAGTCCTCCTTCCAATGGGGTCCCTTGGGGGGTATCCAGGAAGCACCAGGGGCCCCTCTCCTTAGGGCCTTGACTATGCGGGGGGGGGGGGGGGGGGGTGTGGCTGGGGGGGGGGGGGGGGGGCTGCTCACCCAGCCCCTTCTCTGGGTTTGCCCACCCCAAACGTCTTTCCCGTGTGGGACCCAAAGGCCCAATGACTCATGCTCCCTCAGGTGGTGGTGGTCAGGGCACAGCTCGATGTGGTCTCCTCTGCTAGAGTGCCTCTCCAGGCCTCTCCTGCACTGCTGGGCACCTCCCCACCAAGTGCCCTGATCTGGGCACCGAGGACTCGGCTCCTCTCAGTTACTGCATCACCACTGCTGGCTTCTGGGTCTCACACTGCAGTACTATTTTCCCATGCCTTGGCTCAGCACTGAGGGCCCTTTTAACACAGGCTGGGCCCTTCAGGCTCCATCTATCCATCTGTCCTCACACTGGGTAGCTAACCCAAGCAGCCTCCGCTGCTCCCTGGCTCCCAAGGCTCAGCAGCATGCACTGCCACATGCACTGTGGGACCTAGCTGCTTGCCGGAAGATGGGACCTGAGCCGCCTCACTGCGTCCCCCAAAGCCCTTGCCCCATGCGATGCTCCATGCACCGTGTGGCCCGCTGGCCCTGCCAGGGTTGCAGGCTCGAGCTGCCCTTGCAGCTCCCAAAGCCTGGACTCCATGCACTGAACAGTGCACCGTGATGGGCCCGAGCAGTCTCACGCCGCTCCCAGGGCCAGGTTTTCCCACACTGTCAACAGCCCGAGTGGTCTTCTACTGCTCCCAAGGCTGCTTCTCCACTGGCAGCTCCAGGAGCCTTGGGCCTATTGCCCGGTGGGGGAGGGCTCCCCAGCTTTTCTTGCCTCCGCTCTTCTTGAATCCCTCGCTGCATCTGACCCTTGTTCTGGGCATACAGCTCCTTTTATATGCTCCAGGGCTCTGCCCCTGAAGTCTTCTGGACCTGACAATTTAAAGCTTTCAATCAGGTCCAGGGGAGCTCTTCTCCCCATCCCCGCAGGAAAGGGGCATGCTTTTATTTTGCCTGCTGCCTCCTGATTGGTGAATGGGCTCCACCAATCAAAACAGCAGGATCTCAAGCCTGGGATTCAACTCAAGCTCTGAAAGGTGAGTCTGCTACATATACTTGATGATGTAGTCTCTGGGCAGCTAGCTGATGCCACACAGGCAAGGGAGGCAGTGGTCATGGGAGATCTAAACTATCCAGATATCTGCTGGGAGGAGCAGACAGCCAAAACAAGCCACTCATGGAGGTTCTTACACTGTGTGCAGGACCTCCACCTAAGCCAGGTGGTGTCTAGTCCCACCAGGGGTAGCACCTTGCTTAACCTGGTCTTAGCAACAGGGGATGATCTCATGGGGAATATGCAAGTTCATGGTAGCCTGGGAGATAGTGACCTCACTTTCTCAAGTTCACTATCCAGTGAAGGGTGGGTAAAGTAACTAGTGGGGCTAAGGTGTTGGACTTCAGAAGGGCCAACTTTAGCAAGCTTAGAAGGCTAGTTAGTGAGGGGATCCAACTCAAGAACATAGAGCATATGGGGATCCAGGAGGATTGGAGGTATCTAAAGGGAGTGATCCTTGGGGCTCAAAAGGAGTCTATCCCATTACA
>NW_005841856.1:2324582-2325247 GCF_000455745.1 Alligator sinensis | reverse complement strand
ATCAGTTAGACAGGCCAAGGTGGGGCTTGAGCTCAGGCTGGCTTCAACAATCAAGGACAATAAAAAGTCCTTCTTCAGGTATATAGCGGGCAAAAGGAAAGCTCAGAGCAACATAGGGCCCCTGCAGGACAAATCAGGACAGTTGGTGGTTGACGCGGGGAAAAAAGCAGAGCTCTTCAATGAGTTCTTCACTTGAGTATTTCTATGTACCGACCAAGGCAATTCCCCCAACCTCGATCATTGATGGATGTCCACATGGCACCAATCTGCCTACGGTTAGTTCTGAAATAGTTAAGGAGCTCCTGGAGGAGCTGGATGGGTACAAGTCAGCAGGCCTGGATGACCTCCATCCACAGCTGCTGAAAGAATTGGCCAGTCTCATAGCTGAGCAGCTGGCAAAGCTGTTCGAGCACTCATGGTGCTCCGGCCAGGTCCCTGAGGACTGGAGAAGGGCCAATGTGGTGCCCATTTTTAAGAAAGGGAGAAGGGATGAGCCAGGTAACTTCAGGTCAGTTAGTCTTACCTCTATCCCTGGGAAAATGCTAGAGAAAATAATCAAAGAACACATTTGTGCCAGCCCAGCAGGGGAAACGATGCAGAGGGGAAACCAGCACGGGTTTGTAACAGGTAGATCCTGCCTGACAAACCTTGTAGCCTTCTATGAC
>NW_005841856.1:2321764-2324052 GCF_000455745.1 Alligator sinensis | reverse complement strand
CTCCCCCTCTATGCAGCACTGGTCAGGCTGCAGTTGGAGTACTGTGTCCAGTTCTGGGCACCGCACTTCAAGAGGGACACAGGGAATCTCGAGAGGGTCCAGAGGAGGGCCACTCACATGATTAGTGGCCTTCATGATAGACCCTACAGGGGGAGGTTGAGAGTGCTGAATCTCTTCAGCCTTCACAAGGCGGAGGGGAGATCTTGAGGCCGCCTATAAATTTATCAGGGGAGGTCAACAGGGAATAGGGGAAGTGCTGTTTACTAAGGCACCCCAGGGAGTGACTAGAAATAATGGATGTAAACTAGTTGAGAGTGGATTTAGGTTAGATATTAGGAAGACATTTTTCACAGTAAGGGTGACCAGGATCTGGAATGGGCTTCCAAGAGAGGTGGTGCTATCACCTAGCTTGGAGGTCTTCAAGAGGAGGTTAGATAGGCACCTGGCTGGGGTCATCTGACCTCTGTCCTCTTTCCTACCAGGGGCAGGGGGTCGGACATGATGATCCATTGCGGTCCCTTCTGACTCTACAGTCTATGAATCTCGTGTTACACTACATTGTAGCCACTCTAGGCTACACCTTAATGTAAACACCCCACCTTCCCCCATATCCCAGATTGGACCCACTGACCCACCTACCCTCCCCAGCACCCAAGCTCCCTGCCCCCTTCCTCTCCCTGCTTACTTGTGGCTACCTGTGCTTTGTCCTGGGGGAGCAGGAAGGGAAGAGAAGGGCTAACCTGCCTGGCCAGCACTGCTCTCTGGGCCAGAAGAGCAGCAGCCCAGAAGCAGTGGTGGCCAGGCAGGCAGATTAACCTTTCCCTCCCTGATTCCCTGGGACAGAAAGCACAGGTAGCCACAAGTAATTCTTAAGGGCAGGGTGGGGGAAGGCATGGAGGAGCCAGGGGAGCAGTGGGGGGAAGCGCAGAATTGAAGGGAGGGGTGGGATTCTTACCTTACAGTCCTCCAGGCCCCTGCTGGCCTGAAGTGTGACTGCTCCAAACTTCAGCTAGCACTAACACTGATTAACATTTTGGGGTCTCACAATGTAATGTATAATAAGGCCCTAAGAGAACTGGCCTAAGTCTGCTTCCTTGGAGGTCAAAAGTAGTTTCATCTTGGATCAGAGGTAGACCTGTAGATCTCAGATGCTGGCCTGTGCTGGGTAATCTCTATCATAACTTCTTATTCACATGTGGGCATGACTAGAGGCCGTGAAGTTTCCAGAAAGCCTGAACGTCTACCCTCAATTACATCATGACCCAATTGCATTCATTAAGATGCTTGGAGCCTGTGCATCCCACCACAGTGATGTGATCACAGTGGTGGGAGAAAGATGATAATGAAAGATGTGGTGAGAGTAAGTATGAGTGGTCCAGCTATGATGGACAAGTAACTGACAGAGTGATTCAATTGACAATTAGTTGAAAGATATGATTGACAGGTGGCATGATATAGTCAGCATAAAACCTGCATGAGCCATCACCTCAGCCTGTGATTGGATTTTGGGCATGTGACTGGGTGCAATTAGAATTGTATGAGTGTGCATGTGACTGGACTGTCTGGATTGGCCTGGAGCGTGTGTGCACATAGGTGAGCACAATTGGGTGCGGTTGATTGTAGAGCAGTGTCTGACTGAAAACATAGGATGCTTGTATGAGCCAAAGAACTACCTACCTGTGGGATCATGACATATGAGAGCATACCAGCTTGGTAGGGCTGTGTGAGGCTTTGGGTGGCAATTCAATTCAGAGGTAATTCGGCATGATTCTCTGAATCTGAATCAAATTGGAGTCCAATTTAAAGGTCCAAATCGATTCAAAGCTCTCTGAATCTTCAGAAAAGATGCAAAGGCCTTGATGATTTGGGCAGCCCTGGTGGCTGGAGCAGGGAGCTGCAGCTGACTCTGAGCTGGTATGTACCAGGGTCAGGGGAGGGGGGGATGGGTGAGTGGGGAGGGGAGCATGGGGGGACCCCTACCGCCCCCCCCATGCTCCCCACTCCCCCAGCACTCCAATCCTCCAGCCCTTTAAGAAAAAAAACCAAGAAAAGCCCCAGGACTCACCACTCCTGCAGTGGCCTTGGGACTTTCAGGAGATCATGCAGAGCCCCCGACATGGCACAGGACAGTGGGGATCGCCCCCCACTGGCAGAAGCAGAGAGTCTGGGATTTGGGGTTTTTTTTCCCCTTGAAGGGCCGGAGCTGACCTGGGCAGAGCACCGGGGGGGGGGAGGGGGGCTGGGAGGGTCATGCCGAGCCCCCCCCCCCCCCCCCCCCCCCAGGGGCC
>NW_005841856.1:2311333-2321592 GCF_000455745.1 Alligator sinensis | reverse complement strand
TTTTTTAAACAAATGCTGGGAGCTGGGGCAGGCAGGGTAGCCATTGCTGGGCTAGGAGAGTGGGCAGGGGATGGGTCTGACCTGGCCGATTCAGAGATTTGGCAGCAGCCAAATGTCCAAATCAGATTCAGCTGAATCAATTCGGAACAGTGATTCCAATCACTGAATTGAATTGCTGTCCCCCAAATAGGCCGAATCCAAAGCAAATACTAGCCACTTTGCACAGGCCACTCCTTGGTCTCCCTGCTCGGTCACATAGGAAGGGTAAAGTATTACCCATCCTTGTAACTGAGGTGCCCAGTACCCAGTGTAGAGGGGAAAAGCATAAAATCCTCAGAGAGTAACAGAGGCTGAAAGCTCTTCTTTGCACTAGGTCTTGATGCTCTGGGTCGTGACATGGTGGTAGTGTTAGATTCTTCTCTGTAAATATTGTACATACTCATTTGTTTTCTGTAGTCAATTTTTTGTTACCATGATTGATGTTGTAGAACTTGTTTTAATACACACTTTGATTAACTTTATTCCTGAGTCATGTGTTTATTGGTATACTTGCCTTCCGGGGGGGGGACTAGGCTGCAGGTCAGTACATGGAGAAGAAACCCTTTTTGGCCCACCCAAATAAATAAGCTGACAGGTTAAAACAAGCCTAACAACCCTCTCTATTCTTTAATATAGAGACCCTGCTGGCCTCCTTTGAGACCGAGCGCTTTACAAAATCCCACCTGCATCTCCTTTCAGTTTTGTAGGGGAAACAATCCAGGTCCAATCCTGCCCTGAGCTATTAGGCACTTAACTGAAGTAAAAAAACAAAACAAAACAAAAAAAACCTAAGGAGAATCTTATTTCACTCTATTCACATCCCTGAAAATCCAACACCTCACCTAAGCTGAATATTAGTGAACAGTGTGCCCCTCTTGTGAAACTGGGCTGTGTTAGTAGGAGTGTTGCCAGCAGACTTAGGGAAGTGATTGTTCCCCTCGATTCAGCACTGGTGAGGTCACATCTAGAGTACTGTGTTCAGTTTTGGGCTCCCTACTACAGAAATGATGTGGACAAATGGGAGGGAGTCCACTGGAGGGCAATTCAAAAGGTTAGAGGGTGGGGCACGTGGCTTATGAGGACAGGCTGGGGGAACTGGGTTTATTTAGTCTGGAGAAGAGAAGACTAAGGAGGGATTTAATTGCAGCCTTTGACTACCTGAAAGGTGGTTCCAAAGAAGATGGAGCTGGACTGTTCTCAGTGGTGGCAGATGACAAAACAAGGAGCAATGGTCTCAAGTTGCAGCAAGGGAAGTTTAAGTTAGATATTAAAAATATATACATCTTACTAGGAAGCACTGGAACAGGCTATCCAGAGAGGTGGTGGAATCTCCATCCTTAGTAGTTTAAGACCCGGCTGAACAAAACCTTGGCTGGGATGATGTAGTTGGGAATGGTCATGTTTAAGCAGCAGGTTGGACTAGATGACCTCCTGAGGTCCTTCCAACCCTAACTTTATATGATTCTATGTTTATAATACACTTATCTTACCATTGAAACTAAGATTAAAAAAATCACTGAGGAGGAAAAGGAGGCCTATCCACCTTTTGTAATAACAGTTTTTCAGGGATTTAAGCAAAGTAAAATAGGATCACAGATAGGTACCGTATTTTCATGCATATATCCCGCAGGGTATACTCAATTTTACAAAAAAAAGGATGGGTGCGAGCTATACGAGGGTGCATGCTATGGACAGACTATTTTTCGAAAGGGGGCCGCCACAAGGGCCGGGGCGGGCCGGGCTGCACTGCCTCCCCGCTGGGCCCGGGCAGGCCAGGCTACGCCACCACTGCCACGGGGGCTGGGGCTGGAGTGGGCCGGGCTGCTCCGCCGCTGCTGCGGGGGCTGGGGCAGGCCGGGATGCATCGCCTCCCTGTGTATATGCCGCCACAGGGAATACATGGGTGCGGCATATACACGGACTAGTTTACGAAAATACAATTTCACGTGGCTTATACGTGGGTGCGGCTTATATCCGTGGGTGGGCTATATGTGCAAAAATACGGTACTTAATAGGCCTAGCAGGATGTGGCCCCTAAAATAAAATTGTGCCTTTAGATGGAATCGGAGACAGTGAGGACATAAATTGGCCTCAGCCTTATTATCTTATACTTTAGGCATAATATCATGAAAAAGATTTTGTTTGCTGTTATTTTTTTTCTACAACTCTTGGATGCATTTCATCCGATTAAAATCCTACTTTTAAAATGCGTTTTTAATAGTTAATTAAAAATAAACAAGCACTTTCAAAGCAAAATATGCAATATTTTTGCCTCAGGGGAAAATGGGCTCTTTCTCCTTCATAACAGATAAGAATTAATAAATGTTTAATAGTTAAATAAGTATTTTTCTTACTGTTTAATGTTTAATGTGTATACATTTATAGGAATAATTTATTGGTCAAGGTTTCTAAAGGATTTGCAAGAATTGGTATAGAACAGAAATGCAATTGCAGTTTATCATGCAGTCAAATAAGAAGTCAAAGTGTGCATCTTCCTGTAACTTTCCAAACATACTCCTGAAAAACTGAAAATATTTTTTTCACAGTTTTGGTAATGAAAAATTAAGTATTATGCTAATAATATGCTACTAATAGTTAAGTCCTGGATGACAGATAACATGAAATATATAAACACCATTGTTAACAGGTCCATGGTTTTTAAACGCTTAGGGATTTCTGTGCAGGGTACTCTGATTGCATTTCCTTGAGTTCTATAAGACTATTTGTATATAGAAAGGCGATATAATTGTATACCTACATACCATTCAGTTCAACACCTTGTAAAATTAGGTCTTTACTATTATAAAAAAAAAAACTTTAATAGGTGCTTTGCATAGCTAATATAAAAATTATCTATACTGAAATGTACTATATAAATATAGTAGAACACCATATATATATGAGAGAGAGAGAGAGAGAGATATGGTTTTCTACTATGTATATGGATCCTAATGAACTTGCATTTGTCAAAAGTCTTAATCAAAATAAATAATATGGCTATAATTCAATTTTGTGGGTTTTTTCTTAAAATTCAATAGTCACTTTCTAAGCCATTATTTTTTATCTATAATGTTTCTACTTCTAGGTAACTGTCTGGATAAAAAAAATGCCCCAGTCAAACTTTAAACAGGGCCAGGTGGCAGGGCCCTAAGTTTCTTGCAGTGTTTGAACCTGGACTATTTTACTAGATGTAGGCCCATGCATTGAAGAGCATGACCAAATCAAGTTAAAGTGGGATAGAAACCAGCTAGAGTTGCTACACATTTTCAAACACTAACTTTGTAGCTGGTTGGCTCTTTTTCTAGCTTAACAGTCATTTTTTTAGTGTGATAATTCTTTTGCATGTATGGCTGGTCTTACTTTGCACATGTGGCCTGTCTACGCTGTATGCAATTAACTAGTTAATTGTGCAAGATATGTAGCATGTATCAGGGACCATAGTGATGTAAGTTTGCATTGCAAGAAGTGGTACTAGGTTTTTCTTAGAAAAAATAGCCTTGTTATGCTTTGTTTCTTTTAACAAAATCTTCAAGAGGTGTTTTTCACCTAAGTTCTGAAATTCAGTATAAAACCTGAAAATGATTGAATTCACTTGTTTTATCTGATTAATACCAAGATAATAGCAGATAACAGCAGAGAATTTTGCCCTACCTTCTTTGATTTGGAATAATTTTTAACACATCTCTACAAACATGGTGGGGGAAAAATACAAGTGCATAAAATCATTCTAAAAATCTTACTAAGTTCTTTTTCTGACACTGCCAGCAACTTATCATGGCTTTGGTCCTTCTCTTTTTAATGGGAATTCACACACTATCAGCAGAAGCAAGATCAAGCCCCATGTGGCAAAGACCCTAGTTAGAAAGGCCCCCTGCAATCACCAGCTGGAGGATCTGGGAGTTCAGGAGTGATGGTGCCTCCTCAAGGGAGCAATCCTCTGCTCAAAAAGAGGCAATTCCCATGAGAGAGAAAAGTGGGAAAGGAGCCAAGAGACCCGCTTGGCTCAACAGAGATATTAGAGAACTTTTGAAAAAGAAAAGACACATATAGGCAATGGGGAAAAGGATCAGCAACCAGAGAAGATTTCACTCATATAACCAGAGTCTGCAGGTACGAGATATGGAAAGCCAAAGCAGGTATAGTGATCAAGCTAGTATCCAAAATTAAAGACAACAAAAAAAGTCCTTCTACAGGTACATAGGGAGCAAGGAAAAAAAAAAAACACAAACCCCAAGCTCCACTATAGAACCCCTGCTGAATACATAGGGGCAGCCCACAGTAGATTCCCATGAAAAGGCAGAGCTCCTAAACATTTACTTCACATCGGTATTCCAGAAAGCTAACAAGAGCTGTGCACCTGTCCAGATGCCCAGAGAATATGGGGAAGACAACAGACAACATGAAATCAGCCCCAACCAGGTGAGGGTCCTCTTAAAATAATTGGACATTTTCAAGTCCTCTGGGCCAGATGACCTACATCCAAGAGTCCTAAAAGAAATGGCTGGACTCATAGCAGGGCCTTTGGTGAACGTATTAAAAAAGTCGTGGTCCTCAGGAGTGATCCCAAATGACTGGAAGAGGGCCAACATACTACCTATCTTTAAGAAAGGGAAGAGGGATGACTCTGAAAACTATAGACCGGTTAGTCTGATTTTGGTCCTTGGAAAAACTTTCGAAAAAATTGTTAAGGAGACCATCAACCACAAGCTGTAACTGGCAAGGTATAAGAAGCAACCAGCGTGGCTTTTGTGGGGAGTAGATCATGCCTAACAAACCCGGTGTCCTCCTACGGCCAGGTAACTAACCAGCTGGACAAGGGATATAAGGTAGACATTTACCTAGACTTCAGTAAGGCATTTGACTCTGTCTCCCATGAAATTCTCTCAGTTAAATTGGAAGGTACAGGCCCTGACCAGCCTATGGTGAGGTGGGTGGATAACTGGATTAGACCCAGTCTCAGAGAGTTGTAAGCAATGAGACAGCCTCATCCTGGGGGGCTGTCTCCAGTGGTGTCCCACAGGGATCAGTGCTTGGAACTGTGCTTCTTAACATATTTATTAATGACCTGGATGAAGTGGTGGAATGCTCCATGATTAAGTTTGCTGATAATGCCAAGTTGTGGGGAAATGTGAGCACACCAGAGGATAGGGTAAGGGTCCAGGATGACTTAGACAGACCAGTTTTATGGGCTGATCAAAATCAGATGAGGTTCAACAGGGAAAAGTGTCATGTCCTTCATCTAGGTAGGAAGAACCTGCACTGCAGCTATAGGATAGGTGGTAGCTGTTCAGAACGGTTACTGTCTCAGCATCTGAACGGGACCTGGGGCACAATCAACCAGAAGATGAATATAAGCCAACAGTGCGGTGAAGTCAGCAGGGACAATGGAACTCTACCGTGCATCAGCGAATGTGTTGCCAACAGATACAGAGAGATGCTTCTCCCTCTCTATTCAGCACTGGTGAGGCCACAGCTGGAGTACTGTATCTAGTTTTGGGCACTGCACTTCAAGAAGGATGTAAATAAGCTTGAGAGGGTGCAGAGAAGGGCCACCTGCATGATTAGGGGGCTGGAAGAGAGGCCATATATGGAGAGACTCCAGGAACTAGGCTTGTTCAGCCTGAGTAAGAGGAGGCTGAGAAGTGACCCAATAGCCATCTACAAGTATGTCAGCGGGAAGCACCAAGATATGGGGGAACAACTCTTCAGGAAGGCACCCCTGGGGAGGATGAGGACCAATAGTCAAAAACTAAAAGAGGGAAGATTTAGACTGGACATAAGGAAGAACTTCTTCTATGTAAGGATAACTAGAACTTAGAACACACTTCTGGCAGAGGTCACCATCCTTGGAGCTGTTCAAGAGGAGGCTGGATAAGTACCTCTGTGCTAATTTGAGGTGATTAACCTCTTGTCTATGGCAGGGGACCAGACTTGATGATCTTCCAGGTCCCTTCTGGCCCATTGAGTCTATATCTCAATTTTGCCATCTGTGTAACTCATACAGATCATTGTGTTTTGAGATGCTTACAAATATTTTTACATATTTTTTTTTTCATTTTATAATGCAGTATGACTAGTCAGGAACAAGGAACCCATTGTGTTTGCTGCTATACACAGAGTTCAAGGGTATAGTATTATTATCACTAACACCCTATTCTAAGCTCTCTAGACTGCAGAAATGCCCCTGCACTTCCTAAATAATTCAACACAATATATTAGTATAAATCTGCCTGGGGCTTCTCCAGAAATGCCTGGTTTTCATGTATTGTGCATGCTGAGCACGCTGCAGGCTCTTAACTATTAATCAGTCAGCATTATCGCTAGCATCCAAAGCGAGGGATGCCTCGGTCCTCCTCCTGCAAGGTTCAGGGGATGAATCCTTCCACTTTTAAGAGCATGTTTGTAAAGGGAGAATGTTCATCCACCAATTCCCATCCCTCTATGGGAACAAAAATCCAATTCTGCAGAATCTGTATGGAATAAATACTTGTCACAAAAAGCCTTTTCCTTTGCACTATCAGGATTGAAAGGATCTTTCGAGACAGAGGAAAGTGCCTTTCCTAATCTGAGAAGAGGCTGCCTAGAGATAGCCCTATCTCAATTTATCTGTGGAAAATGCTTTACTATTCGTTTCATGAAAAGTCTATAACAAATTCAAACTAAAAGAAAAATTCCAAGCCAGAAACACCTATAAAGGTCAGTCAACAAACTGAAAATATTACAGTGGTCTCACTGTTCACTGGTAGAGAAACCTTGGTTTAATTACCTTTAAACTGCACTTCTGGGGCAGTATAAAGATTGCATTATAATGCAGAGGTATGATTGAGCGATGCAAGATTCAGTCCGATATTCTAAAAATTCTAATTACTTTTTAACTTTTGGACTTTTTATTGAATTTATACTTTTTATGTAGGTTGTGAGTGATTGAATTTGCTATAGTGTTCATTAAAACAAATAATTAGATATATTCTCTACTCCTTTTCCCCCTTGGCTAGGCAAATGACTCAGTTGTTAGAGATTTTTTTGTTTGTTTTTTAATGAATAATCCTGAAGAAGCAGTAAAACATTTAACTTAATTGTCTTCACAAATCTTACTCAATCTTTTTAATAATGGCATCCCTAGGTGCCAATGTTTCAAAGCCTGCATGTCTTGGAAGAAACAATTAAAATATATGCAATGCAACCTTTGAGTCTTACTAGGGGAATACATCTTTCAGTTCACATATGCATATGTGACAGTGGTATTATATATGGCTGCAATATTATCACACATAATAAGGATAAGCCACTGTAACTGTTTCTTTGCACTACAATAAGACAGCAGCTATGACAGCTATACCTTCCAAAAGCAATTGGGCAAAATATTCAAAGATGTTCCAAACTATTCCAGAATAAATATTCATTCTGTGAAAATTCTTAAATTCACAATGCCAAATACCTAAATTTTGGGCTCGTGCACCCCAGATCCTGGCTACCAAGCACTTAACTCACTGCTTATTCAGGAAAGTAAAATCTCTGTTACCAAACCTGGACATTATACAACAGCATGTGTGTAATAATCATGATTTTCTAGAGGGTTCATCTTGGTATATAGAGACTGAATTCTTAGCACATGTGATGCAGAACTAAAAGGGAAGACAATGAACTCAATTTTAGTCTGGTGTGGGTATAACATGCTGCTTTTAATGTGTGCTAAGCCAGTTAAAAGAGACACTAAGGATGCAGACAGAAATGACAAAAGTCATGGCTGCAGACTTTATGGCAAACATGAGTGCATGGATCCAGACCACTTTAAGGAGCTGTATCCTGTAAAAATCTGAACCCTCATTCAGATGAACATGCTCCAGAACAGAACGTACTTTATAACTTGTGTCTGCAGAGCTCACAGCCTGTCGCTGTTTTCAGAATGGGAGAAGGGGAAAGGGAGTAGAGGGAGTTTGGTCTGGGTTTTTTTTCAGTTTTTTCTGGAGGGTGGAGTGGGTGGACTGGAGCCCTGCCTGAAGTGGGGGGTTCCAACCCACCCACCCCACCCTCCAGTGCTGGCTGGGGAACCCCAAGAATGAGCTCCCTTTGCTCCTTTCCCTCCACCCATTCTGAAAACAGCATCCTGGCTGGGAGGGGAAGTAGTGTTGCTATGGAGACTGGGATGCAGGCTTGCAGCAAGCATCTGGAATCCCCAACTCCGACTGAACAGTGAACTTCCATTTGGTCCAGGGGATCGTTGCAACTCACAGCACTTCCTGCAAAGCACTGAGTTGCTCTTCTGTCTAAGCCCTAAGCTTAACTTGAAAACTTTGTTTCACAGTGTAAGTACACACTGCCTTGTCTAAAATAGCCATTACACATTCTAAACATACATCATTCTTATTTAATAAAGGGCTTAGTCCGTCTGTCTGTTTGTCCATAATATTCTTGGAGCACTCCGATTGGTTAGCGAAACAACCAGTGTGGAGCGCTGCCATGATGGATGGAATGGATGGGATGGAGCAGGGTGGCAAGGCCAGTGCCACTGGTCTTGTCCCCCACTCCATGCTCACCATCATGGCGATGCTCCACCACCTCTGAGGAGCAGGGCCAGGGGATGGAGGGCATGAGGACAGTGGTGCTGGAGGTGGTGCTGGCATGGGGTGCTGGCAGAGGGAGACAGAGACAGTGGGGCAAGCTTCCCCCCCACACTCCTGGAAGGTGGTGACAGTGCAGGGTGGTGGGTGGCTGCACTCCATCCTCACCTGCCACCCCGCCCCCTCCCATCATTCTTAACAAGCAATTTGCTGGTCTCCAGATAAGGCCCAGTGTCATGGAACCACAGGCAAAAACCCTCTAGAGGATTCTGTCTCCCCTTAAGGTAGATGGGCATTGGGAAGGCTGTGCAGGATGTTCTGGCAGGAGTGGCCATTAGCTATGGCTCCCTGTGAGGAGAGGGGAAATGGAGTCAAGGGATCAAGCTGTGACTGAGAAGAGGTTAACCCCAGGAGATTTGCATCGAAAAATTGATTAGGACTAGGTGGTAGTCTGAATGTAAGATAGGGATATTGTCCGTTTTGTTTTACCATAATCTGTTGTCAAAGCATTTGATCGCTTTTTCTTTTCTATACCTTCTTCTTCCTTATTATAAACAGTTTTGTTTTTCGGTTACTTCACCACAGTGCCTGGGAATGCCCATTCAGCAGAATGAAGGACCAATAGGTCCTGATTCTCCTGCCTAATACTCCATTTCAGGAATTATTCTCATTTTGCTGTACATGGTAGTCTAGCCAAAGGGAGTGACTTATTGAGGAGGCAGCAGGATAGGTTCAGGATAATCTTGTGTGCAATTTCCACCTCTGTATATGTTCCAATGTCATGCAACCCAGGTCACAACACAGTAGCAGACACCCTCATCTTGGGCACAAGTGCTAAAATTTTATGCAGAAGTAGGAGTGTTTTCCTTCTGCTCCACCCTTCAAAAAACATCTGGGTGTACCAGCAAGTAAAACAGTAGCAAACACCCATGAGAAAGAAGAAACAGAATACTTGGAGGACAGTCCTTTGTTTCACAGTAAACTACTGCCTTTATGTTCACATCATCCTGACAGCCATTTTATTTCATCTCTTGTGATGAGACAGATAATATCACAGCCTGCCATGAAGACAAGGGAATGAGGGGGCAAAAGAGAACCAAAAAAAGAAGTTAGTTTATTGAATTCTTTAGAACTCACATTTTTCCCCTCTATTGTGAAGGAGCAATTGATGAGTTCAATGGAAAGGGGCGTCCTAAATCTATGTTTTTCTCTCTCTTGCCTGTCTTTAGATTGTACTAGGCTGTTCTATGGTAACAGATACTAGAAAATAAACTTTAAGAACAGTGTTAAAATATTTAATCATTAACATTAATGATAAACTGGGAATGGTTGGTTCTTTAAGGAAAGTGACTCTGGACTGTTTGCTAATTTTGTTTCCTTTTGTTGTGCTGTGTTTTAAAGGGAGTGTTAGCACATTCCTAATTATACACAACTGCAAAATAAAACACTCTGTACAATAAACATATAGGGGGACCAGTCAGGGGCCTTCCATTATTTTTGTAAGCTTAAACACTGAACCCAAGAGGAGCCTCTGAGTTTCCAAAATGTTTAGGTATTTTGCACAGGCAA
The DNA here is from genome assembly GCF_000455745.1 of Alligator sinensis. NCBI lineage: Eukaryota > Metazoa > Chordata > Crocodylia > Alligatoridae > Alligator > Alligator sinensis. Next base: position 2,311,423 of record NW_005841856.1, on the reverse strand, counting down.
TGCTTAGGGGGGTACGGGTGGCATGGGAGGCATGTGCAGCCCCCCCCCCCCCCCCCCCCAGGGCCGCCCCACCAACCCCCAACACCCGCC